>NC_022024.1:1808909-1851705 GCF_000317375.1 Microtus ochrogaster
CCTTTTCTCAATAAAAAAAAAAGAATTAAAAAAAATTAGCTGCATCTACCCTGTAGCTTTGAGAATGGTAAGTGGAGCAAATACCCATGGTACATTTGGAACTGTACCTAACACAAGCAGAAAGCATTAGCTGTGATGATTCCATGCATACTCTTTCCTTACCTGTGGTTGGAATCTACAGACCCCAACTTCAGAACCTTGTCTAATCTTCTGGGTGTTTTCACTCCTTCTAATCTGAGGGATGTGGAATGAATCTTACAGTTTATAGAGCAAATTTCCTGCTACAATTGCATCTAAGCACTCCCTCATGGGTGGTTCACGGTTTGTGTTCTCTGAGTTTTTGGTAGTAGCCTTTGGACATTTTCCATTGGGTTTCTTTTCTTTCAGTTGCCAAATGGTATGCGGTCTTCGTGTTCTCTCGATATTCAACCTGTCTTTACTTTACATCTTGAAAATACCTTCTCTCAGTCTGTCATTCTTCTTTATTTATGGTTTTTTTATCACATTGAAGGCTCAGATTGGGATGTGATGCATTTTATTCAGCTATTCTTTTATCAGTTAGGCATTCTGTGCCCTGCTGAAATTTTCAACTCTTCCCACAATCATAAATACACTATCCTATTTTTTCTCCATAAGAAGCTTAATGTATTTTTTTCAGATTGCACTGTCTATATTATCCTGTCTGAGCCATGAGGTTTATGAGTAAATTAGGAAAACATTTACAGCAGTAGTGGTTTTCCATTATTTCCCAACTGCTATCTTATTAACAATGTGTGCAAATGGTTTATCTCTTCAGAAACTGAAGATCCAATTTGCCAAGACACAGGAAGCATGAGGCAGGGCATCAACAAAGACTGGTGACACGGTTGCTAATTCTGACCCAGAGGTCTGACCAGCATAGCTAGAAGATATGCTATCTTGCCTTTGTAAAGCCTTTCCAACCACATACAAACATGCCCCGCGTACATCTGGACCATAGCAATCTAAGCAAGGGTTAGTGACTGAGGAGGTCATATTTACTAAGATTAAGGAACAGCGTAAGAAAATCTTCTGGCTCTCAGAGAGGCCAGTCGTCTTGGTCCAGCCTGACTCACAGCCAGAGCCATGATGGCTTTCCAGTCACCGCATCAATGCACCCGGCTGAAACTCAAAACGGATTGTGTCAGTTTAAATTAGCCACTTCCAAAGTGCCCTCCATATCTGTTGTGGCTCAGAGCAGAAGTCTGGTCTTGCAGATTTTTTTTTTCTATCTCTCAAATGAAAATGACCATCTTCATTTGCTTTTCTATCTCTCCCCGGGGAGCCTATAAAATGTCGGACTTCCTGCATATACTGTATAAATATTCATTTACTTAAAACTAGGTTGCTTTTCCTTGAAATTGAAATTGTTAGGGTACAAAGGTGCAGTTAG
The DNA here is from genome assembly GCF_000317375.1 of Microtus ochrogaster. NCBI lineage: Eukaryota > Metazoa > Chordata > Mammalia > Rodentia > Cricetidae > Microtus > Microtus ochrogaster. The sequence continues at coordinate 1,810,321 of NC_022024.1, forward strand.
AAAGGCATGGTTGAGTCCCTTGGAGACCTCTGTAATTACTTGGTGTCAGTCCGGCTTGCACTTGAAGTCTTACCAAGAGATATTTGAGATTTATGAGCTAAGGGCTTTGATTCTGTAACTCTACAGCTGTGAGAAGCTTCTGGGACGCTGAAGATTCTGAGCCTTATTTTCTTAGATTTTTATTCAGTAGCCCTGGAGGGACGCCCAGGACTGAGCATTTGTGTATAGGAGAAAGGCCCGTTAATCTTCCTTTGAGAAACTGTGAGCTATGGTACTGCATCTCCAGGAACATTCTACCTCAATGATCTACACACCTTGGAGCAGACTAGCGATTGATACACTAGTGGGAATCAATTGTCAGGTTTGCTAGTAATCTGACATCTTTGGAAGAGAGAAATTTGGGGGAAAGTCTTTTGTTGAAAGAAGGCAGGGGTAGAGACATCTTTAGATATGTTTACGTGTGCTTTGCCTGGAAAGGAGAAGCTTCTGTGGGTCAGCAAGTTTGTCTCCCAAGAACAGGTGGGGCCTATGACAGGATTCCTTGCTGGTCCACCATGCCAGTCAGCATCCACCCTACCCACCTGTGAATTGGAGCATAGCTTGCAAGGCCCTTAGACTCTGTTTGTCTGCTTTCTCTTCCCAGCTATTCCACAGACTTTAAATGGGTACATTAATGTATGTAAGTTATAAGGTAAAGGTGAATTGATTTTTTAAGTATAGCATAGACATCAAGAGACAGTACACTTTCAAAAAAACTTTGATATCAAAAATAAAACAAAAAGAGACTGTATAATATAATAAATATATAATATAGGAGAGTCTAAAAGATATGGGAAGATGGACAAGGTGGTGCATGTCTCTAACCCCAGCTGCTAGGAGGTTGAGGCAAAAGAATTATAAGTCTGAGGCCAGCTAGGGCTTCCCAGAGAATTCCAAGCTGTCCTGGACAACGTAAAATGCAAGAGGAAGGCAGAACACTTATGATTTATGCAATTCCACTCCTGTGCAGAGGAAAAAAAAGGGCTGTGGCAAAGTGGTGTTTAGAGAAATAATGCTGTGGAATCTCTGGAGTGGATAAGAAACAAAAATCCATGAACAGAAGAAGCCTAGAGACAAACACATAATCTACACATATAGCATAGCCATAAAGTAAGGTTACATAGTAGCCCATTCATAATCAAACTACAATAACAAAGGTTAAAATTAGTTAAAAGGGAATGCTGTATTGTGTCTTCATGTGTTCTTTTGTCCTTTGGATGGATTTGGGGCATTGTTTTAGAAGTTAAGGAAGGGAGACCCAAAAGCATTGAGAGAGGCAGGATATAGCGTTGGTATTCTACTGGTAGCTGACGGCAGACTGTTGGAATAGGGGCGAGACGCTGGAGCTGAATGTTAATGCAGTTCGAAGTGCCAGGGTTTGGGGTTGTTGGGATGTCTCCTGCCAGCACAGCTCTCAGCCTCATGAACCTCGAAGGCTTAGGCTTACCCTACTCTACTTTATTAACACTATTGGCGTGTGGATTTGTGCATTGAACCAGTCACAGGGGCTTCTGGTAAAGGAGTAGGGGAACACAAGTCAGAGGGCTGTTACATGAAACATACCAATAGAACGAGGAACTTCCTAGGCCACAGAACCGGGCTCACCACAGATCGACTTCCAAGTCTGTCATTGCCTGGTTGTGCTGCCTCTGGAACTTTCCAAGCCTTGTTCCTCTAGCAAGTGGAGACAATAATAGCTATTACATTCACAATACCACCGTCTTGTAGTATCCTTGAAGTACATATTAATTGTGTCTACCTATACACATGAACATATATATCACCCTTGCACATTGGATGGTCTGCAATACTTGTTTGCCTCTGACTTGAAAGTGAGGGGATTCAAATTCCCGGTCCTCATTTCCTATTGATACATCCCAAAGATGGGATGCTTTCGTGTCCTATGCCAGAGTTAGTAAAAGTCATCATTGTTTTACAAGGAGGGACTTACCACTGGTTGGTTATGGTTCACATCACTCTTCAGAGGTATGACCTTTATTTAAGTAATTCAAAACCGACAGCCTTCACTACAGAACATTGTTTCAAAGGAAAATTTTAGAATTGGACATATATAATAGAAGAACTGCTTCTTAAAATTCTTTCCAAGGATTCTTTTTCTTGTAAAATTAAAAAAAGTAAAACACCAAAACACGCAATTAAATTAGATAAAATCACTGGCCAGGGTGGCGCACGCCTTTAATCCCAGCACTCCAGAGGCAGAAACAGGTGGCTCTCTATGAGTTCAAGGCCGGCCTGGTCTACATAGTGAGTGCCAGGATAGTCAGGGCTATGTAGGAAAACAACAACAAACAAACAAACAAGACAAAATAACAAACAACAAAAAAACCCCAAACCAAAACAACAAAGCCAGTAGAAAGAAAGAAAAAGAAAATAGATTAACTTCTTGAATTTTAATAAACATAAGTACCTTGATCACCACTCAGGACTCTTTCAGTGTGTTGCATAAATATTCAATTACCTGTGACTTTTACTTACAAAACCACATTTAAGGAATAATCATTTTTCCTGTTCAGCAGAAATTAAAATTCACTGCTCATGATAGTTGGATTTTATTCGCTATAAATAATTTTCAGGTGTTTCTTTCAGAGTTCTGAATATTTTGGCATACATTTCCCGCTTCCTTGTAAGGGAAGTCAAACCTGAAGGAGTTTCTCTTTAGTCTTATTATAAACACAGTTCAAAGACACACCAGGTGGAATTATCCCTGTGACATTTTCCGTGTTAAATGCAATCACTCTCCTATGAATATGTTGCTATATTTGGAAATTTATTTCCCGTCATGCAAATTTCTTTTCCTATATTTCTGTTAATGGGGTTGTCAGAAGATTAAAATATCATTCAAGGTAAAAAAAAATTATAAGAGAATCTTTTGTACTTTCTGGGTTTAGGGGAACCAGTGAATCCAGAAGCTCACCCAAACAATTATTGTTTTCAAATTTCCTTGGTCTACATTAGTTCTTAAACTATACTGTGTGTGGCTGCCTGTAGTTGTGTTGTGCCATCTGTGACAGTGTTTACTGTGGTGAATGACACATTATTTGTCTAGCTGGGTGATGTTTCCCGTTCCAGGCTGAAGAAATGATACCCATCCCGTTTTCTTGTGATCAATATGGAATATTCCACTGTAATCGGCGATCCCACGGACACATTGGCCAGGTGACGTTTAATAGTGACTCTCTTCCTTGGGAAGGTTCCAAACACTCTATGCAGCTAGGAGAAGTGATGAACAAACCTGCAATCACAGCATGGGCTCTTGAAATGCTGTGTGTCCTGAGGTGAAATTGCCAAGGCTTAATAACACAAAGCGATGCTTCCTGCTGTTCAGAGGAAGGAAGAAAGAAAGAAAAGGCTGAGTCACACCTCCAGGCAGATGAACAAGAAACCCATGTATTTCAGCAATGTATCCAAAATTTCTGGACAACCTTAGACTATGATTCAAGTTTGTGCCTTTGTTGTTCAATTAAAATAACACACACTTGCGATGGCAGAATACAAAGCCTGTATAAATAGGAGGATTTACCTGGGACATGAAAGCTGAAATGTATATTTAGAGTCCACAGTTAGATGGGCAAAGCAAAATAGAAAAAAAAAATTTATTCACATGATGGAGAAAAAACAATAATCTGGATATTTCAGAACAAACTTACTAGCTAAATGGGTTTATTCCCTCCATTAGTTCCAAAGAGAAAATAGTCATTCACTGTACCTAAAATTCCAGTCTGATCCAATTACTGTGAGGGACAAATTCTAACAGCAACCCACAGTGACCTCAGCCTCCTGGTGTCTTCACCTCGAGAGAGACTCCTCTTTCTCATTTGTTCCTCGCCGATAGAACATGGCAGGGATAACGGACGCTATTCCCACTAGGAGAGATGTTTCCTAGACTCTGCGTTTACTGGGAGATACAGATTGGTCCTCATGAAGTTGGCAGCACTTGTGGTCTGAGCATGCAGAGAGGAGAGAGAGGCAGAATCCCAGGATACAGCCAGCTTCAAGGACTTTACTGCGGCATCTGTCATCCATCAGGGAACACCCTGGGGCCGTCTGTCATCCAGCAATGCTAAAAATGAATTCAGTCAACAACCCGGATGACCCGAGGGACAGATTCGGGTCTAGGAAGGATGCCAGGTGAGGACGTTGCTGATACTATCTTCATCACGTCTTCTAAGACTCCGAGAGGAAATCCTAGAGAAAATGTACTCTAAGACATATTGACTGTGAGATAAAAGTGCATTGGTTTAGGCCTGTCAGTTTGTGTTAACTTATTATATAGCTATAGAAAGTTAAGACACCCGTAGAAAGGGCAAAACTAAAACACAAAACAAAAAAAGGATTGTCAAGGATGAGGAGCAATTGTGGTGTCCATGCAGTTCTAGATTGGAAACCAGAAATTCAGTTATTTCAGAAGACCATTTGGCAACATCACCAAAATTTGAGTCCTAGATCTATCTTCTGTGATTCAAACATTTAGTTCCAAAATTATGATGAAAATGAGTGAGAGTTGGAGAGATGGCTCGGTCGCTGGGAGTATTTGTTCTCCACCGAACCCAAGCTCAGTTCTCGGCACTGATATTAGGAGATTCCGAACTACCTGACCTTCAGCTGCAGTGACACCAGCACCCTCTGGACTCCACCATCGCTCCACCATCACATCTAAACCATACCAGACACTCATGCATGCAAACATGGCAGACACTCAGACACACACACACAGACACTCAGACACACGTGGCAAACACATAGACACACAGCAGACACTCATATAAACACAGACACTCACATAAACACACACACATACATACACACATGGCAGACATTCATACAAACATGCATGCATACACATGAACAGAAATTAGGGTTTGGAGACCTGCCTTCACCTCTTGCAGAGGACCTGATTTCGACTCCTAGCACCCATGTAGATGGTCCACAAGCACCTTCAACTCCACTTCTAGGGCATCCAACAGTCTCTTCTGGCCTCTGCTGACATCTGCTCTCACATGCACAGACCTCCACAGAGACAAATGTGATGACCCATAATTAAAAACGAAACAAATCTTAACATTATAAAAATCAAACAAATACAAATAAATATGATAGCAGAATAAATATACCAAAAAAATCAAGAATGTTGCTAGTCAAACTATTTGGAATAAACACAAACCTTAACAACTGTCAGTCAGTGACATGATCTTAGACTTTCAAACCATAAGAATTGTGGGAAATTAATTTCCATTATTCATGTGTTGCCATTATATAGTACTTTTGTTAGAGCAATGCAAAGAGATTTGTGATACACATACATGTACACACACACACACACACACACACACACACACACGCACATATGCATATCTGGCAGGGAGAAGGTATCATTAACCGAATAGCTTCCTGGCACTGATGTTGCTTCACTGCCTCTCCCAAGTGGTGTGGATCCTTAACCCTGCCCTTTGCAGAGGCAGCCAGGTCTGCCTGCTCCGCACACATCTACTTATAAAGTAGTTAATGGAGCACTTTCACCATCATTATCTCTTTTGATACTCAGAACAACCTTCTGGTAGAGCCAGGGGCGATCATTATCCATTTATGGAGGAGGAAGCTAAAACCTTGAAGTTAAGTGAGCATTTCACGGTCTCTAAGAATGCCGAGAAGCCCAAAGCTCATGTGGTTTTCCTTCTCCCTGTTCATTCAAGACACTGGCATTGGGCGTAGCTGGGCTCTGCTTTCGGGATGGGTAGTAGAGGGTGGTGGGACTATTCAGCTCTCAGCTTGCCCCACAACAGTGCATGTCATGTGTGAGTACTGAGCTGAGTCAGCATTGGAAAATAGAAACATATCCAAAATAACATGGTAAGCAAATAACACTGGGAAATCCATCATTTTGAACACAGCCAAGACTCTGAAACTTAGGAAAATATGGCATAAATGAAAATGCATGAAGACTGCACTTTTATAAAATCTCATCATAAATATTTCATTTTTAATTGTTTGTAAACTTAAGAGAGCACTGTGGGAGGTTGGAGAGATGGCTCAGAGGTTAAGAGCACTTGAACGCTTTTCCAGAGGTCCCAAGTTCAAATCCCATCAACCACATGGTGGCTCACAACCGTCTAAAAGGAGATCTGAATCCTTCTTCTGATGCACATAAAGACAGAGCACTCGTATACATGAATAAATAAATGTGTGTGTGTGTGTGTGTGTGTGTGTGTGTGTGTGTGGTGTTTGGGTGAGAGAGAGACAGAGAGAGAGATAGACACACAGAGAGAAAATACTAAGAGATGCTAGCAATGAGACTGTTACCTTCATGAGATAGGCAGGCAGTAATATTAGTCATAGTGTCCTTACAGAGAGTGCACCCATCTATCGCATCTCTACATAGTCATGTTTTATATTCGCGTTTAGCTGTAGTTTTATAAGCCTGGCCTGTATATTAAAGATGAAACTGTATACAGGAATAGGAACCCTCCCTGGAGAAATGTTGGCTACATTGGAATATCTGGACAAAGGGTCAAACACCTGATGGCAGAACATCAGGCAAAGGAGCAAGCAGCATGCCTGAAGAAAGGGTTTTCCGAGCTGTCTCCATGTGTTTGAGGAAGACCGTGAGTGCCTGGGTACCGTTACACATGAGGTCAACTTGCCGCGCCAGGCCATGAGGATCGCAGTGGGACGCGAAATAGATATGGGCTGCCAAGACAATAATCTTCCTCTGTCGCAACGGACCTCTGCATCAGTGTGCAGCCAAGTGATGCCAACTATTGATATAGGTCTCTTCCCCAGCAATCTCTAATCCACTTGGAAATCCATGTTTCAATCCAAGCCTCCCACTTTCTTTGCCCATTGGAAAAGGCAATTACATTCTGCAGAGGGAACCTCACTTTTCCTGGAAGAATGGAGCGTGAGAGGCAGTAATCAAGAGGGAGAGGGGGAACGCCGGTGTGACAGATGATGGAGAATTAAATCATGCCGCCAACTTGCTGGGAGGCTGGGGAGAGCACTTTACCTGTTTTGATATCTGTTTTGACAACTGTAAAATGAAGGCTTAGACAAGATAATCTTGCCAGTCCCTTCCTGCTCTAAAGAGAAATTGTTTATCTGTAGCTCTAAAATTGATTTTTAAAATATTTCTTTTGCTATTTTAAACAATCTCTGCCATATTGTTATAAAGCATACTGGTTGTATATTAACTCTAGTCCTGGATGTGAATAACTCTTATTTTTTTTAATGATTTCTTTCCATTTGCTCGTGTTCCTATTAACTTTGACTGTTAATTTGCAGCCCTTCATTTGCACATGATAAAGGGAGGACCAGGTCCAACTGACACCAGCATTTGGAGTGACCCATTTAATTAAGGGGGAATGCGTGTGTGTATTTTGTTCGCTAACACAGCATGACTCACGAAGGTTCTACCCTTCCTTTCTTCCTTCCTTCCTTCCTTCCTTCCTTCCTTCCTTCCTTCCTTCCTTCCTTTCTTCCTTCCTTCCTTCCTTCTTTTTTTTTTGTATTTTTGGAAATTACAATACAACATTTCTCCCTCTGCTTTCTTCCCTTCACTCTTTCCCACATGCCCTCTCTCTCCTTCAAATCCATGACCTCATTTTCCACTAGTTGCTTTGTTATGCATACGTGCATACGCATATAGATTCTTAAATATGACCTGTTCCACCCGGATGGTGCTACTTGCATGTTTCCAGGACTTTTCGGCAGAGAACAATTGGTGTTATATTCCCTGGAGAAGACTAGATCTCCATTTCCACTTTTCTCGGGTGTCTATTGTTCTTTGTGCAGCACTGAGGCCTCCCAGGCTCTGCCCTCTTCACTTTGGTAGGTCTGCTGGTGTCATCCTCGTTCAGCTCTTGTTTGTTTAGTAATGTTGATAAGAGTTTATGGGCATGGCTTCTGACTTGATGAGGAGACACAATCTCACAGCAAACTCCTTGACTCTCCAACTCTTAGAATCTTTCCACGCCCTCTTCTTCAATGTTCCCTGAGCCTTACATATGGGGTTCTTTTGTAGATGTATCCATTAGGACTGGGCTCCATGACGCTGAAGTTTGATTGGTTGTGGATTTCTACAGTGGTCTTTCTATGCTGCAAAGAGAAGTTTCCTTGGAAACCATGCCTGGGACTGGAAACCTAGCTAAGTACTTAGAGCTAGTGAAGTCACGGTTATTAGAAGAGAATCTATAACTAGTAATTGACTAAACCACCATAATCCCTAACAACAATCTATATGCATTTGTCTTTATGCCCACAGAAAAAAGTGTGCAGCCCGCCACCTTTCTTTAAATATCTAAGCAACATTACAAGGTATCTATTTTCATAATCTTCTCTTCTATAAAATTCTCTAAAGTCAGCACTACATTGACAATTTAGTGAGTCCCAGAATGGGAAATTAACATGAAAAAAGGTTCTCTGGTAAGTCTTGATCTATTTGGAACTTCAATTTTTCTTTATCAATATCTTATCTGTATTTATGTACTGGCCATCAATCTCTATCACAAAAAAATATACAGTAAAATACTTTAAGTTAGATCTAATAACATCCTTTATTCATTTCATAAGATCCAATTATTTCTGGCCATTTACCTTTTAATCACATGCTTTGGTCCAAGTAAGTTTTTAACGTGTTCCACTTTTTATATTTGCTTCTTTACATTAGTTCTTTATTATTTTACTTAGGCAGAAGGCATCAGGTAGGTAATTCATGAATAAAAATACAAATTTGCACCAAATATGAGAATCCCTGGTTCATTTCAATGGCTATCAAGCCATCAGCTCCATTAGAGCAATGGATGCACATTTACTTTTAAGAGTGGAATTGAGTAGCAGCTCTATGCCTGAAGACAGAAAGATCTTGCAATAGAAAACAATTTTGCAAGAAGGAAACACTTGACCTATACCTATGTCTCTGCCCTGTCACACAATTGATCTTAAGAAATTAATCAGTGAAAAAAAAAAGAAATTAATCAGTGGCATATACAAGGCTCTACGTAAAATATACATACCATGGAATTGTTAATAATTAACATTAAAGCAATTATATATTATAAGGAATTATAAATTAGATTAAATTCCTATGGCATATTTATTTAACAGACTGTTACAAATCTATCAAGTTTAAAACAATATAGAAATGATGGAAGAAACATTCAGAACTTAATAAAACATGTATTTTTAACCATGTTTTTCTACTCTGATCCAGTTTTGCAAATATATACATTACTAGTTTAATTATCTATGCATACATCATCTTGGACTAGACACTTGAGACGTGTGTTAGTCATAGCTTCGACAGCATGCAATGCTGTTTGCCTCTTTCACCTGTCTCTTTTTTCTCTCCCTCCTTTTAAAGGCAGATCTTAGTTAACACAGAGATCCACTGTTTTTCCAAGCCAATGCTGAAGTCAGTCATGGCTGTTTTGGTAGAGGTCTCTTCCTTCACTCCCTCCTTCCTCCTGTCATTTCATTTTCTTGTCTGACATTTCTTTCCCCCTCCCCACATGATAGACATTGTGAATTCACCTTGTTGGAAGCTAGATATTTTTGTATACTTATAATAATTTTCTGAGCCTTATAGGATACAGCTAAGATGCTTGGGAAAAATTTGGCAATTTGGGTCTTGTCTTTTGAAATGTCTTGGGTAGCAGCAAAGCCACAGTTAGTCTGGGCCCAGCTATTCCTTGTGCAAACACACCCCCTGAATGCTCTGTCCTTGACTTACATAAGGATTCCCATTCTGGCTGGTGAGATGCCACCATCCCAGCCAAGTGCACGTCAGTCTCTAGTCCTTCTGAATGTTTCTTCGGCGTCAGGGAAGTTCTGCATGAACGTGTGCTGGTCTATACTCTGCAGAATATTTGGAGGAGAAATCACTGCAGACATGCCCAGTTCAATCTCTGGACTGATCTCTCTGGAACTTGGCTTTTAGGAACACTGTAGGTTTTAATGAGGATTCTCCCAAATCCTCACCTATGTTTCCCTATTCCATGTTTGATACGTTTTCCCTTGAACTACATTTTGGAAATTCTCTCCAGGCAGTAGCCAGTGGGTAACTGTAACTATAGCAGTCTCCATCTGTTTTACATGGATCACCATCTTTAGCTCTCTGTGGTTCAATATTTAAAATGCTTTTTTCCCATGTATTTGTCCACTTTTTGGGTTCTTTTACAGAAAAGAACAGTTCTGCATTTTTCACTCCACTCTTTCAGCTTTGTAGTATAATTTTTTATTTTCAATTATCTGTAGTGAGAAGGTTGCTTGTTTATTTCCCAGCTACTCAGCCCCAAAATAATCACACAGAAACTATATTATTTTAATCACTGCTTGGCCCATTAGCTCTAGTTGCTTATTTGTTAACTCTTACATCTTAATTTAGCCCATCTCCATTAATCTGTGCATCACCATGAGGTCGTGGCCTACCAGCAAAGTTTCAGCATGTCTGTCTCTGGCAGTGACTCCATGGCTTCTCAATTGACTCTGCTTTCTTTCTCCGTGCATTCAGTTTAGTTTTCCCTGCCTACCTAAGTTCTGCCCTATCAATAGACCATGACAGTTTCTTTATTCACCAATGGTATTCACAGCATACAGAGGGGAATCCCACATCACCTCCCCTTTTCTGTTTAAATAATAAGGAAGATTTTAACTTTAACGCAGAAAAATTACATATAACAAAACAGGTATCAAGCAAGAATTACAGTTATAATATTTATATCTATTTTATCCTTTATCATAACTAAGGAAAATTACATTATTACTATCGATTCCTCAACTCCATCAACGACTCCAGAAGGATATGACATTACCTAAGAAAAGAGGAAGTGCATTGTAAGCAACTTCCAAAACTCTAGAATTGACAGAAACAATCACCCAAATTCTTCTGTACCATTGGGCATCCATCTTCAGCCTACAGGCCCAAAGTATCCAGCAGACTTTTCCACAAAGCAGTAAACTTCAAAGACAGTTCTGACTATATTGGCAGTTTGTCAGTCACTTTCTTCTGTGTCCTGCAGAATGTCTGGCAGACGCTTTCAGGAAGCAGAAACCCTGAAGGATGGTCTCACCTTTAGGCAAGTTCAGCAGTCATTCTTCTGTGGGTCCTGCATGTTCAGTTCACACAGCATACCATCAAGCAGCCCAGGCAAGAGCAGTTTCTTGCCCAAATAGCTAACAAACTCCATGAGGAGCCTCTTTGATACCTATCTTTCTCTTGAAGTAGATTGGTATTGCCAGGAGCAGATGTGTCTCACTGACATGAAAAGTTCTAACTTCTTAAAACATGTAAATACCATATTCTGTAGGTCTTGAAGAATGCCTATCTAATTGAAATATATCTCTATACATAGAGATAGAAAATCTAACTAACATGACCACAAGCTTGACTGTTATTGATGATTATCTATTAATCTATGTTTCTTAATTATATATTACAATTTAAATGAGTTGAACAAACACAATACCTTAATTATGATCAGAAATACAAAATTGAAAATTGGCCTTAAATTTATATCAGTAAACCAAGATCCATATCAATGCAAATTTCTATAGCATATCCCCATTTAAATGTAAACAAACATTTATAAACAATTATTTACGGATATGGGCATAGTTCTCTCCAAACTGTTTTCTGCTGTTTATTGAGTAAAGTAATTTTGAGGGGTATTCAAGGCGACTTTTTAGGGGATCTTGGTCCATCAAACCACATTAGTCTGGGAGGATTCCACAGATTCTCATCCTTTGTGGAAACAAAAGAAAACCTCTTTTCCACCCACGAAAATGCCACTATCAGACCATGCTTAGCTCTGTTCTTTTGTGTCTCGGATTCCTTTTTAAGCTTTCTCAGGTTTTACATGGATTTAGTGCCCCACATTGGTGCACCAATTTGTGGTAGAGAATTGTTTCATTTCTACAAATAAATTTCTCTATATTCACATTGATTATTTTAGAGATTTCCTCACCTTTAACAAAGCTTTCTGTAAATGTTCAGCTAGTGTCTAACATAAGCTCATTATAGTATTAGGGTTATACTCTAAACTAGTTCTAATATGGTTTCTAGTATTTTTTTCAGATCTTTACTATCCTGTGGTTTTCCTTTACTGGGTCATGCAGTCTTGTAGTTAGGCAGGGCCATGCGACTGTCTCCAATGGATGGGCTATGAATGGAACCGACATGCTTTACTTTGGGTTCAGAGCTTCAAAGAAAGAGTGAATTCCTCATTCACTTTCTTGGTGTTACAGAGTAGTCCCAATGCAAGTTGAGACAGCAGTATCAAGCAAGTATGGACATTCCATTAATCTGAATCCTGGGGAGATTTTTCTCAAACTGCATTCAATACTTAGAGCAAGAATTAGTGTGTTATGTAAAATCATCAAGATCTTAGTGCTAGTTTGTTAACACAGTTAACCCTGTCTACGATGACTAACACTCTGAAATAAGTACAGCTTTTCTTTCCTTATCAAAAAGTATATTCTCTTGACACCCAAATTGTAGTGGTAGAATTTAAAAGCATCATCACTGCTTGATAATAACTAATAACTTTAGAACCTCTCCAAAATAATTTTGGGAAAAGAAAATAATGTTATTATAGAAAATAATGAGAACACTCTATGTTAAAATACATGGGGTGCTTCAAGATCTGTATGCAGAGGGTTATTACTCTCTGATTGAATTCAGTACAAGAAAAGGCACCGAGACCAAATCAAGCTTATTGCAAATGTAATTTTATGTTAAGAAATCTACTAACACAAAATATCCACATTGAAAGGTTAAAGAATGATAACAGCCTTCACGAATGCTAAGAAGCATTTTGATCTGATTTAAGATAAAAATAACATCCTAACAAATGTGACCAGGCAGGCACTTGCTCAAAGTTACAACGTGAACTAAGTACCAATTTCAGTAATGGCTGAACACAACCGTCTCATTTCAAGCAGTAGAAAGACAAAGGCATTTGTGCTGGCTCCTTGTAATGCCAGCTCAACATTAGCTGCAGTCATCTGAAAAGAGGGAAACTCATTTAAGAAAATGCCCCCAGACTGACCTGTGGGCAAGAGTGTGGGTCATTTTTTTATATAAGGGCTTAGCTACTGACCAATGAGGATGGGCACAGCTCACACCTGAGCAGGACCACTCCTGAACAGGTGGTCCTGAGCTGTATATGAATGCAGGCTGAGGAGGCCATGGGGAATAACCAGTACGTAGTGTTTTTCCATGGCTTCTGCTTCAGTTCCTGCCTCCAGGTTCCTGCCTTGAATTATTGCCCTGACTTCTCTTCATGACTGACTATGATCAAACATGCAAACTGCAAGAAACACTTTTCTCCCCATGTTGCTTTGGGTCATGGTCTTTTATTGCAGCAATAGAAACCCTAAAGACATCCTTCATTATCCCTCCTATTGATCATTATTCTCCAGGTTTTTTTGCTATATATGTTTGACATACATATGTGTATGTACTCATGTGTGTAAAGACACGTGTGTGTGAAGCCAACAGATTGACATCTGGTGTCATCTTCAGTTATTCACCATATTAATTTTTATTAATTTTGTTATTTGATAATCTCATACAGGCATAGAATGCATTCTGAGTATTTTCTCATTCTTAGATCCCTCCATACCCATTACTGATTTGCCTTAATCTCTACCACTTTCTTTCTCAGATGCTTAGCTTTTGGGTTTGTTTTGTTAGACATTTAGCTGAAGTTGGGCCATTTGAGTATTAGAACTATCCGTTAGAGCCTAACGATGTCATTAGTGGGTTCACAGTTGAAGGCAATAATTTTCCCATCCCTGAATCTATCCATAACAATAGTTCAGCAATGGAGGGGCACTGAGTTACTGCTTCACCCATGCCTGGCTATTGATAGGCCCATTCTAGTGCAAGATCCAGTGTAGCCACCCTCAGCCTTTATGCTATTGTGAAATCATGACTTAAATGGCTGTGTCTTCCCCAGAATATTATGCAACCTTTCTCCCTATCACTGAGTTCTTACGTTCTTCATCCCTTCTTCAGCAGTGTTCACCGAGCAATAGTGGTGATGGTATAAATGTCTTATTTAAGGCTGAATATTCACGTGTCAGTTATTCTCAGCACTGTGTGTGCCCATGTGTCTCTGTATTGATCACCACTCACTGGAAAGAGACTTCTCTGATTGAGGATGAGTAGCATGTGACTATGGGTATAAATAGAAATGTTTATAGGCAGGTTGGTGCTATATCTATTTGGCTAAACCTATTCATGTAGTAATATGAGCGGCAGGGCTGCTTCCCCAGCACCCCGGCCGCCTGTTAGCCTATGCCCTGAAATAATTACACAGTCACTTATTCTTTTAAACACTGCTTGGCCCATTAGCTCTAGCCCTTACTGGCTAATTCTGATATCCTGACCAACCCATCTCTAATAAACCGTGTAGCACCGGTCTTACCAGGAAAGAATCAGTATGTCTGACCTGGCGGCTTGCTTCATCGCATGTGTCTGCCCGGGAGAGAGGAGCATGGCGTCTCTGAGCTCACTTCCTCTTCCTCCCAGCATTCTGTTCTTTTTACTCCACCCACCTATGTTCTAACCTATCAGGGCAAGCAGTTTCTTTATTTAACTAACCAATGACCTTCCTCCATCATATTCATTTGTTCTATCCCCTGCTCCTCCCTAATTACACCTTTTGATCCCCAGGATCCCGTCTCTCTACTTTCATTCATATTACCTATGCTCTGCTCTTCCCTTCCCTTGAAGCACCTCCCTCTTGTCTTAGTCAGGGTTTCTGTTGCTGTGAAGAGGCACCATGAGCACAGCAACTCTTATAAAGAAAGCATTTAGTTAGGCTGGTTTTTAGTTTCAGAGGTTTATCCATTATCCTCATGGCAGAACATAGTGGCATGCAGGCAGACATGGTGCTGGAGAAGGAGCTGAGAGTCTGCATCTTGGTCTGCAGATAACAGGAAGTGAACTGTGTCACCAGGCATAGCTTAAGTATAAGAGGCCTCAAAGCTCACCCCCACAGTGGCACACTTTTTTCAACAAAGCCAATAGTGCCTCTCCATATGGTGGCATTTCCTCTCAAATTTCCACACTCCCCCCAATGGGCTCTTTATACTTCTCTACAGGTACTCCAAGTTGAACACAAAATTAGAGATATAAGGCTAGTATTCATATGTAAAGGAAAACGTGTGGTGTTTGTTTTGTGACCCTCCCCCCCACTTAATATAGTTCTATTTAGTTACAAATTTCATAATTTCATTTTTTTGTTCCACATAGATAAAACTTTATTGTATAAATGCACTATATTTCATTTCCAATAATCAGTTCTTGGCTATTTCCACTTATTCCAGTTCCTAGATTTTGTGACTGGAGCAGCAATGAGTATAGATGAACTAGCATCTTTAGAACAGAGCAGGATAGAGGACTCGTTGGTTATATGTCCAGGAGGAGAATAGTTGAGACTTTGAGTGACAGCCACAATAATGTCCTGGGTACCTGAGCCATTTTGCACTCCCACCTACAAGGGACGCAGTTCCTCTTTCCTCACATTCTCACTTGCATCTGCTGTCATTTAATTTCTCTGTTCTGCTGAAAAAGTTATTTTTGGACAAGGTCTCACTGTAGCTCTGGCTGTCCTGGAACTTGCTGTATAAACCTTGCTGTCCTCAGACACACAGAGATGCACCGCTGTTGTTTCGGGAGTACTGGGGTTAAAGACATACACCATCATGTCCCATACCCCTAATTATTGATGGTAGCCATTCTTACTGGAGTGAGATAGAACCTCAGAGTGGTTTCCATTTCCATCTCTCTGGTGGTTAATGGGGTCAAACAATGCTTAAAATGTTTATTGGCCGGTTTTATTTCTCCTTTCGGGGATTCTCTTTTCAGATACACGGCAGTTATTAAGGAATCTTACGGAAACTGAAATGGTAACACAGTGTGTGATTTAATATTGCCCATCACGTTCTAGAACAGCACCTGAAATCTAGCGTGGTCATTTGTTCAGCACTTGGGTAGTTACCCAGGCTCCAAGAATTTGCGTCTTAGCAATCATTTAATCACTTAATTTAAATCAGTATTTCCTACCTCACTAAGTTTATAACTGTGATTATAATAAAAATAAAACTTAATGTTCCTCATTCTACCGCCATCTCAGTCTTTTGTTTTGTTTTTTATTGTTTTATACCTCATTCTTTATTATACCTCAACATATCTGCTTTCCCTCTGATATTATTTGGTGTTCAAGAAAATTCTGTTCCAAAAATAGTCACAGCATTTTTTTAAAATCTTGTATGTTCATCAAGAACCTTCACACACACACACACACACACACACACACACACACACACACACACACACACACACATATACCCTATTTAGTCTGTCCCCTTACTCTTTAAGAAGGGTACACTCTCGGACTCTTCAGTCACTAAAATACGGAAGAGGTGATCTTAAGTGACTTTCAAGGCTATTCATCAACCTTTGAAGAAGCCTTAACCCACCAACACAGAGACTAGATGTAGAGGCAAACTATGAGCAGAGGATAGAGAAGAAAGGACTATCCAGTACGAAGAGAGGAGAATATGGAAAACTCACACACATACGAAGCCACACATCTGGGTCTCCTAGCAGAAAGCACTCCCTCTTCCTTTCTCCCAGGTCAGATCCCACTGAAACATAACTATGGTCTACTCTGGAGCAACCACTGCGATGGAGCCTCAGAATTCCACACTGCTGGGGAAAATCCTCAGCTCCTGAGAGCTGCAGTTCACCGTGCATAACACGAGAAAAGCATTGGAGACTCTTTTACAAAGTCTCTGCAGCATTGTCTACCCAACAATGGTAAAGGAGCTGGGCAGTGGTGGTGCATATCTTTAATCTCAGTATGTGGGAGGCAGAGACAGGCGGACCTCTGAGTTTGAGGCCAATTTGGTCTACAGAGCGAGTTCTAGGACAGCCAGGTCTACACAGAGAAATTCTGTCTGGTGGAAGAAACCAACCAACAAAACAAAGTTAAAAGACACAAGTCTCTTTTTTCTAAGCGCTTGATGAAGAGTGAATTTGGAGATGAGAAGCAATAAATTGATTGCTTTCACAGATGGTAATAAAACAGTATGACCTGATATTAAAATATTTCAAAACTCTAATATTGAAAACAACTAGAAAGCAGCACAAGACTGACAGTGGAAAAGACATAGAAAAATGTGTGTGTGTGTGTGTGTGTGTGTGTGTGTGTGTGTGTGTGTGTGATGGACTCAAACATGGATGCATGTATAAGCACAAAATTTAGCAGATGAAAACATAGCATTTAAAATAATTGGGCCAGTAGGTTGTTGCTTTGAAAGGACATTCACACAAAGTCAGAGACTTATTTCATACTATATATTAAAGTCAAGCTCAGATGTACTGAAAAATGGGAAATTTCCCAAAGCTACAGAAAAACAAGAACAAAACAAAAAATATAAAAATTTCAAAAGCTTGGGCTTCTTGTGAGTATCACAGCCCCCACGTCCTCACAGGGCTCAGTGCCAGTCCACTTAGCGGCGTCCATGGTAACAAGCAAGGCTCTGAAGAGAAGAGCCCTTCTCTGATTTTCTCCAAGGACCGAAATCTGGAAATCAAGGCCTCCACCACTTGTGGGTTTCAACAAAACATTGTCAGGTGGATGGAAAACAAGAAAGGCATTGACCTTATTGTTTTAGAGAGTTATTCTGGGGAGGATGCAGGATAACGGGAAAGCAGGCTACAGAGCTGCATAGCACTGCAAGGCGCGGGGGGTAGGGGGGGCTGGAGGTTTGCCATAATGCTAAATGCATTATAAAAATGTGTAGTGGGAACTCAAAGAGTTCCAAGAAAATACACCAGGAGTGACTATGTCTTCTTCAAGCAACCATAATCGACTAAGATATCTGGAAACAGCATGGGGAGAGTGATAGAATATATTTTGATAAATTCCTGCAATAAGAGAAACTCTATGACTGACATAGTAGCTAAGAATACAGACTCTGGTTACATTTAAATCTGTGTCTTCCATTTCTTCTCTTTCCAGGCTTGAGCAAGTCCGAAGTGGTGGTTCTCAACCTATGGGTTGTGACCCCCTTGGGGGTCAAATGACTTTATCACAGGAATCTAAGACCATCATAAAGCATAGACATTTACATTGTGATTCACAGCAGAAGCAAAATTACAGTTATGAAGTAGCAATGAAATTATTTTATGGTTGTGGGGGGGTCTCAGAATTAGGAAGGGTGAGAGCCACCATCCTAAGAGAACATAGTAATTGCCTGGAGTGTTAGCATGATGTGGCGATGGTGCACTGAATAAGCAGTGTCTGGCACACAGCGTTGATGAAAATTAACTATCAGTATTTTCTCTTAATAGAGTATCGTGTAAACCTTAAATCAGGTCTTGACAGTTCATATAATAAAATGGGAACGTGCTTATGATGTATGGTCAGTGGAAGAGGGGTATAAAATTTTATGAGATAAATAAAGAAGAGAATCATAACACACACATAAAAACCAGAACGAGGTACAACAACATGGTATTAGTGTTATCTCTTGATTATTTTCTGAATGAACACCTATTTTGAGATTTTTTTTTAAATATTATATATGAAAACATAATCATGGCTGAAAATGTGCTCTACTTTCTCCTTGAACATCTACTATGCTCAGCCTTGACATAAATAAAACATTATACATCAATTTATTCTACTAAAGTTACATTTCCCATAGCTTCTCGAAGGGTCTTTTTCTCTTCACCCATTTCCTTGCCTCTTGTGAAGAATGTCCTTCTAGGTATGGCTGATTCAGAGCTATTCTCACACAGTGTTTGATTAGTTCTGCAACCCTGATAGGACTGAAGGTTAAAGATCTAACAACTTAAATTGATTTATTAATATTCAGAAGGCATTTGTCTTTTATTAGAAATTATAATTTGACATTCATTGCATGTCTAAGTATTCGCCGCTCTCATCACCTAAAGAACAATATTAAATGATAATGATGGTCAAATGGTGGAATATGATGCCAAGAGCAAAGAACATGATCAACAAATACCCAATCAGATAGAGCTGAGAGAGATGTAAGCGGTGTCTTCACTCATTTTCCCCAGCAAGTTGGGCTTTGGTGGGAAACTTAACGCCAGTCTTTCCTTGGGTCTCTATTTAGGGTGAGTACACAATTGTTCATGTTTCTGGAGAAATAGCATTGCATGCACAACACTGGAAAATTTATTTATAGTTGCATAATAATGTGCTTGGCTAAAATTCAGAATTCTGCTACTAAATGAGAACATAGAGATGCTATCTGGACACGACTACCAAAACCATCTCTGCCCCTCACTGGCACTTTGACTCACTCTGCTCTCTCCCGTTCCTCCTTCTCCTCTTCCAATCCAGTGGAGTTGACATTTCACGGCCTTGTTTCCACAGAAATCTCCACGGTTATCATTGTTGGGTAAGGGTATTGGACCGAAGCAGCACCCATCTTGACTCAAACTTACAAGGACATCCAGGAATGGGAAGCTTCGCCCATTTTATTCCTCAAACCTGTCTTCTGTTTGTTTCTGTTGTCAAAACAATACACTTGTTTCTTACAAAACCTCTGGAAGCCACCGTCTCATTCCTTCTGTTTACATGGTAACTACCTTCACAGGGACCTCAACACAGGTCACTTGGAGCTAATACTGTCCAGGCTCCCGTGAAAATAATCTTCCTAAAGAATCACACGAAGCTGTAACACATACAGCCCTCGGCTAGACATCTGGGGAGCTGGGCTGTATTCTCACTCTGCTTTACTCAGATCGTGTAGCCTTCTGAAGACCAAACACTCCTCTGGTGCCCTTACTGTTGATTCTAACATAATAAAGTTCCTCATGCAAAGGAGATGGGAGAAGTATACCTGGTAGCTTTCTCTTGTTCCTTTAAATTTCACAGTCAGTCACTTAAAAGCTAAGCACAGGTACCAGTGGCTTGGATCCAGGTAAGTCACCACACTGCCCAGCACCTGGTACAGTTAAGGGAAAGACATGCTTGGATTTGGTTGTTAAGGCGTTCTATTCTTCTTGGCACTCAATGCTTCTAAATCACGATCCTCAAATGAGAGACCACAGTAGCCGCCCAATGTTCACTGAGTCGGTCATTGATTTAATAAATATATTGAATGCTCACAGTAGCCACAGCCTTTCTTATTATTTATTTTTTTTTGTGTATGTGTATCTGCATGAGCGCATGACATGTGTGTGTAGGTGTCTAAGAGACTAGAGGAGAGTGTTGGAGTCCCTGGAGCCAAAGTTGCCAGCAATTATGAGAACTCATATCCTTTACAAGAGTAATATTACTACTATTACAAGAGTATTACTATTCTTGTAACCACGAGCCACCTCTCCAGCTCTAACACCAGAGCTTTTGAGGGGTGATTGGTGAGGAAAGTGTGCACGACTGACCAAGTTCCTTCTCTTAGAAAATTTGAAAATAATGGGGAAATTATCAGATGTAAGAAGGACTATATAGACCATATAGACTATAGGGACTGGTGCAGAGTGCTTACTAAAAAGTGTTTAACCCAGTCTAAGAAGATCAAAGAAGCCCGATAGAAGAATTGGAGGGCAAACCTTTTCTCTCATATCTTCCAAATTCATCCTCCACCTGTGGTGTTTTCTGAGTTTGGGATTTTGGTGTGTGCTTTCTACTCCTCCTGTTCAAATTACTCTTCAAACAGTGTGTCCTCACTTCTGTGTTGAATCCACTCTTTGATGTGACAAAATACCTATCTTCTCCAAATGACAAACAATATCTGGAACCCTCGTATCCTTCCTATTGCTGGGTCATGTATGCTTCAACTAATTTCAGTGACCAGGAAGCTTTGCTTTCTATTCTACCCACAAATTTTGGAGCCGTATTTATCCTGACTAATGTGACTCCTTCATATTGCTGTGGTACAACACTATGACTATGATGGCCTGTAAAAGAAAGCATTTAATTTGGCTTTAATTTTAATTTCAGAGGGTTGGAGTCTATGATGGTAAAGCAAAGGAACAGCTGGGAGTTCACATCTTGATCCACAACCATGAGGCAGAGAGACACTAGGAATGACATAAGTCTTTTGACACCTCAAAGCCCACCCCTAGTGACACATCTTCTCCAACAGGGCACACTGGGGGCCAAGTATGCAAACATGTGAGCCTGTGGGGACATTCTCATGCAAACCACAGCCTTCTTCAAAGTGACTCATCTGCTGCCTCTAGATTTCAAGCATTTACTCGATGGGAATCCCTTTGGTGATGTTTGAAACCTATAGAGATAGAAATGGATGTTACAGGGTTTGAAACATATCCCAGGAATACCACAGAGGTCCTTTGCTGTAAAGTTAAGCATGGGTGCATAAGTAGATTGAGGCCACCTGTGCCCATCACACACTTGTGCTACACACCATTCATCATGAGTGACAAGTTGAACCAAGTGCTTCCAGCCCTACTTCAACAAGTCCCTCCACCTGGAAACTGGCTCCATCAGTCAGTCAGTGAGCCAGGAGCCAGCCACTGTGAAGTCCTTCCCAGCATTTCCATCACTCCTATTTTAGCTATTGCTTGATATTCTTCCAATGGTATGGTGCAATCCTTTCTGAAAATAGCTTGAGATACAAATTGACACTTGAAGGATTACATAGGACAGTCGTTGAATTTTTTTGAGCTCAGATTCTGTCAGCCATTGTGACCTGTCACAAGTCACTTGTCCACCCACACTTGCTTTCCCGTTATGAACTGGAAATTGATAGCTACAGGGAAGGATGTGGCTAAAAGTGTGACTCTGAAATCCGACATGTGCCTTGAAAAGCTTGTTCTGTGATTGAAATTCATTACTACTGATATCAATCAGCCTCTTTTCCTGATACATTATTCATTTCAGTTAATTAATATAATTAGTAGATCTCAACAATTTTTCTTCCACCATGAATAGAGCACCTCTTTTGTCTATTCTTTTTTCTATTATTGGCATTTAGTCTGCTATTTACAACAATCAACATACATACTTCACTCATGGGAGAAAAAGCAGTGCATTGATTATTATTAGTCACCAAATAGATTCCTTTACTTTTAAGGTTCGCCGCCTCCCACCCAGTAGTTTCTAGTCTCTGCCACATTTGAGTACAATGCTTGTTGAGAATTGTTCTTACCCATTTCTGCTGATGGAAAGCCGGACGTCTAAAGTCAGCATTTGATCATTTTCACACCACATACAATCATTTATTCACACAGGATCAACCTCCGTGATGGACTGAAAGTTCCATTCAGTACAAGCCTTACATTCAGACAACCTGAGGTGGTCTCATATTTCAACTTGGAATGTGTTCCAGACTTCAGCTCAGAGAAAAGTGTGAGCCATCACACATCAAAACTCACAGTCTTCTTTGAATGCTCTCTTGCCTTCTCTTTTTGTGTTTCCCTGGGAGTTTCATGTTGACATGGATCCCCACTTTTTCTCAGCTCTGCCTTCCACTTGTTTTTTCTGTATTCCCACGAAGGACCATCTATCCCTATTAGACTCAGCGCCCTAGAATTGCAGAGCTGGAAAGCATGGTGAACTCATTGGGTTATAAACCATGCTTTGGTCTGACTGCAGCAATTGTCAGGGCTGTTTTCCCAGCTCTGCTTGAAATCTTCAAGAGTCAGAAATTCATAACCCCCAGAAATAATCAGTTTGCTTAATCTTTTGATTGCATTGCATCAAGTTGTTCCATATTTAATAAAAACCTGTTAACTGTTCTTTTCCACCTTTATTTGCTCATTTATTGAGGATGAGAAATTAGAAAGACTATTAAAGAATCATGGTAAGGGTTTCCAAAGACAGGAGGAAAAGTGTATGGAGAAGCATGAAAGCTGAGCTAGAGGTTTTCAGGGGCGGATAACTTTACCCCTCTGCTATGGTCGGAATGTTAACCCATAACAAATCTTTACCTGTAGAGTGAGGGTCCTGGGAGGTGGAGCAGTGGGGAAAGTGAGCAGATCTTGAGACCTTGACTTCAGAGTTAGGATTAATGACCTTCTTAAGGAGGTCCTGCAGAGTCTTTTTAAATCCCGTCTACCATGGGAGGACTCATCAAAAGGGAAGCATCTATGAATCAGGAAATGTGCTTTCAACAGACATCACATTTGCTGGCATCTTATTCTTGTGTCAGCTTCCAGAAATCTAAAAAACAAATTGCTGTAGTTTATACTCCGCATAGTCTGTGGGGTTCTGTTATAGTAACTCAAGTGAACAAGGTCACTTGATTGTCTATCTCTTTTCTTTCTTGGAGAATTATTCAGTGTTTGCTACCAATGCACTCGTCCATGCTGTATACTATAAACATGACCACTTATTATCACTTACTATCTGTAGCTGCCCATTCCTTTCGATCACGCTAGGTGATGCCACCCCAGTGTTGTCCTCCGTCTCTGCCTGGCTCCTGGTTACCACCCCTTTCCCCTCCTTTCATAAACAATGGAAAGGACTCCTAGTTCCTTCAGGTGCACAGTGCACACCAGTTACCTGTGGCTTTGTTTAGAATAGAGACCTCTGAAGTACTATATCCCTGTTTTTTGTTTTTTTCTTTCCCTGGAAATTGTATTTATTTTTATTTTATCTGTATTGATATATTGTCTGATAGCATCTGCATACAACCTGAAGAGGCCAGACAGGGCATGAGATCCCCTGGAACCAGAGACACAAGTGGTCGTGAGCTGCCATGTGGGTGCTGGGACCTGAACCTGGGTTCTCTGGAAGATCAGTCAGTGCTCTTCACCACATACTCACTTCTCTAACCTCTTCTTTTTCTGTTTCAATAAAGCTAGTGGCTTTAAGGGTTGGGAAGCACAGAGCTAGCTAAAGCACCCACTCTGCCCAGTCCCCTGTAGACAAGCTCCCACTTTTGCCCTTTATTAAGACTCCGACACCAAAAAGCACTAGCGAAGTCCACACCTGACAAACAGCCCCTCCTCTGTGGCAATTCCTCCTTCCAATTCCCCCTCTTGTTTTCTGAAACCACCCTTTGTTGATGTCCCCCCTTGCCTCTGCCTGCTCTCTCGCTGTCCCTCCCTCCGGTCTCTCCTTTGTTCTCACCGTGTGTAAAACAGCTTTCCAGGCATCCGTCCTCACCCCTTTTCACACGCTCCCCAACTGCTCTAAACCATGGTCCAACTCTATCCCTCTGGCTGCAGTGCTCTGTCAGCTCCATTTCAAGTTTCCTGCTATTCACAGCAATAATCTGTGTCAACATCTTTAAAATAAAACTCTCCTCACAGTGTCAGCCACCCCTAAACCCTTTCTTTATTTTGGAAGTCAGCAAACTATCAGTGAGAAGTTTTTCATTCTAACATGAAACTCAATCAGTTTGAACAGTAAGCAAAATGCGTGTTTTTTTTTTTTTTTTATAGAATGAGCATTTGGGAAATAGTCCAGCCCCTTGATTAGTCAGTTCAGAAGGCAAAGGATATCAAGCAGGATTGCAGCTTCTTTCAACTTTTGCTTCTTGTTATTTTCAGTCCATGGCTTGAACCGCATGCTAGTGGCTAGACAGCTATGCGAGTGCCAGGGACCACAGTGTTCTTCTAGAACAAGGTAGGGGCTGTTTCTTTCCCTGGGTCTCTTCTCATCCACAGAGTAAAGCCTCCCCTGAGCTTCCTCCTCTCAGCCATTGACTGGAATTGTATCACATGTACTTTCCAAAATCACACCCTAGAAAACGGAAGGCCCACTGTGCCAAGTCTGACTGCCGCGCAACACGGAGTTGCCTCGACAAAGGCGTGTGTCTGAGTAGAGTCAGAGTTCTGCTAAAAGAAGAGACGGTTGATTTGATGATAATTAGATTTGATTAGTATGTATAAAGCTCCGAATCAAATTCAAATGTGTAGAGAAATCCAGAGGCAGACAAGCCAGTGGAGCAGGTACGAGCTCCGGGAAGAAAAGAGGAAGCCATGTTCACGCCAAGCTCTCTGTCCCTGGCACCTGCCTTCCCTACCACAGTCCCACCTGACCATTGCAGCCGAATTCTAGGCAGCAGCGTTAGAAAGCAGGACCAGGGATGTAAACCCTGCCTCTCTTTACATCTTTAAAAGTCTTTATTGCTTTCCGTTTTGTTAGTTTATTAATTGGCATGCAAAGGAACACGGTTTGTTATGGAGTTTCTGTATATGCTTTTTGTTGTAGGTGTCTCCCCCAGGCCCCTTGCCCTGTCCCCCTGCCTGCCGTTTGCTGGTCTCCTTACTCTCTCAAGTATCCCCACTTCCTGATTTCCGGTCACATATATTCTACAGTTGCTTTCCAGCACGCTAATCTCCATTCCCCTCCCATGCCCCTTTCTGGTTTTATTATCTGTTTGCACACTGACACACAGCGCCATGCTGTAGGGTCTGCACATAAGAGAAAACATTTGGCTTAGCTCCCACATAATGACCTGAGTTCTTTCCATTTTCCTGCAAATGTCATGATTTCATTCCTCTTTGTGGCTAAATAGAATTCCATTGTGCATACGAACCACATGTTTTTCTAGCTATCTGTGGGTGGCTGTCTAGGATATTTCTATTTTTTTTTCTATTGTGGATAGTGAGGCAATGAACATCACATGCAGATTTCACTGTAGAATGTTGGCTTAGTGTTGTTTGGGTCTGTAAGCAGAAGTGACCTAGCTGGGCCATGCAGAAGCCCCACTTTCAGTTCTGTGTGCTGGCTAGGTTTTATGTCAGCTTGACACAAGCTAAAGTCATCTGAAAGGACCAAACCTCAGTTGAGAAAATGCCTTCATTAGATCAGGCTCTAGGCAAGCCTTAAATAGCAATTGATGGGAGTGGGCCCAGCCCATTGTGGGTGGTGCCATTCCTGGGCTGGTTGTCCTGGATTCTACAAGAAGGTAGACTGAGCAAGCCATGAGGAGCAAGTCAGTAAAGACCACTCCTCCATGGCCTCTGCATCAGCTCCTGCCTCCAGGTCCTGCCCTGTTTGAGTTCCTGTCCTGACTTCCTTCAACAATGAGCTATAATGCAGAGGTGTACTCCAACTAAGCCTTCTTTTCCTCAGTTTACTTTGGTCATGGTGTTTCACCACAGCAATAGTAACCAAACTAAGACATGCTGTGAGAAATCTTCACACTTCACACTGATTTCCACCAGTTCACACAGCACCAGCACTGAGTAGGGGCTCCTCCCTTCCCACATCCTTCCCAGTGTTTTAATACTTTCTTAATATCTTAGCAAGATTTCTGCTCATATTACAAAAAGGCTGGTCAGTGTCATTTCCAGTGTACTTGGAGCTTTGTTACCTGGGGAAAACACTATTGGGCGGCAATAAGACAATGTGCTCTGTGGCATATGATTGTGTCAGTAAGGTCAGCTAATAGGGTCTTCACCATCACTATGACCATGCCCCCAAGCCTTCAAGTCAGCAACCAGTGATCTAAAGTTGTCTTCTAGTATCAGTTGGCATATTCAATAGGACACGGAACCTTTATTATCAGTCTGAGAAACACTTAGCCAACCTGCCAGCTACTCCTGCCATTGGCCAGCTCTAATGCTGCCTGGATACCGTATGAGCTCTGCTTCCGCTCCCTCATCTCCACACACATCACATTCAGCCCCGTCTCCACATAACCCTTTCTAAAGCACAACTTTGATCTAGAGGGACAACAGCAGCAGAATACAATTAACCTGCTAGGCATGCCAATCAAAAGGCTTGGTATGCTGACCTCCAGCCACCTCTCACTACCCCATGCGTACTAGCCACTCAGACCAAATCCTTTCAGGCACACCCATGCAATTCTGAATTTCGTGATTTCTGCTTTGATAACATATTGCCAGATGATGTTAACATCATTTCTCTTTGTTACAAAAGCTGCCCGATGCCTTCAGCCAACGATATTTTATTGTACTTTCCTAAATTGGGTCCACTCTGAGATACACATGGCTTATCCCACTATGATTTTCTTTCTGTCGTTTGGTTGTATGGTCCAACAAACAGGTTGAACTTGGGATAGCTAACTAAAGAGATGGGTTACATTACTGGTCAGACCTTAAGGAAAGAAGGAGAAATAACTCATGGACTTAAGAATGCAGGTACTCAGTAAGCTCAAGGTTATCTCCAAAGTGATCATGGAAAACTCAAATAGTAGAAACAATTCAGTAACTAGGGATTGGTACATAAGATGCACCACGAACACTACTGCAGAGATGCTGACCCAGTCACCTTCATTTAAGTTGGAAGATGTGTGAACTGTGCCCACAGCATGGCTCTTAGAGTTGAAAAAAAAGTAGACAGAGCATATTGCTGTAAATATGCTGTTTATATAGCAAAAACACACAGGCTTAATTAGTGTTTTCACTGCTAAGACTGTGTACTATGCCTGTGTACTTTAGGCAGAAACAGGTTCATTTATTTCTTTACTTTTTTTTTTTGAGTCAGAGCCACTTGTGGCCTGTTTTGGCTAGAACTCGCTATGCAGCTGAGGCTGCCATTAACTGATCCCAGTACCTGCCCCGCCCATGTGCTGGGGTTACAAGCATGTGCCACACCTGACTTGATTTATTACAAAGCTCGTCAGGCTTATGGGCCCCGCCCATGTAGGGCCCTCTTCGGGTTCATGCACCGTGACTGTGAAAAACCAATTTAAACATGAACTGTGCTGCTGGCAGGAAATCCCGAGAGCCGAGCAGAACACCAAGGAGCTTCCTGGGCGTGAACCTCCTGTAAGAGGTGTTTCCAGTTTGCATTGTTTGTTTTGTTCATTCACACTGGAACTGTCTCTGTCTTTCCTGGATGTTCATTCATACTTCAGTCTTTTGAAAACCACAAAGTATTTTGTAAAATGTCGTTCAGTTTGAGTCCATCTGGTGTTTCCTCATGGCTAAACTCAGCTACTCAGTTTTGAGTAGGATTCTAGAGGTAGTGTTGTGCTCATTCTATCTATGGGTGGCTTTTCTTGGCCTTACTAACTATACTAACTTCAATCAAACCTGAGATGGAACCAAGAAACCAAGATCTTGGCAATACATGCACTCAGGCCCTTTGGGGTATTGCTGGTCCCAGGACAGAGAGAAGAGTGTGTGCACGCATACCCACTCTGCATTTTATCTCCCATGCGTGAGTTGGTGGTGCCTCTAATCCCAGTTCAGTTTATCTACTTATTGGATCAGTTTTGCCCTTTTCTCTGCCACCACCCTCTAACCCCACTGCATAGGCGCTTGCCCCACACCTGGCCCCTTGGCTCTGTGTACTTGGTGTGGGAGGTCCTTCTGTCTGTGTGTTGCTTTTATTGGTTAATGAATAAAGAACTGCTTTGAGCCATTGGCAAGGGCAGAACAGAACTAGATGGGAAAAACTAACTGGAATGCTGGGAGAAAGAAGGTGGAATCAGAGAGAAGCTATGGAACTGCCAGACACAGACATGCCAAAACTTCAACTGGTAAGCTACAGCCATGTGGCCATACACAGATTAATAGAAATGGGCTAAATTAAGATGTAAGAGTTAGCCAATACGAAATTAGAGCTAATGGGCCAAGCAGTGATTTAATTTGGGTCTAAGCTAGCTGGGCGGCTGGGAACCAACAAGCTCCCTTCTTCCAACATGTACTGAGCCATGTATTGACTTTTTTCTTGCCTTCCTTGCTCTTTGATACCAGATTCTGGGCAACCATTAACATGTCCCGTCTTACCTCATACTCAAGACTGCTTTTTTCTAGTCTATTCTCTCACTTCATGGCCAGTCTTGCCATATTTCTTAGTCTTGACAATCCACACATAGGCATGTCTCCATGGTCCCTTCTACACCAATATCTACCCCAAGTCTACCCCATGATAGGATGTTGCTTTTAACTTCCTAGATTCTATTCTTGCTTGTCCTAACGACTTGACTAGGGACTAATTTGTACAGGAAATATGGAGAGAGGAAGGAAGGTACAAAAGGAGGGACTTTTCAGTTTTATATAATGAGATCACCTGCATTCCCATAAACGTATAAAGATAAGATGACCGTAACCATGAGAACATTTAAGGATGCTGTGTCTTTACTGTAGCTCTCTGTCACAAGTCATCTTGTGCTGAGTGGCAATGTAGTGGTCATAACCACTTTAGGGATATAGCTAAGAAGTTGAGTTAGAGTTGTATTTGCTTTAGATAGAGGGGGACATTTATATTATATTATATTATATTATATTATATTATATTATATTATATTATATTATATTATATTATATTAGACACCTAGCTATATTTTGCAAAAAGGGAGGCACTCGAGTGACTGTCCTTGCCTATGTGAAACAAATCTTCTTTGTTACACCTGTTCCTACACATTTGCCGCCAAGGTCGTGACAACCAGCTGCTTAAAGGCCAATGGCAAAGATCTTATTATCACGATTATTAATTAGCTTGCAGAATGCACGGTGTGCTTATTCTATGATGCTGATGGAGGGAAAGTTAGCCCCACTGCTCTTGAGGCTGCTTTGATATTTTGTAAGTTATGCTTTCCTCTCCTATTTCGGATATTTAAATACACATAGCAACTTGGATTTTGTTTTGTCTTGATGTTGCGATCTTGCCTGTCTACTTACACAACATAGGTGCAAAGAAGATGTAGAGGGGTTATCCACACATTGAGTTAAAAAAATCACACCTATGTGTATCCAATCACGTATAACCATTGTAGTAGAACAAATGAGAAATATAGATCTCTGATTTGAATGCATAAATGTTTTCTCCTTTTGTTATATTTAAGTCTGATTATTAAAGAAAGATAAGATATTCATGTCAAATGAAACATGCTAACAAGGTGGCTAAGTGGGTAAACATGCTTGCTACGAAGTCTGACAGCCTGGGTTTGTCATAGAAGGATAGAACCTGCATAAAAGGATAGAACCAACTCACCTTGGTTGTCCTGTGACCTCCATACATACACCATGGCACACACGTAGAAACACACATACACGCACACTATATCTATATATGTGATATATATATATAAATAAAATAGGAAACATAAGACAAAGTTAGTTGATAAAATATGTAGAAGTTATTCTAGCAATAAAAAGTAAAACTTCATTCATAAGAGAACATAAGTGTTGAATACAATTAATAGAAAACATTTGGGTATTGTTTGATGATACAATTGATAGAGAAGAGTGAAGTATGTGTGTTAAGGAAAAATTAGATTTCCTGCTGATTTGACAAAATAACCGACATTAAGGAGGATTACATAAAACCTATGATATGCTACTGTAATGAAAACATTAATGACAGCAGGCTAATGATATAATTAATTCAGAGAGAATTGAAGGTTATCCTCCACTTTAAAAAAAGCACTTGAACTACAATAAAATCTTACCACTCATCCATAAAAGGCGGCTGGTGAGACAGTTCCCAGATTTGTTGCGTTCTCCTAAAATTTTGCACACCACTGCTAACAAAGAACTGTGACATTAGAATATATTTTTCTAAATTGGCAGTAATAAAAGTAAAAATTTACCCAACCTAGCTATTGATGCATGAAGAGGCTATGAATGAATATCTCCCTCATAAATATTTGGGAACTGGGATTATAGAATTCTGTTAGGTAGCTAGGAAATGCAGTATCTAGTTATATACTGGCATTATATAATTATATATATAATTGTGCTGGTTAATGTAGTGCCATTTCATTTCCCTGGAAGCGTGTGTGTGTGTGCGTGTGTGTGTGTGTGTGTCTTATTTGTAATAAGGTACAGAGGTGGTCACATTCCACGTTGTCCCCCATTGGACACAGGTCCGTGAAGTCAGACAGTGTTGTGAGGGTGGGATTTGGTAAACCCAGGTGTCCTGGTGGATTTATGGAAGAGCTGTAATGTTACACAGTGACGTGGAGCTGCAGGACACACAGCTGTCAGTAACCAGAGACAGCATGGTGCTTTCTTTGTTCCCGCCTTGCTTAGATTTCCAGGTCTTTTCCTGACCCCCTTTGTCCCTGTAATTCAACACTTACAGCAGATGCCTGTTAGTGGGAAACACTCGGTGTTTTCTAAAGCCGTTGCTAAGGTGTGGAGAGAAAGGAGGCTCCACCGTGTGCTCAGGGGGAGTCTAACTTGTCTTTGTATTGTACATGAAGGAATGGAATCCTTTTGATGAGAATTTCTTTCATTTCCTGTTCTTATAACCATCCATTAGTTCCCTTTCCCTCACACAGGCAATACGACACGTTCCGATTCCTCTCTGATGTTCAGCATCCTTGCTCCATTTCTGTTTGGACTCTCTTGAACTGCTTACCCACACGCACATGTGAGCGCCTGCCTGCTGTAATCTCCTCTTTTCTTGTCATTGGTTCACATCCAGGCCCAATGCACAATTCCATCCCTGTCTTAATGCTGGCCTTTGATTCACATTGTCTCCTAGGCTGGCACTGTCATCATGGCCACGACTCAGCCGCCCAGCCCCATCAGCAGAATTATGGGACCTCCCGCATGCCTGAGCAACAGGCTCCTGACATTACGAATGTGATGTACCTTTGTACATCATGCAGTGATCATGAAGCACATGCAGTGGCTTTGTTACTGCCTACTGCGTACATTAAGTATTCATTCAGGCGCTGACATGTTCAGTAAGTCATAGCCAAGTACTTCCTGCATATTAACTACTTTTAAGACATTGTGGAGACAAAACGCACTGTAACGCTCTTGGTCCATCGAAAGTTCTTTCTATTGTCTTAGAGTCATGGAAATAAAGGAACATTGAATAGTATCCACTATCTAGTGTCCATCAAGAGTAGTGTCTGTAATTGTAGAGTAATGGAAACTTAGGGGCATTGGACAATTTCTCCCTTCCAATGCGACTCATGGATCAGATGGTATGATCAAATGATCTCAAAGCATCATTAAAGGTTTGTGGGACAGAGGGTTGGATGATGCAAATTTCCTAGAATTTTCTCTACTTTAATTAGAAATACACATTTTTCCTTGGAAGAAATAAAAAGGCCAGAGTAACCAAGGAACCCCACCAGCAAGAGAAGTGGCACCAATGCCATAACCCTGAGTTCTGAGTTCCTAGAGAGGCCAGGCCAACACAGGCAGCAGTACATCCCCGTTCTTCTCCATCCCTGACCAGCTCTAGGCGCAGGTCCGGAGCTGGCAGAAATAGCTGCAAGTACTTGAAAGTAACCTTAACAGAGAAATGAGACAGAAAAGCAGGGACAACAGACCCCAGCTTTAGAGAATTGGCCTTGCTGACAAAACCCACAAAGGAGGCTTCCAAAGGTTGAGCGGTAGCCACTGCTCCTTGACTCCTGAGGATTTCCTTCAGCAAACAGACCTTTGAAATCAGCTCTGGGCTGCTTCAGGAAGAACCAAAGATTTGTCCCTGGATTCAGAAGGAAACCAAAGGGTTTTAAGATGGAGCCCAGGAGGGTGACAGAAAGGGTGCAGATGACTGCCTGGGCACAGTTAGGAACTACTGACTTCTCTGACTTCTTGTGTTTCCTAGAACCACAGACCACGTCTCTCCTGTTACCCTGTAGTAAGGGGGACAGCTGTTAGTATGTGGAAACATAGGCACAATGCTATGAGTGCTTCCATATGCCTGGGCTTTACTTTGCCCATCCTTTTTATGGTTCTTTACAGTGAGTGTTGTGATTCTGATTATATAGTCGAGAATCCAAATTGAGAGAAGAGATCCGTGCTTTCTGCAGGACCCCATGAGGAAAACTAGTGTTTCAAGCTGAGTCACTCAGTGAGGCTGCTTCAAGCTCTACCTCCTTGGAGCTCTGCTTGTACAAAACAGATTTTGAAGCAATCAGGGGCCTGTTTCCCACTACACGGTGCCCAGGAGACACCAGCGTGGGCCCTTAAAGTTTTTATAGCTATTATTTACTTTGTCATCTCCGGGGGAAGCTATGGGATGTGAACTGGACTCCAGAGACTTGCTGGAAGTACCACTCAATGACCTTGCCCACTTCAGATAATTCTCTTTTTTATGTTGTGTGTGTTGGGGGTGGGGTCTGTCTGTGTACATATAGAGTTATATCTGGCCTGAAGCTTGAAGGGCTGCAGCAGAGGGGTTGGGGTTTTGTTTTGTTACAGGTAGAAACAAAAATATATTTATATCCAATGCTTTTATTGTATCATGTCTTGCAAGACACCTGTCCAGGTTGACGTGAGTAGGTTGCTCATTATAACAACGAAGCTGTAAGGCGCTCTTATTGTGAGTTGTATTCCTTGATGGATGCTGTCCATCCCTAGGTGGCTTAAGCAGCAGAAGAAAAGCATCTTTTAGTGTTGCTGGCATTTGCTCTGACTCCTGTGGGGACCCCACAAGCATTATCACTTGTGCGAGAGGAATGGGAGGACAGTGGAGGAGAACTGGGCTTTCTGAATTAAAGGCACATTCATCAGAACCTATGTTTCCCAGGTCACAGCAGCCTTGGGAGACTTAGGGAGCTGGGATGTGGCAGAATCAATAGATTCAGCGAAAGGATCCTGGTCAGTCTCACCCCATGAACTCTGGAAAGTTCCAGTTTCCCCAACTCCTCCCCATCCCAGATTCCTGGAGTAGTGAAGGGAATCCCCAGAAGGGATCTCTACTGGACCTGTCTTTCCACCTGCAGGGGGCAACTGCTCTCCCCCTTTCTGGAGATACTTACTATGGTGTCACACTGCTATGACACCATAGAACCAGGTGACCATGGCCATAGCACTTTTGGGGATCCCAGGTGTCTGGTCTTGGTTGCCAACTGCCTTTAGGCTGAGCTGAGGGATGTTGCCAATATTTCATCTCTGTTTCAGGCCACAGAGCAATGCTGTCTTCTCTGTGTCTCACTGCCTGGATTTAGCTTTTTATCAGATGCTCTCTCTGGGTACTTGGCCCTGGGCTCTGGATGCAACTAAAGCCAGAGATGAGTGATATGACCTTGGAACTTCACTAACCTCAGGGCTGCCTTTGTCCTGGCTGTGACTCATTACTCTTGAACTGAGTGTGCACAGCTCCACCTACTTTGTCTAAATCCCTTCCCATGAAACCATTGGTCCCTCTTGTGTGGGGAGCAGGTGAATTCCTGAGTGAATGTGTATTGGTGACATGGGCACAGCCATGTCAAGGACCCCATTGCTTTGGACCCACAGGAATCAGCCACACCTTCCTGTGGTTGAAGTGCAAGTGTTAACAAATGATAGACCAGTGTGTGCAAATGCTAGTGACCACAGCTTCCTCCTCCTGGGTGTCTTCAGCTTGAGACTGCTTGCCTGCAGAGAGACCCCACCAAGACTAGCCAGCACTTTTTTCTTATGCTGTACATAAAAATTGGGTTGAGGTTCCTTCCAGGTTGTTCCTCAATGGGTGGGTCCCCATCAGGGTGCACACGGTTTACCTGATCCCAGCTTTTACATACCAATGTTTGTCTGTCTGTCCTTTCTTCATTTCATCTTCACCCCAGTCAGGTTCCCAGGACCAAACTGTGCCAGATGTGGTCCTCTGACATGGTGCGAACATGCATCAGGATTTGCAGAGGCCTCCCAGATGTGGTTTTCTGATGTGGTGTGAACATGTATCAGGATTTGCAGAGGCCTCCCAGATGCTAGATGTCACCCTAGGACCCTGCTACATGTCAGCTCCCATTGGTCATTTGAAACAGTGAGGTTTAATATGTGTCTGAGCATACCTGCTGTTTGCTCAGTAGTCACACTCTGCTCTCACCATCCACATCTGTGTTACAGGTAGCTTTGTAGTCTTCAGGTTTTATCATAGATTGCTTTTGGAAAGCTATTTCATTCCTCAATATTTATTTTTAAAGTATTTATTTGTTTATTTTTAATACATTTTACTATATAAAAACCCTTCAAATTAATTTAAAAAAATCATCCACCACAATTAACAAAACCCAAAGTATATGCAATTTAATGAACTTCTATACAGTTAGAATGGCCAATTTAATTTTAATTGCCAACTAAAATACTTTAAATTATTCAAGTAACTAACCCTTGCTATTACTATTGGACAGGATTACCTAGTTTAAGCTAAGTGCCATTTCATTCTATTTATTAAAAAATAGCTAGAGAATTGTAGAGAGACCTGGCTACCAGCCAGGATGGAACAATACATTTCAAGACTCACTTCAACTTTAAAACAAACTCGATGACAGTTTCTAAGCTGAGGATTTCCCAAAGGTTTACCCAAAGGCACTGGTGCTATTCTCATCGTGGTCACAATGGAAATTTGAGGTGACATAAATACTTTCAAATGTGTTTGCAAGTCACATTAGGGACACTAGAAGAGGGTCAGCACGGATTTCAGTCTTTGCATTCCTCCTAAGAAGGGAGGAGAGGAGAAGACACGTTCAGAATTGTATTTCATTACTGTTTACTTGATTTTTAGTTTGGGGCACTTTAAGCAGTCCACTTCAATTTGTGAGATATTTAAATCAGATAGCTAGAATCTTGAATGCATAATCTTCATTGTTATAATGTGGCTAATCTTGGGTAAGCTTGTAATATGTTGCTTAGACAAAGAAAGCATAATCTTCTTATTTCTTATCCCAAGGAAAAGAGTCTGCATGCGTAATCAGAAAAACCCTGGCTAATAACTAACTCGGGGTCAATTTGCTTCGTGATGGCATGAACTTACCTCACACTCGCTCACTGTCTCCAGCAGTTCTTTTTCCTCTTAATTTGGGATCTTGAAGTAAGTGTACAGAAATGAGCTGTCTTGCACAAGCTTTTTCTGTAGTTTAACTTAATTTGGACTGAAATGGACCTAGAGGAAGGCATCCAGGCAGCTCCCTGTTGTTTAGTGGACAGAGCCATTTCAATAGCGAGAAAGCATGTTTACTCAGCACCTTAACCTTCAGAAGCTTTCCCTGGCATCAGAACACAGGTCTCTACAAGGGAGATGACCATGGTGAGAAGCAGACACAACATGCTGAAGGCACACTGAAGGCGTACCCAGCAGGCACATGGGTGATTCAATGCTTCTTCCTGGAGAGTAGCCTTTCATCAAATAATCATTAAAATAATTTTAAAACTCAACAGTATTTGCTTGGGGGAAGAAATAGATGTTAAAATAAAGCTTACTGCTACTGCTGTCGGTGGCCACCTTCCAAGGTGTGGGACTAGAGAGAGGAATCTGTCATGACCTAAGTCTACCTCAGCTCCTCTGTGAGCCTCTTGTTGTCTCCCCGACAATGAAGTCAATATTTTTTCTGCTGCCCATCCAAAGCATGCCAGACCTGTGTCTAGATGAATCTTCAGAGACAAGCCTTGCTGATAGTCACCAGCACCTTCCAGAGGAGTTTTCAAGGCTCACTTTGACCCTCTGTCTTTTGTCCTCAGGCTGACTTTAGGGCACTAACCCCATTGAGATTTAAATATGAAATGCTCCCGGATGGGTTTATATTTTAAAACCTTGGTTGCTAGCTGGCAGTGCTATACTTGGAGATTCTAGAAACTTTAGGAGATTGGGCCTAGCTGGACAACCCTACAGGGAGCTTATCCTTGCCCCTTCCTGCTAGTGTCTCTGCTTCCTGTCCACCGTGATATGAACAGCTTCTGCCATTCGCCTTCTTCACCAGGGCAATGAAGCACACGGAGTCAAACGATGACTCTGAAACCACATGCCAAATGAACCCTTCCCCACTTAGGTTGTTCCTGACTAGCTCTTTGCAAGAGCAAAGAACATCCAACTCCATCTCTGAGAATTTACTACCCCAGTAAGCTGCCATTGCCATTGACCTCCATGCTAAGCGTCTTCATTCCTAGCAACAAGAAAACAAAACAAAAGCAAACATGACTTCTCATCTCCTTTCCCTGTGTGCTTCTTGATTTAAAATATAAGATTAACTTGGAGGACAGGAGGAAGAATGGACTATGTTGTTGTCCAGAATCCCTCTTAGCTGAGCCTTGGCTGGATACCCCCGAGAACCTGGACCTGTGTGTGCAGGGTACACACAGTGTATCCTGCAGGTTTCTGCTCAGTTTCATCTAACCAGAACCTGGCTTCAAAGCTCTGGTGCAAGGTTTTGTTGCTGCCTTCACTGGAAGGTTTGCTATAACCTTGGGATTCAAAGAGGAAGTGCCACCTGTTAACGCCACCCTGGTTTTTACCTGGCTCTCCTTTTCTCTTTTCTTGTGGCGAAGTCTCTTTGTCACTCTCTCAATTATTCAAACAGATCTGATTATTTGGCATGTGCATTGTTTGTTGCCTATTTCTGTCTGAGTATCCAGAGATGTGTCTGAAATATGAGAACCATGCCTGGCTACCTAAGTGTTTAGCACACATGTGTTGAATGAGTCCTCAAGCTTTCTGCATTGAATCCCCTGAGCATAAATTATTTGAGGGGTTGGTACTTAAGCAAGTCTCACATCTATGCTCAAGTCTGTCTTCACTGTCATTAATGAAACTTCTAGAAGTTGTTCATCAGTTATTAGACCTATACAAAGAGAGGTACAATGTCTAAAACAATTGACCATTTGACAGTCGTCCAAATCCCATTACTGCAAATAGATTCAGAATGGAAATTTGTATGATGGAAATGTCTAAATCTAGTCAGTGTCCCATTTATTTTAAATTAGGTTCTTATCTACAAAATCCTATTACAGCAAAGTGATTTAAACAGATTTTCATGTCTTCTCTTTAATGTGACTTAACCTGTATGTCAAGAAGATTTCTATTAAATATTTTGATGAGAAATCTGCATTTTTTTTTCTTTTTTTAGATCATTTGAGTTGAGCGGTGGTAGCACACATCTTTAATCCCAGCATTCAGGAAGTAGAGGCAGACAGATCTCTGTGAGTTCGAGGCCAGCCTGGTTTACAGAGTGAGTACCAGGATACCTAGGACTACATAGAAAAACCCTGTCTCAAAACAAGAATAAGAAAAAAGAGTTGTCGGATCTCTGTGAGTTCAAGGCCAGCCTGGTCTACAAGAGCTAGTGCCAGGACAGGAACCAGAAACTACGGAGAAACCCTGTCTCGAAAAATAAAAAAAATAAAAAAAAAAGTAAAAAAGTTGTGTTTAAAAAATAGCAAATTTCATAATCTCTTTATTATCAGTGTCTCAACTATGACTTTATCTTCTTAAAGTGGCTTCCACAGTGATGGAGACAAGAACTTAGGTTTTCCTACCTTTACCCTCAGGTGCCCTCCAAGGGCAAAACTCCCACACTTGAACACACTCGGAATGTTGTTTAAATACCAGCCTATGGTTTTCCTCACAATAGTTGAAGCTTCAGACACTTGCTTCCCTCAGAGATAAATACAGTGAATTTGATGAGCGTGAACATTAGAAAATCAAAGAAGTTTCTTTTCAGGGCTGTGGGTGGTGGGTTTTTTGTTTGTTTTTAAATTAAAATTCTAGTGTCTTGTTTTTAAGGTTTTGAACGCTGTGATGAGACACCATGACCAGAAGGAACTTGGGAAGGGAAGGGGCTATTTAGTTTACTTTTCCAGAGCACACAGTTCATCGCTGAACAAAGTCAGACAGGAACTCAAACAGGGTAGGAACCTCGGGGCAGGCGCTGACGCAGAGGCCATGGAGGGGAGCTGCTTACTGACTTGCTCCATCTGCTTTCTTATAGGACCCCAACCACCAACCCAGGGATGGCACCACCCATGATGGGCTGGACACTTCCCTATCAATTGCTAACTAGGAAAACACTGCACGGGTTTGCTTTCCTAATCATACAGAAAGTTTTTGTTGGTTTGTTTTTGTTTTGTTTTGTTTATTGAGAGTTTTGTTTTGTTTTTTTTCCCCCTCTTAAATGACTTTAGCTTGTGTCAAATTGACATAAAACTGGCCAGGACATTTAGTTTGTCCTATTTTGTTTACAATGAGTCATTGTGATTTGTAAAACCTGACTTGAAACATAAAAGGGTGGAGATTGTATTTTCCAGTACATAGTCTAAGCAGGTTCTCAAATAGTTCTGGAATCCGTTGGAATCCTGGGCCTACCTCTCCCTACCTGAACTTACCCTGGCATATTTTATAACGATTCCAAGACTTTTCACTCACGAAACAAGGCTGTTGGTATTCAATGTTCAGTATCACTAGGGGTGCAACCTGAGACAGTGGCTCACTGTATAAGCAACAATTCCCACTCCCCATGGCCTATACATGCTGATGTACACTCCACTGTAAGCCTTAACGATATCAGGGTGCTACTTTTCCTTATGTGTCAAATGTATTTCTTTTGGAATTTTCAAAAAAATTACAAAGCTCAAACTCTTTTAATCATGTTTGGTCCATTATTCTTATTGGAAAACATTACGTAGAAACAGTGTCATGCATGATATATTCATATATAAAAATATCCAAGTTACTAAATCTTTGTTGTAAGGCCTGAGCTTTGTCTGGGCACCTAGAAATCATCCTGACATTCAGGGGACTTAAAGATCGCTCTTGATCGTTGTTAGGTGATGTGTGTAATAGTTTCAAGCTGCTATTGGTTAAATTGCAGCCCTCAGAAAATGTTAAACCCCAATCCCCAGGACTTGTGAATGTGACTTTATTGCAAAATAGGGTCTTTGTAGAGAGAGAATTAAGTTAGGATGCAGCCATCAGGGTAGGCTGCACTTCAGTACCACTGGGTTCTTACCAAAAGGGAGCAATTTAGACACAGACACACATATGCGTATGCCATGTGCAGGTGAAGGCAGGAGGGACAGGACTGTTATATCTACCTGACAAGGAATGGCCAAGGTGGTCAAAACGATCAGAAGCTTGAAGACCAACATGGAATGGAGCTCGCTCCCAGCTTGAGAAGGGAGCAAATCTCTGGCACCTTGATCTGGGCCTTTGAGCCTCCTGTGGCTTAAGCCTCTGGTTGAGCTTTGTTCCACAGCTCTAGCAAACAAGGGCAGCTCACCCACCACGAGGGATGAAGGCGAGGTGCTCAGGGAGGAGCCAGCAGCCTGTAAGCGGTTCCTGGTCTCCTTCCATTCATCAGGTTCTCAGGTTCCCGGTCTTGCTAGGGTCCCAGAGTTCAAACATGTTCATCTCACAGAGTGTAGAAAGAAAGAAAATGCCCAGCAGGAGGGAGACAAAGAAGGAGAGGGGTGCATAGGGGCCTGAGGAGAGGGGGGGAAAGAGGGACCAGCGAAGTGGCTGAAAAGCTAAGGAGAAGGGGGTG
The DNA here is from genome assembly GCF_000317375.1 of Microtus ochrogaster. Lineage (NCBI taxonomy): Eukaryota > Metazoa > Chordata > Mammalia > Rodentia > Cricetidae > Microtus > Microtus ochrogaster. The sequence continues at coordinate 1,850,458 of NC_022024.1, forward strand.
GCAGCAGCCGTGGGTTTCAAGAGGTTTCAAGTTCTTGCCCCTCCTCCACACAGCGCCAGGAGTCTTCCCATCGCAGAAAAATAATCGTTTTCTCTTTACCATGAGGAAGTTTTAAGCATCCAGATTCCCTGCTGAGCGGCATGGATCTGGTGGCAGTTAAGTGATTGCTACAGTTGGCCCCTCTGGCCACCCTTAGCCTGCAAAGCACCAGCTGGGATTGAAGGAGAATTCATCATTTCCCACTTCCCCACCCTACAGCAAACCCTATTCAGGCCCTTTCCTGGCTAATGAGGCCCGCAGAGCCACCAGCTGTCAGTGCTTAGCCTTGAATCAACGGAGCAGCAGCAGGTAGAACCCATCTGCCGCCTGCACGCACAGTGTGGGAGTACTAGGAAGTGTAGTAGGAAGTGTAGTTACCAGTGGTGGCCATTAGTTGACTAAGCACAATGCTAAGCATTTTGTGTACACACATCTAAACATTATGAGTGCTTGTGGGGTGTGTGTGTGTGTGTGTGTAAGCTGAGCACTGTTTATGAAGGTCAGAGGAGAACTTTTCAGAGTTGGTTCTCCCTTCCCACATTGGATCTGAGGATTGAAATCAGGTCTTCCAGGCTTGTGTGGCAAGTGCTTCACCCACTGGCTCATCTTGACAGTCTTGTGTACACTATTTAAAAGGCACTAACTCAATATTAGGTAAGAGCCTACTGTGTACAAGCCACCGAGTTGGGTACTAAAGACAGAGTGGACACAGCAGACACAAGCCCTCTTACTGTAGACGCTGTGGCTTACCAGCCATTCCACAAGTTTCTAGCTTGGAGTGCAGAAAATTTCACCTTCTCAGTAACTCATACAGATTAGAGTTGCAAGCAACACACTTATGGCCAAGAATATAAGTTTTCTTACTAGAATTCGACAGAAATGGCAATTTCAATCCCTTCTCTTTCTTCCAGCCATGACTTAGATGGAGTAGCTAGAATTGTCACAGCGATCTTAAAACCCTTAGTTAAACATCGATTGACATGAATGAGCTCCTAAGGCACTTTGAGCAATCAGCTCTTTAGAGACGACAGTAATTCTGTACTGGCATAATCACTGCAACTCAGGTTCTCCGGTACTTGTAGGTAAATTACAAGATGGAGACGGTTCTCTCCATATGATGATGGTGGTGGAGGTGATGATGATGGTGATGATGATGATGGTGGTGGTGGAGATGATGATGATGGTTGTGGAGGTAATAATGATGATGGT
>NC_022024.1:1852129-1863987 GCF_000317375.1 Microtus ochrogaster
ATGATGATGGTGGTGGTGGTGATGATGATGGTGATGATGATGATGGTGGTGGTGGAGATGATGATGATGATTGTGGAGGTAATAATGATGATGGTGGTGGTGGTGGTGATGATGATGGTGATGATGGTGGTGGTGGAGATGATGATGATGGTTGTGGAGATAATAATGATGATGGTGGTGGTGGTGATGATGATGGTGATGAGGATGGTGGAGATGATAATGACATCTAAAGACAGACACAGCCAGTTTATCTCACAGTACTCATTTAGGTGGGACTATGACAAGTGTGATATTGAAGTATAGGTGCTAAAAGCTGGTGTAACCTGCATATCTCATGCTAAAGTTCATACCATCTGCAGAAAGATGTGGGCATAATCTACACTCAATCGCTTCCAAGTTGGATGCCTTTCTAAATCTTACCTCCATAATCTGTTAAACAGGCAATGTAATGTTATTTTTCACAGGTTTTTCCACAAAGTTTCATTGATGAAATGCATGTTAATATGTTTCTAAATTCCTGGCTATAACAAATGTTTGGTGGTAACCATTATTAATTTGTAACCACGTTATATATCACATATGGATATTTTAAAAAGGAAACTAATTTATGTATCTTGAAAATTCCATACACAGGTACTATATTTACATCATTTCTATCCCTTCTTCACTCCCTCCAATTCCTTGCATGCTCCCCCTCTCAAATTCATGGCTTCTTCTTTAATTCTTTTTACATATGAACACATAATGAGTTCACTGAGTGTTGCTCCTATGTGTCTGTGATTATGGATGACCGTGGGACTGAATAACCTGGCAGCAGACTCACATCTAGAGAAGCCCAATTCTTCCTCTATGAACAGCCATTAATTGCCTGTAATTCTTCATCTAGGGGTAGGGGGCCTGTGAGATGTCCTCCATCCACCCTGGCGTGTCAACTACTGTTGTCACTGTGCAGGTCTTGTTTTAAGGACCATACCTTTGCGATTTCTCGCATGCAGCTTGGTTGTCAAAGCTGCACATCATGTATAGAAGACACCGTCACACCACAGACATCCTGGTCCTCTGGTTCCTGCAGTCGTTCTGATGTTCTCTGAGCACTAGGCATAGATAGGGCTGATTGTAGATGTATCAGCTGGGGTTAGGCAACCCATGGTTCTCTGTATTTTGACTTCTTGCGGATTTCTGTAACAGTTTCCCTCTGCTGTTAGAAGAAGCTTCTTTAATGATGGTTGAGAGCTGCACTTCCCTGTGAGTATAACATTAAGTATTCAGGGTTCAGTTAGAGATTATAAAGGGTTGGAAACGTGGAAGTAATGCATTCTCCTCTAGGGTTCATGACCTCGCAAGCCACAAATAGTTGGCTAGATTTATAATACTATGCATGAGTTCTTGCCTATTAAGTAGGCCTTAAATCAAAATAGACAACTCTTGGCTACTCCCAAGATGTAAGTGCCACTGTATCATTGATTCTTTGTTTGTGAGTGGTTGTTTATTGGAGATAGCATCTGGGTTGGAGATGTGGACTTGTGTCCACTTCCACTCAGTTCTGGGACACCATCTGTTGTAGACCCGCGTGTGCCCTGTGCATACTGCGACAGTCTCTGTGAATTTATACATGTATTGATCTTGCTGTATTTAAAAGGCATTGTTTTCTTGGTGTCCTCCACGCTCCCCCCACCCCATGGCTCTTACAATCTTTCTGCCTACTCTTCACAAAGTTCCCTGAGTCCTGAGGGGATGAACTTGGTGGAGACCTCCCATTAGAATCTAGTGTTCTAAGGTCTCTTCCTCTCAGTACATTGTCTGGCTATTAGTCTCTATATTTGTTCCCATCTTCTTCAGGAGGAAACATCTCTGATGATGGCTGGGCAAGGCGCTGATCTGCGAGTATTACAGAATGTCCTTAAGAGTCATTTTATGGCTGTGTTCCTTTAGCAGAACAGTAGTTATTTGGTTTTCACCTAGGTCCCTGTCTATCTAGTCTTAGGTCACTCAAGAAGCGTCAGTGAGAGGTTCCATCTCTTGGAATGGGCCTTAAATCCAATCAGACATCGGTTGGTTACTTCCACAAGTTTGTGCCACTATTGTCCTAGTGCATCTTGCAGGCGGATCGTCAGTGTAGATTGAAGAACTTGTAGCTGGTTTGGTGTTTAGCTTTCTCCTTGTGTAGCATGCAGAGTACCTTCCAGCACCATTAACTCTGGTCTGTAGGGGTGAGGGCTCTAGAAGGGCACCAGCTCAACTTCTCTATGCTCAATGAATTGTGCAGGTGTTATCTTCAGCTGACGAGCCCTACTAAGGCACACTTCTTATATGACTCTTAAAAGGTCACACTACCTTGTTACAAGTCTTGGTGAATCCCCTCCCCAGAGTGTGTAAACTTGTAAATATGATAGCATATCTTCCCTACAGTTATACTACCAAAGAGAGAGTTTCCATGGTAGGCCTTCTATAACTAAATGAGCCCTTTCAAAGCAGAGCATTGTCTGCAGGGAAGAAAGCCAGAGATGTATCAAGAAGTAGCAGGCATGGTATCAAGTACCTCCAAATCCACATGAACTAGAACTAAAAACAGCTACTGAAAACTGAATATTCACTGGCTCTCAGTAAACAAGAAAGTGGGGACCCCACCCTACTCTTCAGCAACACAGGAAACACTGTGTATCAGACATGTGGGTTTGGGAAACCCTAACCTCACATGAGCTAGCAGTCCTAGCTAACCCTCTCAGTGCCTGTGTGGAGACTTCTGAGGGGAGATCCTATCTGAACTGGCTCTGCTAATTGCATAATAATAAGCTTATAGTTTACCCCTCAGCATGTTGTAATTTGATATATAGGTATAGAAAATAAAAATAATTTAAAAGACCATATTATATAAAATGATGTTTCTCATAATAGGCTACATATATGCTTTCTTTGGTTAATCCAAAAATGCAAAATTAGAGAAGTATCCAAGGCATGGGAATGCATGCCCCTCTGTCATTACAGTCCTGAGGGAAGCAGGGCAGGCTCAAAGGTTCCAGGTGAGTTTAGTTTCCAAGTGGTCTTAAACAATCAGGTGATCACTTTTGACTCATTTTGTTATCTAGGTCATCCCTAAGGGAACTCTTTTCATCTTACCTGAGCTCACTCATGAGTGTGGTGTGTGTGTGTGTGTGTGTGTGAGAGAGAGAGAGAGAGAGAAAGAGAGAGAGACAGAGACAGAGACAGACAGACAGAGAGACAGACAGAAGATAGAGACAGACAAAGACAGAGCAGGTCTGGCACATCTATTTCATGTTCAGAACGGACCGAGGAGCTGTGGTTGCCTCCTGCATGCACAACCTGATTGTGAAGTTTGGCCTCATGCTCATTTCTGATCCCCAGAGTCAGAGAGGGATTCTCCACCTCACTGTTGCTGTGCAACGCCGAGGAAGAGGAGAATTAATTTTGTCAACAATTAGTCATTTCTACCTCAAAGATGATAAACTAGTAATCACTGTGATGCACCGCCAAATTGCTCTCCAGCCTTGCTTTCCTGCTGGTACTTTGTTTTGATGATTCCAGAGGAGGCTAAATGTAATTGCACAGGAGAGACCTCACAGTTCGGCAATGCCGATTCGCTCCTTCACGAGGCGATGCTCAGCTCTTCCTGGAGTGGAGGCACTAAGGACTATCATGCTTGCTTTAATCACTGCAATTCATAATCAAATACACTTTCCCCACTGCTTTGTACACAGGTACAAACGTACTCCTATCCCCAGGTTTTCTCTGCCCACTGCCCTCACCTATGCCGTGGTCCTGGGGGATGGTAGAGGATGGAAAGGTAGAATAAAGCCCCCTCCCCCAAACAGCCAGGACTTTCCTCATCCCTCATCTTTTCTCCTTCAGAGGATTACCGGAGGAGGTGTGGTTCAGAATCTTTGTGAGTTTTGCTTGAGGATGTGGCGAGGCCCAAGCTTCAAAGCCAGGAAAAGAGGAGAGTTCCTGGTGGTTGTAGAGGGGTCTGGGAATAGCAGGCAGGCCCAACACATTTTGTTTACCAGAACTCAGGCATCTGAGTAGGCAGATGCCTTCAGGCACCCAGGTACATGATAGTTCATAAGGGCTGCCCCAGCTAGACACAGATACATGCTCCGTAGCACACAGGAAAGACACATAGGCTGACTGGCGAAAGTGAAGGCCTGTGATTTCAAGGTCATGTTTATACAGAAGCACACAACACAAAAGCGACTCTACTAGAAATAGCTGTATAACAGATGACATCACTGTTTACATTTGCCTTCTCTGGACTTCCAGTGATAGCCATTTGTGCTGAGTCAGAGCCCTGTCCCCCAACCCCAGAGTGACAGGGAATGACTGAACTAACTTTGACATGGGGGCCTGCAAGAGGCTCCCCAAAGCATTTCCTGGTGGCAAAGGGTTACTTTGTTGGTCCCTTGTTGATCTGCATTCACTGGTTCTAGCATTAAATACAGCATTAGCGGTGTTTGCCCATGCCAAATATTCAATCCAGCTCTATGCTGTCTAAACATAAACTGACCCTCTGTTCCCAACAAATTCACACAGGAGCAAGAAAGGCCAGAGAGACCTCTTCAACTCTCTTTGAAGAGTACGTTACCCCAAATGCCCCTTTGTAACCAGGCATGGTGTTGCATGCTCAGGCAGGTGGATCTCTGTGAGTTCAAGGTCAGCCAGGTATACAGAGTTACACAACAGCCAGAGCAACATAGAAACAAAACAAGACAAAAAAAAAGTTTTATTAGTGAGGTTTCCCTGAAGAATTCAAAAAGGGTTTTTGTAGAGATGCAGACAGTGTAAATTAATGGTTGGTTGAATCGCCACTTCGTAAATGCTTACTTGCATCGGTGGCAATATTTTTGCAAGATTATTCCTTGTTAGAGAAAGGGAAGTTTATTCTCAAGTTTACAGAACCCCACGACTGAACAGTATTGATTGCTGTGTTCCTTTCCTCTAAAACCGGAGCTTGTCTCCAAAGGCATTTTCCAAAACATGTATTTTGCTAACTGTAGCAACTCTGTGTGTCATTTCCTTCAGAAAATGTATTTCTAAAGTGGTATTTTGGTCTGAGCTCTGTGATGGTGAGACCATCAGGACATGGGAGGAAAGTCTGCCTTCTAATAGGATTTCTATTGAGTACCAAAGTCCTGGGCTTCTGAGAGCACAGGACTCGGAACATCTTTTTAAATGATAAGCTCCTTCTCTCGCTCTGTTCTATACCCCCACGGCAAGAAGCAATGTTTAGGACACCGTTTGTTTGTTTTTTTTCCCCCAAGAAATATTTTTTCTTCCAAGAATCTCCCACAAGCAGCAGAATCCATTTCATTTCCACCTAAGCCACCCCAGTTAAGGGTCCACTTCCCCTTTTGCCAAGGTCAATCTAGGCCAATGGAAAGGTTTGTTTTTGTAACTTCTGACTGGGGTGCTATGGAGCAAGCAGGGGAGCTATGACCCTGTGTAGTTACTCAGGGCGTGGTGAACCTATTGGTCAGGAACCCAGGAAGTTCGAAGGATCCAGCAGGATAAGAAAGAAAAGAGGGCCACAGACACCTCCTTTCTGACCTCTTTGCACCTCTCATTTCCAAGGGCAAGAGATGGACCCATGCTTCATTAGGAGAAGAAATTACCGCTAGTTCAGAACACCAACAAACCAGATGTGCCGTATACATGGGGAGACCAAATAAAATTCTGAAAACAAGTTACAGTGTTCTAATCAGGATTCTCTAGAGGACTAGAACCTAGAAGAGAGAGGGAGAGAAAGAGAGAGAGAGAGAGAGAGAGAGAGAGAGAGAGAGAGAGAGAGAGAGGGAGCAGGCACATATGTATGTATATCAGACTTACCAACTTGACGTTCACAATCAAAGACTGACTTAGTAGACTGGCTTACGTGAGCTGAAGCTGAGTGGTCCCCCACAATACCTGTCTGTAGGCCATATATCCAGGAAGACCAGTAGTTTCACAATTCAAGAATCTAGGAGCTTCAGAACAAAGGAGAATAGTGATGTAGCCCCAGTCCTAGACTGAAGACTATCTCTCTTGGTTTGCTGCTGGGTATCAATTGTGGAAGGCTGGAGAGGTTGCTGCCCATGAGTGATGGCAGCAATGATAGTCACACACCTGTTCAGGAGGCAATCAAGTGTTCATGCTTTGACTATCTTCTCCTGTCTACATTTCTTTCACCCAGGCCCTCAGCCTATTGGATCTGGGACAGGTCTTTTCCCCTTGCTACCACCCCTCAGCTGCATGCTGCTCATCTCACAGACACACCCAGAAGTGGGTTTCACTTACCTGCTGGGAATCCTTAATGCCATCATGATGACCATTGAAATCAGCCATCACTAGTGGGTACTTACCAGGACTTAAAAAGAGTCCTCCTCTTTCCCAGTGGGGCTTGTGATTTCATCCAGACATCTGATATATTGAGAAGACAGACTTACTAAAAACCAAACAACCCAGCTCTCTCTGAAGTCCATGGGGTTCTTTTTGCCATCAGAGCTTGCTTGCATCTTTATCTAGGATCTTCTCCAATAGCTCATGGAAGCTCTACAGTTGGGCCTTGACTGTACCATGTGGGCCTTCACTCATTCCCCGGTTCCTCACAGCAGCTATAAGAGACAAGTTCTACTTCATGCTCATTTTACGAATGGGGCTTAGAAGGGTTGCAGTGCTCAAGTTTATCCAGTGGCAAGTGATGGAAACCACGCTCTGGTCCTAGACAATCTGCCTCCTTAGCCTGGGTGCTAAACCAACCATTATATTGGCTCCATGGCTTTTAGGGAATTTAAGTGACCAAGAAGCAGCAATGATGGAACTAAGACTATTTCTCCACTCTTTCTCAGCTCGGAGTCCTGCTGTTTGGGGAAGCTCTTGGGCTGTAGGCTCCAGGCAGACCTTTCTGCCTGCTCCTCTGTGCCTGTGGTTCCCCTACAGCAGTTGCTGAGAAATCAACCTTGCTCCAAGGTCACACTCAGGACTTAAAGCCTTTAATTTCCTGCAAGTTGACATTTTACTGTTTCATAGTTCCTAAGCCTCCTACGGCTTTTAAAAGAGCGATTTTAGATACCCACTCCCCACAGCTCCAAGAACAATTCATTTCAATCTTGGGACATTGCCCAGAATTCAGGAAAACTAGCACGAGGCTTTCAGCTTTGCTTTTCATTTTGTTGACAGGCATCAACTACTAGGTAAGAGGTGGGAAACTTAATATTCCAGGTGATATTTTTATCAGGTGTTTTGTCTAGATAAGAGATAATTTTCTTTATTCATATGAATGTTTTAGGGTCATGTAAACAGTGGGAAAATATGATGCATGGATTTTATATTTAAATATTTAAATAATGCCGGAACAAACCCTGTCTAATCATAATAAAAACAGTTTATTAAATCTAAAATAATTTTGATGAGCCTAGGAAAAAAATTAATTTTGTTTTTTTACCAGAGAATGGCTTCAAAAGATTAGTGTTAGAAAAGAATCTATAATAGTCTTTTGGTAACCCAAAGTATTTGTAAATTGATTTCCAAAGATAGAAGAAATAGCTTTAGCAACCTAGTTTGAAATGAGCAAAATTACAGCACTGACTGTTGACCAGACATGGTCATGGGGAAGGTATATAAGTGGTTGCTGAGCTGGATATATATTTTCCATAATTGCTTAAATTCCAATATCATTATTCATTACTAACATTTTTAGTTAGTTGAAATTTATCAAAAAAGGAGTTTGAAACTAAATTTAATCCTGAATATGCAGTCTGACAAAAATTATTGAAGTGATGCTTTTTAAAACTAAGCACAGCAGATGTGAGATGGCTCAGTGGTAAGAACCCTTGACACTCTTCAGAAGATAAGAGTTCAGTTCCCGGTCCCCACATCAGGTGGGTCACAAGCACCCACTACTCAGCATCCAAAGGATCTGATAGCTTTTGAGGGACAGACCCACACAAATATAGCTGTATACGCATAATATTAAATACAAATAAATAGCATCTCATGGTTCAAAATCAGCAACACGCCTAGAGAGTCTTCTAGAAAAAAAGTAAAGCTGCTTGTATAGCAGCAACTTGAATACTTTATTTTCAAATTTAATTTCCTTTAAAATGATTGTACAAAAGTTCTGGCCATCTCAAACACACTGTTATGGGATGTGATGTCGGAATGAGAGGAGGTCACGTTTTGTGAGCAATGTTCTTATTTTCAGAAATAGTATTAAAAGGCAGAAAAAAACCTTTATAATAGATAAGCAAGCTCCCTTGGTGTGGTGGTTTGAATATTTAAATGTAGTCACCAGGGAGTGGAACTGTTTGGGATAATTAGGAGGTGTGTTCTTATTGGAGGAGGTGTGTGCCCAGGGGTGGGCTTTGAGGTTTAAAAGTTTATACCAGGCCCAGTCTCTCTCTCTCTGTCTCTCTCTCTCTGTCTCTCTCTCTCTGTCTCTCTCTCTCTGTCTCTCTCTCTCTCTTTCCCTTTCTCTGTCCCTCTCTCTGTCTCCCTTTCTATCTCCCTCTTCTCTCTCCCCCTCTCTCAATCTCTGTCTCTCTCTGTCTCTCTTCCCTCTCTCTCTCCCTTCAGATTAGGATGCAAAGCTCCCCGTTACTGCTCCAGAGCTGTGCCTATCCACATCTCACAATGATGATGATGGACTAATCCTCCAAGACTGTAAACAAGCTCCCAGTTAAATGCTTCCTTTTCCAAGAGTTGCCTTTGTCGCAGTGTCTCTGAACAGCACTGGAACGCTAAGGTACTTTGCACTCTGTCCCATTCTTTCATAATGTACAGCTATCTGCACAAACTAAATCTCGCTTAGTCTGAGCCAGCCCTCAAACTGAGCTGCTTCTTCATGGACTGTATTGCTGAGCAAAACAAACCCCAGACACATTACACTGGTTCCTAATCCTCTGTAATTTTCGATTTCATTGGAAAAGCTCCCTGAGCTATTCCTGACACAATTCTCCAAATAATTGTTTTAGAATGATGTCCTTGCTCCAGCCCAAAAGAAAGAACTTCTTTTGATATGTGTGGTCTAAGCTACTAGCATCTTGGGAGTGTGACGCCTAATCTGCTGGTAAAGAACAGAGAAACAAGTGTCTTTTGAACCGTATATTCTTATCAGGAAACTCAGAACAGCCTCACATTTCAGCCACGACAGGAAGGGTTTGCTACAAGGAAGAGCCTGGACTGGTTCTGTAAAAATTTGACTCATATAATTTTATAAAAACTGCTCTTCCTCAATCAAGTTCAGACAGGTGCATGACTCAACTTTCATTTGTGACATGCCATTAAAAACAAATATAAAACCTTCTATCCTGCAACTACCTGGCTTTAATGGACTTCAGAAGCCCAGTGGCCAAAATTAATTTTTGTTTTTGTTTTGAAGGAGCAGGTGCTTCAAGTTCCTCTAATATTATGTTGTCACAGTCCTTTTTCAGTTCCATTTTTGTAACAATAAGTGCAGGGAGATAATTCTTGTTTTGCAAATGACAAGACAAACACTCTAAAAGAATGGGAACTCTGCCCAGAGCCAGTAAACTGGGAAGAAATGGACCTAGGTGAATTGCCCCATGGTCCAGGCTTTCAATTGGCTCTGCTTTCTTCCTCTTTTTATATGTTTTTTTTCTTTTTTTTTTATTAAGGATTTCTGCCTCCTCCCCGCCACCGCCTCCCATTTTCCTCCCCCTCCCCCGATCAAGTCCCTCTCCCTCATCAGCTTGAAGAGCAATCAGGGTTCCCTGACCTGTGGGAAGTCCAAGGACCGCCCACCTCCATCCAGGTTTAGTAAGTTGAGCATCCAAACTGCATAGGCTCCCCCAAAGCCAGTATGTGCAGTAGGATCAAAAACCCATTGCCATTGTTCTTGAGTTCTCAGTAGTCCTCATTGTCCGCTATGTAAGTCCGGTTTTATCCCATGCTTTTTCAGACCCAGGCTAGCTGGTCTTGGTGAATTCCCGAAAGATTATCCCCATTGTCTCAGTGTGTGGGTGTACCCCTCGCGGTCCTGAGTTCCTTGCTCGTGCTCCCCCTCCTTCTGCTCCTGATTTGGACCTTGAGATTTCTGTCCGGTGCTCCAATGTGGGTCTCTGTCTCCTTTCATCGCCTGATGAAGGTTAATATTCAGGAGGATGCCTATATGTTTGTCTTTGGATTCACCTTCTAATTTAGCTTCTCTAGGATCACGAATTATAAGCAGTGTGGCGGTTCCTCAGGAAATTCGGGATCAACCTACCCCTGGACCCAGCAATACCACTCTTGGGAATATACCCAAGAGATGCCCCATCATACAACAAAATTATATGCTCAACTATGTTCATAGCAGCATTGTTTGTAATAACCAGAACCTGGAAACAACCTAGATGCCCTTCAATGGAAGAATGGATGAAGAAAGTATGGAATATATACATATTAGAGTATTACTCAGCAGTAAAAAACAAGGACTTCTTGAATTTTGCGTACAAATGGATGGAAATAGAAAACACTATCCTGAGTGAGGTAAGCCAGACCCAAAAAGAGGAACATGGGATGTACTCACTCATATTTGGTTTCTAGCCATAAATAAAGGACAGTGAGCTTATAATTCGTGATCCTCCTTTTATATGTTGTTGGCTCTTCTCTCACTTCTCTAAAGCTTCCCAAGCAAGGGATTAGCATTTGAGGTAGGCTTGGGAGGAGGAGAGCCATGACGAGAACATCTCTAAGCAGATAGATAGAAGTGTTTGGTAAAGTATCTCTTAACGCTCATCAACAGGAGACAGAGTGCACGGTGAAAAAGCTGAGTGAGAACTCAACCCAGCATTCAAATTCCATCTCCACATGAGAACTTGAAGTCCCCTGCCTATGCCCATGTGATTACATATGGGATGTGACTCCAACCAAGCCACATAGTCATCAGGTCCCAGACTTCACTAAATCCACTGTTTCTTTCTCCTCCCAAGTGTGGACCCTATACTGCAAAGCATGCTGGTTATCAGTGTGCTGTTGCCAGATATTTGTTTACACTGTAAAGATGGTTTTCTGCCTAAGGTATTGTCTGATTGGTTTAATAAACAGCTAAATGACCAATAGCTAAGCAGGAGAGATAGGCGGGACTTCTAGATAGAGGAAACTCTAGATGAATCTAGGCATGCAAGAGACGCCATCAAGATGGTGGATCTAGTCGGACACACAGAATGGGACAGAGGTGAAAGTCACAGGGTAGAACGTAGATTAATGAAAACATGGGTTAATTTAAGCTATAAGAACTAGCTAAAAACAAGCTAAAGGCCAACCTTTAATAAGAAGTCTCCATGTCATTATTTGGGAGTTGGCTGGCAGGACAGAAAAAGACTTTAAATACCTCTCTTCTAGTCCTGTCAAACTCAGGGAGTTTTTGTAGTAGTTTCTCTCTTTGCAAGCTACTGGCCCCATCCTGTGACTTTGGTCAGGACTGGAACTGCACTTGCCTTGTCCTGATCTCCCAACATGCACTGCACATTGCTAGCCTCTTCTCAGGCCTATAGCCCTGCCCTGCAGCAGCAGATTGTGCCCCATCTGCCTGCAGTCACAGGAGGGAGCCACCAGCACATGGCTTGACTAGGAATTCCCAGCTCATGTCAGTGGTCTTGCTGGACTCCTGTGGGTGTCATTCAAATCCCTTAGTACGCCTAGATTGACACAGTGGGGCCTTCAGCCTGGATCACTGTATTCCTCACAAAACACCTTGGTACCCCCCAAAACTAACAGTAGACACGACACATCCCTTCCCTTCTTTATTGACGAACTGTCTGCATTCTGACAGGCAGTATCCTGTTTCCTGAAGTATGAGGAGTATGAAGGCCTTGTTTGGGGGAATATGAGGGACTTACTTTGGGGCGTATGAAGGGACTTGTTTTGGG
>NC_022024.1:1873182-1876673 GCF_000317375.1 Microtus ochrogaster
CACCCAGCCACCCAGCCACCTAGTCACACAGTCAGCCATGGAGCAAAAGTGAAAGTAAGGTATACAGAAGTAAGAGAAAGGTAAAAGCCCAGAGGCAAAAGATAGGTGAGATAATTTACTAGAAACAAGCCAAGATAAGGCTGGGCATTTATAAGACTCTGTGTATGATTCATAAAAAGCCAAAGGAACAAAGAGTAAAATCAACAGCAACAGTTGGTAGAAATGTAATTAAGAAACAAAAACGGTCAAGAGGTGTCTGGATGTGACGGTTCAGCGTGTACAGAGCTGGGGGAAGGCTTGGGGTCCACCTTCAACCTCAAACACAGTCATCAGCAGCAGCAAACGCCGGCAAACCACAAATAGAGAGGAAGCACAGATGAGAGCTGCCGCAGAGTTGCCTCTCAGGAGCCAAGGAGAGCTAGTGAGTGAAGGACAGACGGCAGGGGCAGATGTGAGGCAGCCATAGCCAGGGCCCTTTAACTGGAAATAGGGGCCAAGATGGGAGTCAGAGACGAAGGACTGAGTCTGGAGGGGCAGCGTTGGAGTTAGGAGTTCCACCACAGTGAACGAACCTAAATGAAAACACGGGGCTTGGCTACGTGGCCAGGTCTTCACAGTGTGTGTGGTAAGAGGCATCCATTCTTCCTGCTTTCAGCTTCTCGGCCATGGATCTCCTTCAGAGGTGTTCCCAGAACAAGAGGGGAGTAAGGATGGGGGGAAGGACAGTGCAGGGGCTTGAGTTGAAGAATATAAATTTTAGAGAAAAAATTTTTCTCCTCTCAGGCAGCAGTTCAAGGACACAAGGAAAAAAGTCCTATGATGTTTTGTAGGGCCTGTATTATCCCTGCAGATGGCCGTTACTCATGGGAATATTCCTATAGTCTTAAGCGACTATCACAGTAAGTATTGTTTAACTATTATTATTATTAAGGCATTTCCAACCATTCATTTTAAGGGAAGGCTTAATAAAAGTAGAGGTTATAGAGTAGAAAAGAGCTTAAAGGTCATAGAGTTATCATTTTAAATGAAAATATTAAGTCAAAATTCTCATTCTACTAAAAAAAAAGTTGAGTTAAGATGAACAAATTCAACATAGGCCACGAAGCTCCTCTGCCTTCTGGGCACATAAAATGTATGAATGAGTTTTAGTAATAAAATGTAACAAGAAAAACAAACATAAGAACATGACCATTATAGACTTTCCTTGTAAGAGGCCTTCCTCATGTTTGGGGAAACTGGAGATTTCTACCATCCTTCCTTGTGGAGCACAAGTACAGAATTCAATAATTACTTCCTGCCCAAAATTTGTTCGTGTGTGTGTGTGTGTACAACTGCACACACTAATGCAGAGGCAAGGTGGAAAGCCTTGACTATTGCTTGTTGCTCAGGAATGATCCCCTTTTTGATGTGCTTCCTGGCCAGCATTAGCCCAAGATTCAGCACTGTGGTTACAAGACCATGTTACCCTGCTTGGCTTTTTAATGTGGGTTTGGGGGTCACTAAACTTGGTCCTCAAGATTGGAAGGGAAATTCTTTAAAGACTGAGCCATTTCTCAACCCTATTTATTCTTAAGGGGGCCTTTGCCCTTGTGGTAGGTTGATGATAAAACTAAAATCTTATGTAGACAGTGGTGGGTTTACATGGATCAGATGATACGGCTTGCCTTGTGTGTTGAAAGTTTAAGTCAAAAACCTTAAATAGTAACAAGTTTCAAAATCTGAATGTCTAGTTTTTGTTGTTTTTTTTCTCCCCGAGACAGGGTTTCTTTGTAGCTTTGGAGCCTGTCCTAGCTGTTGTAGACCAGGCTGGCCTCAAACTCACAGAGATCCACCTGCCTCTGTCTCCCTAGTGCTAGGATTAAAGGCATGCACCTGGCTTGTTGTTCTTATTTTAATGTAAACAATATTTTAAAATGTTTCATGGGAATGACTCATTAGCTGATAATTCTGAAGTCATTTTCACACCAGCATAGTGATATTGAGACAGAATCTCATGTAACCCAGGCTGGACATTATGTAGCCTAGGATGCTGAACTTCTATTTCTGACCCTCCTGCCTCTACCTTCCACAAGCACGTACCACCACACTCAGGTTTATCCAGCCCTTTGACTCAAACTCAGGGCTTTGGGCCTGCTAGGCATCACTCTGTCTAACTGAGCACATCCGCGGCTGTATAGTCACACAAGATATGAGTGCAAAAACAGTGGGATACCTTCAGTCAAGTTTGCAAACATTTTACAACTGCTAGCATGCCTCTGAAATCTTGAGTTACTCTGTAGCCACACAGCCCCCTTTCTTTTGTAACCCTTTGCTCCTGGGAAAAATTGTTGCTTTTTTTTGTCCTGGTAAAGGGGTCATGGAAACACTAACTGATTTAGACAAAGAGTTTCTAATTGTTTGAATGACCGTCTCTCCTGCTTTTGTGGCAGGAAGACAAATACACAAAAGGATAGAATAAGGGGCTAATGGTGGCGGATAGGATAAGATACTAATGGTGATGGTAGTTGTGTGTGTGTTTGAGTGTGTATGTCCCAGAGATAAGGTTAACCATTCCAAAGAGAGAAACTGCTTCCTCACAGATCAGGGTTATGCTCATTTTTGTCCTCTTACAGCACACTTCCTGAAAGAATTAAAGTTGGACTTACTACTGTTCACAGCAAAAGTAAAACTGGCATTTAGATCATGATCGGGGAGAAAGCTCAATGTACAAACTTCTGAACCATGAAACAAATAGCTCCCAGGTGGCCTGTCCTAGAGGCGGCCAGTACTAACCTTCCGGTTTCCCCCATGGAAGCAGACTATGTGAGCATATCATGTTGTTTCCTTCTGCCCTCTCACCTTAGGGTAGGCTAGTCAAGACGATTCCCAGGTAGCAGTCACCCCTAGGGGACTCCATCCCCTAAGTTTGGCTTTGCTGTTGGGTGGTTTTGGCGTAGCATTGTGGGTTTAAGGATTGCATAAGGAAGAGAGGTGGAGAAAATGTTTCCATTGTCCACTTTACAGGGGTGGAACAAGGCACTGGCATAATCACTTTTTCCAATATGGCTGCGCTTGCTGGTCCCTGGCCAGCAATGAGTGTTTACTAATGCACACAGCATGCACGTACGTTCAGTCCTTGCAGGCTGGACTGCTGCACCGTCAGCGCAGGTCTTCAGGTGACCCACCAGAAAGAAGAAATCAGCTCCGAAAAGCCTGGTGAGGCCTCAGTCAGTGAAGAGCTTGTCTTGCAAGACTGAGGAACCGAGTCTGTCCTCCAAATCCCCGCATGAATAAAGTAAGCATGGGGTGTGTGCTTCCAGTCCTTGTGCTGTGGAAGGAGACAGATGGATCTCTGGGCCTCTCTAGCCAGCTGGGCTAGCCTAACCAGCAAACCCAAGGCCCATGAGAGGCAGTTTCCAAAAACAAGGTAGATAGAGTGCGAGGATTACACACAAAGTTGACCTCTGCCCTCTACACCCGTGTGTGTGTGTGTGTGTGTGTGTGTGTGTGTG
>NC_022024.1:1876924-1877443 GCF_000317375.1 Microtus ochrogaster
GGGTCCTCTGGAAGAGCAGCAGGCCTTCTTTACCACTGAGAACTCTTTCCATTCCTCTTTTTCCTTTGTTTTTCTTCCAATGAGGCCAGCGGTTCACCCACTAGGATCCCCCCACATGCTGAGTTTTTCTGATTGTCTTTCTGTGATGATCTTTGTCTCTTCTACTTTCTTTAAAATTCATAGTTAAATCAAGAGGCTTTGACAAGGATCATTCAATTTTTATAAGAATATTTCACAGTATTTTATGTTTTCCTTTGCATTTATGAGGCAGCATAGAACTTATGGTCATTTGCTCTTTTCTGGTGTTTAATTTCATCTGTGAGTTCTAGGTCATCTTCTACATCTATGCCTTAGAAAGTTCCCCATTAATTTTTACCCCTAACGGCTTATTAACAGTTATTACTCAGACTTTTTTTTTCCAATTTCATTAGTGATAGTTGAATTTTATTAACCCTTCTGCATTTTTGACTACAACTCATTTCAACACACACGAACACACACACACACACACACACACAC
>NC_022024.1:1877543-1882260 GCF_000317375.1 Microtus ochrogaster
ATATGTTTATACATGTACATATATACATATATATTAATCAGAGTTTGTTGAGAACTCTGAATGGCAGCTGTCTGTATAATTATGATATAATAAATCTCTCATGTCACAGAAGTAGATTCTAATGGAACAATATCGTACTGTGACAAACTGATGTCACCTGACTTATGGAGTACTTATTATGTATTACTGCTATGAGCAGTTAGTGCTCCTCCCTTATCTTCCAGACAGGAAAACATTCAACAAGGAGGCCTGAGTTTGCAGAAAGACAGCGTGGCCTCAAATACAGTTCCATTTGGTTCCATGCTTCATTTGCTTCTCCATATTTAATGTGAGCCCTCGGTACCTACGTTTCTATTCTTGTGCGTGCTGGGGACAGTGGTGCTGTGGAAGGGATCTAGCACAGAGGGGCAGTGAAGTGGCTGTCCTGTGTTCCTGGTCTTTTAGGCTCACTGGCTCACCACGAGGGCTGTCCTCTGTTCCTGGTCCCTTAGGCTCACTGGCTCTCCACGAGGGCTGTCTTCTCTTCCTGGTCCCTTGGGCTCATTGGCTCTCCACGAGGGCTGAAGTAGCCTCTTCCTTTGTCACAGGCATCTAAACTGTCTTCGAGTGATGCCACAGCAAATCCAGAAAGAGTGTTTGCTGATTTTCAGAGGGATCTGGCTATTAATAAATACCACTAATTCCTATGAAATGACATAGTTAGGCAGCCTACTGTTACCTCTGTCAGAATCAAATCAAGCTTCAACGTTGTACATTGAAGCCACAAAGCATAATGTGGCTAACATTTTCTTCCTTCCACAGCAGACTCTGAATGTCATCTAAAATCCATCTGAAGGCTGGAGAGAGGGCTCTGCGGACAGAGGGGCCTGCTACGAAGCCTGATGACCCAAGTTCAAGTTCCAGAACTCACACAGTAAATCCTCCACACATACCATGCCCATACATGCTTATACAATGCAATAATAAAAATACATATAATTTAATTTTATAAAAATATTTGGTTAAAGCCGGGCGGTGGTGGCGCACGCCTTTAATCCCAGCACTCGGGAGGCAGAGGCAGGCGGATCTCTGTGAGTTCGAGACCAGCCTGGTCTACAAGAGCTAGTTCCACAACAGGCTCCAAAACCACAGAGAAACCCTGTCTCGAAAAACCAAAAAAAAAAAAAAAAAAAAAAATTTGGTTAAATGTTAGCCACATGAAGGACCTGCATAAAAAAAGGTGAGTTTCTGGAGTTTCTGGAGTTCCTTTTCATGATAGCTGTGTCTTTCTGTTTTCTGGCTAGGAGCCTTCCATTACTCCACTATGTATCTGTTTTCTTAATAACTCTCTCTTTTTCATACTGTCTCTCCAATCTCCTGGCCATTCTTATCTGAAAACTGGTTGCTGGTTGGTGAAGTGAAATTCATCAACCTCTGATTACATCCAGGCTGATGCTAAGAAGTGAATGAATTACATACCTCAGGGCATTAAAACATAATGCAGGCTTCCTGAAGACCAGGCCTTGAACCAAAATACATCTTGTGTGTGGGTGTGTGTCTGTCTGTCTGTCTTGTCTCTGTCTCCCCACCCTCCCTTGGATGAAAAAATGTCATCTCTGAAGTAGAACACCGAGCAGTACCACATTGGTCTTACATTCTGGAGGATTAACTGTTAAATAAATAATAAAAGTATAAAAATAAAAATATTGCACAGAAAGATGGCTGCTAGGTACTGATGTCAGGAATGAGCAGATAAGAGAAAACAAAACATGGTGATAAATCTGATTCAGTCCTCTACTTTAACTAAGTTTTACCCCTTTAAAGAATGTATGCTTTAGGCTGGGTGTGGTGGTGCACGCCTTTAATCCCAGCACTCCAGAGGCAGAGGCAGGCAGATCTCTGTGAGTTCGAGGTCAACCTGGTCTACAGAATGAGTTCCAAGACAGCAGAGCTGCTACACAGAGAAATAAAATAAAATAAAGCCTTAGCACATCTTTTGAAAGGCGCTTTTAAATTTCCTTCTTTTGATGTCTTAATAAATCTGTAGCTGTAATACTTTTGCTTTAGTAGATATAGATTAATACATTATATTCTTATGAGCAACCACCAGAGCAGTAAAAACTGCTAGTCTTCCATTTCAACTGAAACCTTTCCTCTGAACAAGATGTTAGAACATGTTCTGAGATGTCTATCAGGGGAACACATAATAGGATAAACTGACTGTGGGAGAAGGCGGGAATTAGTCATTCGGAGGTTGGTGGTGCAAAGCCAAGGGAAGGCCTCCATACCAGGCTGACAAGCATAAGATATACTGGCATCCTGCCTCCTTCTGGGTGTGCACTGATTTCATAATGGGTTCGTGAATTTTCTCCTGACTTGGATAATAAAGCTACCAAAAATCAAAAATTAATTTTGAAATAAAATACAATTTATAAGGGAGATTTAAAACTTCTCTATTCAAAGTATAGTCTTTTGACATTCTTAATTTCCCAACAGAGAAAACAATGGTCAGCTTGATTAGATAAAAGATAAAAAAGCGTGTGAGGAATATTCTGAAGACGAGCCTCTCCACCGAGGCAAATAATTCTAATCGGACCAAATTAGACCGAATAAAAGATGGCCATGTTTACCTCAGCACTCTTGGGGGGCCAGGAGAGCATGGGGGGCCACCACCCAAAACCAGAGACCACCATGTTCCTTTTATAGCCTAAATAGCCTGTGGGAGTGGTCCTGGCCCTCCCTGGGGAGGGGTCAGCACCTGGCAGGCTTTCCCAGAGGTGGAGTCTGGATCAAGGCAAAGATGGATGCAGGGTATTGAGGACTCTGTATGGCGATGTCCAATGTTAACTTGATGAGCCTTCCTTGCTCCCCAATGACTAGAAAAATACCCCCTCTACAGTCAACTTTTTTTAGACAAACATCTAATTTGTAGATGTAATGATAACTGAGATAACCAATTTGCTACACACAAGGATAGTTAATGTGCTCCTGAATAAAGAGGCTCGTCCTGTCCAACTTCAGTCCTGGGGCTGCATGGACACTAAGGGCCGGGGCTATGTAAGAGGATGGTGTCCTGGAAGTGATCTTACCTACCTAATGGAGGAAAGGGTCAGTCTACAGCTGGGGGCTGGGGTTGGAAAAACTAAAATTCAACTTTCCCTTTGGAATAGACGTGACAGAAATGAACAGCGGCAGAGTGGCTACCCTTAAAATTCCCAGCCCATCTGTTATTTAGAAAATACTAGATAAGATCAAGTTCTTGCAGGGTTACTAGTGGTTATTGTTAAGTATTTTTCCTTAGCCGGCAAACTTCTCTGCTGATGCAAATAATCCCAAGCAGACCAGATCAGACTGAATTCGAAGACACCCAGGTTTGATGGATAGCAACACTCCTGGTGGCCTCCCAGGAAAACATGGAGAGGGAAAGACCATGGAAAACTGGGAGACCACGTGTTCATTCTCTGGGGGACAGTTTAAATAGGCTGTGGGAGTGGTCTTGACCCTTCCTGGGGAGGGGTCACCGTTTGGTGAGCTTTCTTGGAGGCGGAGTTTGCACTGAGGCAGAGGAGGGGGCTTTGAAATGGAACTTTCTGCCCAACATTCCCAAAATGACTGCCAGGGGGCTGGGGTGAAGCCTTTAAGCAAACATTTAAAGTGAGGAAAAGACTCAGTCAGAGAGAATATATGGAGAAGAGAAAATGAAAACAAAGTTCCAAGATGATCTTCTCTGTGACCACAGTGTTACCTAGTCTAGGACTGGGATAAAGACTTGGAAGTCCTGGTAGCACTAGCTAGCCCCAACTCATTGCTGATTATTTGTATAGGGCTCCATGATTTTCTCCATAATATATGTATATATATATATACATGTATAATATATATAAGCCCAATATAGAATATTTAAGTGTTTTTTGAGGGGGGACGACTGCCATGTGACAATTTCAACCTTTTTGTTTCAAAATATTCAGCCCTACTGGATCATTTCTGGTCTTTTAGATTATGTCCTCATTTTTTTTTTTCTTTTAATTCTCGGTAAGGAATAGATTCCAATGTGCAGCGGCTCATTTCTCAGGCCTCATTATTTTGTTCTCACAGCGAGCATCACAATGAAACAACTGACTAAGGACTTCTGAATCCAAGTAAATATAGAAGCTGTATGTAAAGATGCCCATCCAAGCCGGAGAACAGAGGACCATGCCTGAGCTGTTGCGGAGGCTCTTCCAGCTGAAGGACCACTTTCTTTGTGCATCAGACAACACATTGATTCTAGCACACGCCAATTCTCAATTTTCCATAAACCATAAAAGCCTTAATGACTTTCCCAAGTGAGAGACAATCAATTAATTTCCACAGTAGTTCAACTCTGTCAAAATCAGACTACTATTTGAATAAAATCTCAGACGCTTAGTTTCCACACACTAGCAGTTTAATGCCAAAAAAAGGTCTTTCTCTTACCACCACATGCAAAGTTAAAATATAGACCAATTAAAAAGGGAGTTCAAGTGTTTTAACCTTTACTATAGACACTAAATTGCAAGCCACTTGAAAGGACATTTTTTTCCCCTTAGGGTTCAACCTAATGCTGAGTCCACAGCAGCTCTCAACATAATTTCTCAAATCTTCTCAAAGTTCAGAAACATCAGCTATTACCTCCCCAACACTAACTAAGAGCTGAGGTTTGAATAGCAAGAAAAAAGCCTTTCTATCCCCGCACTTCAACATACACACACAAACACCC
>NC_022024.1:1882538-1889833 GCF_000317375.1 Microtus ochrogaster
GGGGGGGGGGAGGTGGAAAGGCCTGTGTCTTGAAAAGACCCTGTGGTAGCCTGGGTGCGGTGGAGGTGGAGGGGGCAGGGGGGTATAGAAAAGAGGCTGAGGAGACTTTGAATTTGCAAAGGCTACAGGCAGCTTCAAAGAGAATTTTATTTCAGGCTGTTCTGAATATGACTAAGACCAAAACACTGGATAATTGGGATGTTGAGCTGAGGTAAGAATAGAAGTAAATTGCAGGTAGATGCGTAGGCTACTGTAAGTTCCCTTAAGTGAATGCGGACTGCACTTGCTGAAGCAGAAGTGTAGG
The DNA here is from genome assembly GCF_000317375.1 of Microtus ochrogaster. Taxonomy (NCBI): domain Eukaryota; kingdom Metazoa; phylum Chordata; class Mammalia; order Rodentia; family Cricetidae; genus Microtus; species Microtus ochrogaster. The sequence goes on from NC_022024.1 coordinate 1,882,843, forward strand.
TAGGACTCTTGCTTGATAAAATCTTGGTGAAAACTTGGTGGAAAAAAACTTGGTGAAAACCCCACGTTTGGACCTCACACAGGACCTGTTTAAGGCTTTTGCTCTGTTTCTGATATAGTTTTGGATGTTCTGCTCTGGCTTTTCATGTGGTGATATTAGAAGAGCTGACTAATAGCTGGGAGGAAGGGATGGTGGAAACTCTTCTGTCTGTTGATGAGGTTTTTCTCCCGGGACTAGATCAGTCGTGATCCTCAGGAAGAGCACTTTTAATCTCAGGCACACTTGCCACTTGTCCTGCTTTTCTGTCCTGTTTCAAGGCAGCTGATGATAATTACATTGTTTTAGTGCCTGTCTACTGTTTCTTACAATTTTGAATCACTTCATTGCCTGCCTGTTAATGAGTGACAGGCCTTTGTTTCTGTGGCATAGGTCTTTCCTTGGCCCCCACAGAGCTGCATGGGACAGCACCCCATTAGCTTCTGCTGCAGGCTGAGGACAGCTTCCCTCCCCTAGAGCAGGTTTCCAGTTCCTCCAGGAAGCTGACCTACCTCCACCTCCTGGTGTCTAGACTCGCTATTGCCATTCTGAAGTGCATGCCGTTCTATTATACTGCCTTTATTCCCAGCGGTGTCTAAAGATCAGGTGACTGTGTGGGTGGGCAGATGGAAAGACTGCTCATCATTCAGGACATAAATAAAAATCAAGAGGCAACCGAAGTCACCAAGTGCAAGAAAGCTAATCATGTCATAAATCTTCTAAGTTATTTTCCATTTACATAACTGGTAGCAAGCATCACTTGCGGTGCTTAAATAATGTAAATACAAATTCGGAGTGACTCCCGCCATGGATCTTAATGAAACATCGTATATAATAAGTGCGGAATAAAAAGGCTCATTGAACAGATTTGAAGAAGTCAAAGAGAATATAGATAGATGCTCACACATGCATAATACATACGTGTCAAGCACTTTGCATTCGTTGCTGAGCCTGAACTTCGTGGGCTGTAATAATAAATAAGTTTACAAGTTCCTAAGGGATTAAAGAAAAAATCTTTTGCTACATTAGACATAAACTGGATCTGAGGTTTGTGTTCCTGGCGATTTCAATAGATTGGCTGGTCAGGACCCCACAACGTGTGGAAATGAATGGAGCCTAGCGATACGTTAAAGGGGAAGCGTGTTTGTCTTCACAAAGCTTTGTTCGTAGTCTGCTGAGACGCCCTGCACTCACGATATACTCTGTCTCATTCCAGATGTTCAGTCACTGTTACTGTGAAGCTGGAAATTGGACATTATTGGGTATTTTGACACAAGCGGAGAGGAAAATCCTGGAAGAGCCCAGCTTTGTCAATGGCCATGTTGACAAAAGCAAGAGTTGGACTGACTACCCTGTTTCTACTCTCTGCCTTCTTCCTGCAAAGTCGCAGATATACATCCATTCCAGAGTGGCTTTCAAACATCTCAAGTCATTTGTTCTCGATACTTTAAAAAAAAAAACTTACTAAAATCTTCCTTTAAACAAGATAGCGTTATGAGTTCCACTGTCTGCCTAGAGGACTGGCACCCTGTGTCACCTCGTCACACTGTAGCCATCACAAGAGGGGTGTGCAAGTTCTGTTTGTGGTACTGCTGGCATCAGCACACTTACTGTGATGCCAGCCACAAAAACTTGTACTGCACATTGTTAGGTATACAGTGTCACTCTCGGCAATGACAGAGCAGTTAGTGTTTTGTGTCCTTATTCCTCTGTGTTTTATATTGTTTTTGTTCAGAACTGGAGACTGGACCTAGCATCTCTGGGGTGCCAGGTGAGTGCTCTGCCACTGAGCTACACCCCGTTCCTTACTGTTATGTCACAGTTTTCTCCATTTGCTTGTCTAATGAAGACAGTTCGGTGAGTTATGCAGGTCCTAGCCTCAGACATCTCTGATTTCCCGTGTCTCTTGAGAGCATCATTCTCTCTGATGCTAGATTTAGACTTATTCTTCTTTCTAGCTCTAGGAGCAATAGGACATGGTACACACATGCCCACACACACGTGCTCAAACACACACATACTTGTAGTTATCAGAGTACCCCACCCAGGTTTGTGCAAACACCCTCTGATACTTACACACACACACACACACACACACACACACACACACACACAAAATCAGCTCATGATTCTTTTCTCAAAACAGATTTTCATCATTAAGCAAGTGCTTTTTAAGAAAAGTTAAATTTTTAAAAAAATGTTTGAAAAGAGAATAATAAAACAGACAGACAACGCCAATAGCAAGAAAGAACATATTGAGGTGTTTCATGACCCCTTTAGAAGCATTTTCTTTCACAGTTTGCTTCTGATTAAGCTAAGAAGTCGTCTATATTGACAAGCACTGTTGTTTTATGCTTATTAGGAAGGATATGCTTGGTGATGCGCAGCTGTAATCCTACAACTTGGAGGCTGAAACAGGAGGGTTGCGTGTGGGAAGCCAGCCTAGACCATGGAGCAGAAGAATTGTCTGTATTCTGTCAATCATGTTTTAAATAAACGCTGGTTGGCCAGACAGGAAGTAGAGGCGGGTCAACCAGACAGGAAGTAGAGGTGGGAGATGAGAACGGGAGAATTCTGGAAAGGAGGAAGCCCATTCCTCCTCAGTCCTCCCCAGACATCAGAGAAGCAAGATGTGACCTACCCCGCTGAGAAAGGTACCGAGCCATGTGGCTAACATAGATAAGAATAATGGGTTGATATAAGTTCTAAGAGTTAGCATTAGAAGCCTGAGCTAATGGGCCAATCAATTTATAATCTTATGGAGTGATTTTCTTTGGGGCTTGCCGGCTGTGGGGGACTGGGCGGGACAGAAACCCCAATGAGCCCGGCCCTCATGTTACAGACTACATAGAGAGTTTCAGGCTAGTCTCACTGTCCTTGCTACCTAGTGAAGCCTTGTCTCAAAAACCAGTGCTGGACAGGATGCCTCAGCCAGTAAAAGGCACTGGATACACAAGGATGGCAGCCAGAATTTGTTCCGCTGAATCCATGGAAAGGCAGAAGAAGAGAACTGGCTCTTGCAAGTTGTCCCGTGTCATGCAGACAACTGTGCACAAACAAACAGTACCACGCACGCACACAATGCACACATTTAAGAATTCAAAAGAAAGACCACAAACCCCTCCTTTAAACACAGATTCTGTCCAATAACTTTCACTTACATAAGTACAATATAAATGAGACAAGCCAGCTAGGCATTCCTGAAACTTTTCCACATCCACGTTCATGACTCACTGAACAATTCAGACTTCTTGAAGGTTGTGGTTTTGCATTAACTATCTTCTCCCGGCTCTTGAAGCCATGTCTTGCTCTTCCCTGTAGAACTTGTCCTCCGGCTGATGCCTCCCACCCACAAGTCTTCCTACGGAAACACCTACAATGATAATGTAGACTCATGACTCTCCCTGACTCCAGAGAAGTAAACATGGATAAAACTAAGCATCCTGAAATCTAGGAAGCCTATATGTAACCTCTTTGCTCAATTATGTATTATAAGAATTGATAGTTGTCCTTTAAATTGATGATATTTAAGGTTTATACAAGATTCAGTTAATGTATGCAAACAATTCCATGTTAAGGGACAGTCTGAGCCATCTGCAGCTTCTTGCCATGAAATAAAGATGCAATAAAGATCTTGGTACATAAACTCTTGGCTTTATCTTTGACTGATTTTGGGGAAATACTTCCAACTATAGCCGAAGTGGGCAAAACATGGAGTCAGCAGACTGTATTTGTTGTCAGGTTGTTTCCCCAAGTGGTCATGTCAGTGTGGGCATGACTGTGCGCCAAGGGTTTCTGTGCAGCTGTCCTTCCTACTTAAGAAAATCGTTTACAGATTAGACCTTACCGCTCACTCAGTATTTCCCTCTTATTTCTCCCGCTCTTCTCGTTTGTCCCCTGCAAATGTTGTGTTTTTTCTGGCCTCACTCTCTGAGTTTCCATCAAGCCTCTGTCATTCTACACTGGCTGCAGCCGCTGCCGTGGGTCTCTCTGGAGTTAGTGCCCACAGTCACTCCTTTGTTCTACTTTTTCAGACACTCAAGGGACTAAACCTACATCCATTATTAGTAACCCTCCGCCCCATGCCAGGAAGGTAAGGATCACCTATTTAATATTCTGATGAGATGCTTATTTATGGCTAGTCTTCTAGTCCGCTAGCAGCGTGTGCTCCTGCCAGTCACTGCTGCAATCACCACCCTTGTGACGCAGTTATTGCTCTCCATTTGGACTAAAAGCATTCTCTTAGAAATATTGTTAAGCACAGGGTGGTGGTGGTGCACACCTTTAATCCCAGTACTCAGTAGGCAGAGGCTGGCAGATCTCTGAGTTCAAGGACAATCTATCTGGTCTGTAGAGTGAGTTCCAGGACAGCCAGGACTACACAGAGAAACCTATTTTGAGAAAAAAAAAAAAGATGCTTTTAATTTTAGGAACAAATGAGATTTTTGTCACAAGTACATTTATGGGCTGTGTCGTCCTGATCACACTGCAGGTTTATGTAGGAAAAAGACTATTCTTAAAATTTACCCTCTTAGCAAGCAGCCATTGGGCACACACAACTCATAAGGTGCAATGACTGATATCAGGGACAATCCCATCAGCTCAAAGAACACTTCTGACACAGTACTAATAATAATAATAACGACAATGTATCTATGTATCAGAGCCAGCTCTAAATGTTTGCATGTAATCATTTATTTAATTGGCTCAAGGATGACATGACATTGGGCCAGCATTACTCCCGTTTACAGACAAGGAAACTAAGGTCGATGGGAACACAGGATCTCTGTGGGTTTGAATCTAGGCCACTTCAGAACTCAGCTTTACAGACACACACCTCTGTATAGTGGTCAGATCATATCGACATAAGCCAGAAGATACAGTAGTGGAGGTCTTGGGGAAACGAGGAAAATCAGGACCTAAAGATAAGGTAGAATACGTTGGATAGAAATGAAAGTGGGTGCTTCAAGGTGGGCTGGAAGATAAGAGCCCAGCATTCCTGAGTTTAAATTCTGGATCTAGCACATATTTGTGGCAAAACAATTTCTCTTTGCCTCAGGCACTCAAACTATTTTAGTTCTAATGAGCGTGTGTACAGAAACACTTAGGTTAAGGAATGGAAGCCATGCGGGATGGCTTAAAGGGGCTTCAGGGGCAGCTGAAGGAAGGAAGGAAAGAGGGAGGGAGGGAGGACAGACACACACATACAAAGAGCAACTGTGGCTATGGGCACACGGAGCTGTCGGGACTCGGCGTTGACGAAGAGTAAGGGTGAGCAGGGAGACTGCCAGGTGTTTGACCTCAGGGAAAGCAAGGTTGGCAGTGGTGCCCACAAGGAGGAAGCGAGCCGAGAGCAGGCTGGCGGGGTTATCCAAGTAACAGGCAGTGAAAGGCACGGATCAGGGCAATGTCAAGAGAAGGGAGAGAGATTCAAAAGTCACTCCAAAAGTAAATTTGGAAGAATTTGTTAACCAATGGGGGATTTGGGATTGAGTCAAAGTGTTCTTTCCTTTTCTGCCCCAGGGCCAGCAGCCATGTAACTGCAAGTTGGAGATGGCTTAGATGTGAATCAGAATCAAAACCTTGGCTGTCAGCAGGACAGGTGGTTTTGTGAAAAGTTTGAGTGGGGGGGGGGACAGAGTGTTTGGGTGTCAGTATTCCAAAGGCTCCATGAGGCAGGGAAAGTTCTTTGCCATGAACCACCTCTTTCAAGTCAACGCCAGAGTTATACACAATGGAGTCTTCTTCCCACGCTTATCAGGGATGTTTATACTCTCTCTGAACTACATATTCTTCTGAGAACATGATGAAAGCTGTGAATTTTTTATTGTTATTGTTATTTAGTATGGCTATGATCATTAACACACACTTTTGCATTCATTTGTAGGGACGTTTTGTATTTTTGGCAGCCCTCTGATGTACTCTGAATGGCTTCTTTTATTAGTCAAATTATTAATATTTCCAACCACAATTAAATACCTCTCAGGGACTGAACTAAGCATCTGATCTGTATTAGTACATTTCATTCTTCCACGACATGGCCATGTTGACTTTCTATTACAGACACAGAAGAATACAGTGTTCGACTTGGGAAGGTTCACAGAGCTAGAATGTGGTAGAACCAGAACCTGAACATAGGTCTCTATGTTAGTATTCTCCTGAGACAAAGAGATTGATTTAGAGGAATTGGCTCTTCACTATACATGCTGATGAGCTTCAGGCAGGGCAGAATGCGCCAATGAGCTGGAGACCCAGGAGACGTGATGACACATTTTCAGTCTGAGAACCAGACAGTTAAGCATAGTTCCGCTCTGGGCAACAGGTTTGGTACCCAGGCAAAGGTGACTTCAGCTCCTGTTTACACACATGAAGAAGCACCGGGGTTCTATTCCAGGATAGTCGGTGGGAAGCCAGCTGTTTTCACAGAGAGGTTAGCTTTTTGTGCCAGCTACACCTTCAACTGACTGGGTAGGGTCCACTCATGCTGGGGAAAACAGTCTGCTTTATCCTCTTCAGTAACTGAAAAGTTTGCTTCTCCCAAAAACCATCCTACCAGAGACATCCAAAGTAATGTTTTTTTTATTGATGTGTATTAATTGTTCGAAATAATGGATTGCATCATTATAGCTTTAAACATACACATAGCAGGATCATACTCACCCCCATTTCTCTCTCCTATGCTCTGCTTCTTCTTTCTTAGTCTTTCTTCCACTGTCTGGCAGTTATCTCTTCCTCTAGATTCCACATGTGAGAGGATACACAGGACACTTACCTGAGTCTGGATTATTTCACTCAACATGATACTCAGTTCTATCGCCAAAATGATGTGATGGGATTTCCATTTCCTCCCTTCTTTCCTTTCTATCTATCTATCTATCTATCTATCTATCTATCTATCTATCTATCTATCTATCATCTATCATCTATCTATCTATCATCTATCTATCTATCTATC
>NC_022024.1:1890587-1906146 GCF_000317375.1 Microtus ochrogaster
TCTATCTATCTATCTATCTATCTATCTATCTATCTATCTATCTATCTATCATCTATCATCTACCTGTCTATCTATTTGTGGTCATTTGAATAGGAACAGCCCCCATAAACTCATGTGTTTTAATGCTTGGCCCATAGCTACTAGGAGACGAGGCCTTATTAGAGTAGATGTGACCTTGTTAAGGAATAGCATATCACTGATATGCTCAAGCTATGCCCAGTGTGGCACACAGTGTCCTTCTGCTGCCTGTGGATCAAGATGTAGAATTCTCAGCTCCTTCTCCAGCACCATGTCTGCCTGCATGCCACCATGTACCACCATAATGGACTAAACCTCTGAAAGCATTAGCCAGTCCCAATTAAATATTTTCCTTTATAAGAGTTGCACAGTGTTTCTTCACAGCAGTAAAACCCTAAGACAGAAGTTGGTACCAGGGACTGGGGTATTGCTGTGATAGGAGAGATCATGCTTTTGTTTAGAGGGTGTGGACTTTGGATTAGAAAAGCAGTTGGATGCTTTAAGTGGGGCTTAATGAGTCATCCTATCAGGAGCATGGAAGACAGAGCCGCTTAGGGTGTTCTGCACTGTGGGGGCCTGGCTCGAGGTTTCAGAGGAGAGAGATATATGTATGTGGCCTAGGGAGTGTTCTTGCTGTATTTTGGCAAAGAATGTGGCTACTTTTTGCCCTTGTCTGAAAACTGTCTAAAGCTAAAATGAAGAAATTTGGATTAATTCTGCTGGCAGATGAAATCTCAAAACAGCCTAGTGCTGACTCTGTTACGTGGTTATTAGCGGTCACTCTCATGAAGATGTATAAATGAAAAGGAGAAAGATGAGCAAGGAAAAATGAAAAATGTACAGACTGAGGAGAAAGGGGGCATCACTGGGAAGTGAAATAAGGCTAAATCCTGTGTTCAAGGAAATAAAGAGATTAGTGTAAAGCCTGACATTAAAAGGAACAAAGAAAGTGGTGACCTCAGGGCAAGATCCCATCCAACCAAGCTTCCAGCTTGTGGAAAGGAATTAAAAAACAGACTAGGTCCCGACATGGGACTGCACACCTTTAATCCCCAACACTCAAAAAGCAGAGGCAGGCGGATCTCTGGGTTTGACACCAGCCTGGTCTACAGAGTGTGTCCAGGACAGCCAGGCTTAGGCAGCAAAGGAAACTATCAAAAGCATAAAGCTAATGAAGAGGTAACTGAACAAGAGGGGCCATATTCCAGCCCTAGCAAGTGGCAGAACTTGATAACTTTGGTGACATGGTTTTGACTTCAGAGTCATGGAATGAATAAAGGGGTTATGGAATCTTTTTCCATGATTAAGCAAAGCTGCTGAGGCCTAGCATATGTCAGGTGTGTCCCGATTTTTGTCTCTATGGTACCTTTCCTTGGATATTTGTCTGTCAAAATTGAAATTTTCCATTTTGATATTAATAATATTTAAGTTCTCTAAAGTGAACAATACATTTTCCTATAGTAATCTCTAAAGTCTCAAGAAAGAAGATGGGTTCATACAATGCCATTGAGCCAATAAACACCACTCAAAGATGAGTTTTTACCTACAGACTGCTCAAGATATTCCAATTTAGCTTAGCTAGCTCCTTAAACACTTTGGCCAGAACTTCTAATAAGAACTTCAAAACAAAACAAAACAACAACAACAAAAAACTCCCAAACAAAAACCCTAACTACTACTCAGAGACTGTTTACCATCGTACCAGACAATAGTCTTGAGACTTAAACAATGTTTTGGTTTGTACAGGATCCCATATAAATACCATTGCTCCCATGACAGCTGGAAGTAATTCTAGATTACAACACTCCCTCTCCCATCAGAATTCTCCTCAGGGTTAGGGATAATAGTCATCTGTTAAGGGTTGGTTATGAGTTGTATAGGATTGGAGGTGAAAAATGAAGTAGACTCAGAAATCTTTTTAGGAAAGCAAAAAAGAGGGATGGGATAATGGATATATTAGTGTATCTACTTGTAAACTATTGGTTATAGATAATTTACATTGGTATAGATTCTTGTAGATACATACATAAAACTGTCCTTATATTTCTATCTAAGACAATTTTTATATTGATTTAAGTTGAAATTATATTTGTTATATTGTGTATGTTCCTATTTCCGCTTACAATAATTGTGTACATATGCAAAGTTTTTTGTCATATTGTATGGATGCATGTTTCTACCTTTCTTTAAGATATTTTTTATATTGATACAATTATAGGATATATATTATATCGTACTATACATATCAATCTCTGATCAAGATACACACATATACATATATTGTTTATGTTTCAAGATTATTGTCCTCATTTGCTGTACATCTGTTTAAGGATTGTTTATTTATTTATTTTTGGTTTTTCGAGACAGGGTTTCTCTGTGGCTTTGGAGCCTGTCCTGGAACTAGCTCTGTAGACCAGGCTGGTCTTGAACTCACAGAGATCTGCCTGCCTCTGCCTCCCGAGTGCTGGGATTAAAGGAGGATTGTTTATTTTTATAATATGAAGTCTTAGTCTTTGAGCTATATAGGTATTAAGAATTATAGGTCAATAGTCAGCCATGTTTGTCATACTTATAGTTAGGCTAGTCAGGTTCTCTAGATGCACAGAGATGTATACCACATAGATTGGTAATCTTCAAAGAACTATAGAATATGGCATTTAAATAACTCAGGATTCTGTTGATGTGAGACATGATTTTTCCTGGCAGCAATGATTTACATCCGAGAGAATGTTAGGCACCAAAGACATCCCACTTGGAGCTTGTTTTCTCCTTTGCAAAACTGATCTTTGGGCAAAGAACTGCTCTTACCTTGACTACTGACATCATACATGCTGTCCACAATGAACAAGCATAATACAAGGAAAAATAACTGCTGAACCTTGCCAGGACAGGGCAGGATAGTCTTTCAAATGTTTCTGTTTCTGAAAGTGGTCTGTCAGATACTCTAGGCCTAGCCAAAGTTGTTTGCTCCGATGTTGAAAAGGGGACTTTGGGTGATTATTCAGGGAGTCAGCTGTCTCTGACATTTCTTGCACCTTTTGAAAGTGGCTTCCTTGCATTTACTGCTTACTCAGGTAACAGTTTCCTTCTCAGGTCTTTGATGGGGTTGAAGACTAGATAGTCATAGCTATTTTCCTCTTATAACTTGGCTAAAACATTTTAGTATAAGACTTAGACTATTCAGTATGGGACAGCTATTGAAATAATCTCTGTTTGCTTATTATCCTAGACTGGGCATTTAGCATGTGTTTCTTGTTGATGTTGTTCATACATGTTGGTTGTAATTCTATTTTTGTGTACGTTTTTGCCTTTTCTGTCTTTTGGACAATACATGATCTTTGTTATTGTATATGGTTTCATATTAGGTTTAGAACCCTTTTATTTAGACTACAGGGGGAAGTATTAAGGGAATTCATTCAGCCAATAGCCTTTTGGGTATAGGCCCATTAGGGTGTGGACTGCAGAGAGAAGTATGTACTCCCTTGGGTGGTGGTCGGAGCTCTGTTTTCAGCATCCAGTGCCCACAGAGCAGAGGACCATGGCTCTCTACTCTTATTGTGAGTTTTCCCCAAAATAAGTATTTGTTATCCATTCTTCTGGGCTCTCATGGGCTTCCTTAATTATGCCTACAGCCATGAGTACTAAAGAGGATTTGAGAAAGGACACCTAGATGCTGATCGTGGGCTTGTGAATTGGTCTGGGTTAGTTTTTCTGAAGGTCTGGGTGCCTGGTGGTCCAGTCACATTGACACAAAATTAACCTAATTTGACTGGAACTTCTGTGTTCTCTTCTGTCATTTTACAGCACACTCTGACTTTTAAAAACTGAGTATTTGGGCTGGAGAGATGGCTCAGAGGTTAAGATCACTGACTGCTCTTCCAGAGGTCCTGAGTTCAATTCCCAGCAACCACATGGTGGCTCACAGCCATCTGTAGTGAGATCTGGTGCCCTCTTCTGGCCTACAACCATACATGCAAGCAGAACACTGTATATGTAATAAATAAATAAATCTTTTAAAAAAAACTGAGTATTATTTTGGCTTTTGGAAGTGTTTTTCCTCTGTTACAGTCTCATAACTCATGATTTTAAAATAGAAATCAACACGGGCTTATTCTGTTTGTTTTCTGCTGTCTTGTCTACTTCTTTTTCCCACAAGAAGACAAACTACCGAAGAAGCGTCTTTCATTTCAAATGTTCAAAGAGGACTTTCGGGTAGAAGTGAGTTAGCGACATCTAAAAGAATGCATGGTGCCTATGAGGAGGAGAGATGGGCATTGAAGGAGTTTTCAGAGCAAGCAAGGGTTGCCTTTCCGTAGGACACAGGAGACTTCCAGGTTTGCTTAATATGCTGTAGGTTTCTGTGAGAAGGGTCAGTGCACAGTTTAAAAAATACACAGTGGATGATTCTAGACTTTGGAGCAAATCCAAAATGACAGCTGGGATTTTACCTCTCTTAGGAAGAACTCCTTGAACCCCCGAAACCAAGTATCCCATATTCATACCGTCCTTAGAGTGAAGGCTGCATGAGGAAGAGACTGACTGGTGTCAGAACGGGGAGATGAGAGAGACACAAATGTTCTCAGTTCTTTCAAACACCAAGAGCTCGTTATTTATTGCCGCATGCTTGAAGACTGTGATCGAACAATATAATTAAAGCTTTCAGTTTACAGAATTCTTTTCTTTTCTTTCTTTTGAGACAGGGTTTCTCGGTGTAACCCTGGCTGTCCCAGAACTCACTCTGTAGACCAGCCTGGTCTTGTACTCAGAGATCTGCCTGCCTCTGCCCCTGCCTCCCATGTACTGGGATGGGCCACCATCGCTCAGCCCAGAATATTTTTCTTTCCAGGTAAAGGAATCACTAGAAATGAGAGAACATGCCTTTTGCCTTTTTTCTTTTTATTTAGAAAACTAAAAAATGGAGAGCAAGGAAAGTCACCTTTAGGAATATGTACTCTAGTCTTGTGTAATTTGGTTAAGGTAAATCAAATTCACTTTGAATTCTGCAAACTCAGACTCTATCACCAAACTAGGTACTCAGAAGAATTTATATTCAGAGAAATTCCACAACTTTGAGGTCTTGTCTAGAAACAATGGCTACAGCTATAGCTACATTCTCTCGTTTTTTTTTTTATTTTTGAAATTACAATTTAATTAAAACATTTCTCTCTTCCCTTTCCTTCCCCCTCCAAACTCTCCTATATATATACACCTCTCCATCCTGACTTTTTCAAATTCATAGTCTTTTTTGACTAATTGTAACTGCCCATTCTTTTTTATTAATTAACTAATTCTCACTCTGATCACAGTTTCCCCCTCTCCCTCTTTCCCCCCAAGTTTCTTACTCCACCTCTCCTCTAACCCCTCAACTCTCCAACCCCCCTTTCTCTTCAGAAAGGGGCAGGCCTCCCAGGAACATCAGCTAGCCGTGGTTCTCAAGCTGCAGTGAGACTAGGCACCTCCTCTCCTCTTAAGCCTGGGCTAGGCAACCCAGTCTGAGGAAAGGGTCCCCAAAGCAGGTAACACAGTCATTGACTAATAGGAGTTCCCACAAAGGTGACTAAGCTACACAACTGTCACATATGGGCGTAGGGCCTAGGTCAGACCCACGCAGGCTCCCTGGTTGTCAGTTCAGTCTCTGTGAGCTTCTGTGAGCGCAGGTTATGTTGTTGAATATGTGAAGATGTGTTTCATTTGTTTCACCTGGCCTGTCTGAGGTCCGATAAAAACTGAGTGGCTAATGGGTAGGCAGTAGAGGGATAGGTGGGCTGCTGGGCAAAGAGAATAAGTAGGAGGAGAAATCTAGGCACAACGGAAAGAGAAGGACATGCCCAGGGAGAAGCCAGGAGTTTACCAGCCAGCCAGACATGAGAAGTAAGAAAACAGAACATACAGAAAGAAAGGAAGAAAGAAAGAAAGGAAGGAAGGAAGGAAGGAAGGAAGGAAGGAAGGAAGGAAGGTAGGTCAAAAAAGCCCCAGGCAAAATGTAGAAAAAGAGAAACATTAAAATAAGAGCTAAGACAAGACTGAGCATCCCTAACTCATAAGTCTCCCTGTCATGATTTTTGGTAGTTTGTTGTTGACCCAAAAGAAAAGGCATGCTACAAAGTTAGATTCTGGGTTTTCTTGTGGTGTCCTTTACTTTCCTGGCTCCTACAATCCTTCCTCCCCTTCTTCCACAGGATTCCCAGAGCTCCGCCTCGCATTTGGCTGTAGGTCTCGGCATCGGTTTCCATCATTGTGGGGTGAAGCTTCTCTGATGACAACTGGTGCTGTCCAGTATTTAAACCTGTTAAACTTAGTAAGAAAAAAAGTTTTATACCCACCCAGCTGTTTGTTTTCTAGTCGTTTTTCTTTTCTTTTTACTAAAGATCAAGGCAATGATACAGTTTTCTTGAATAGACTTTTCGTTACATTCTTTTGACTGTGAGACCACTTGCAACAATGGAAAAGAAGACTCTGTTTTCTAACACTTTTTGTCAAGTGAATAATATAACGAGAAGGATTCATGAAGACATTGTTTCCCTATAAGAAATGCCAGGGGAAGACCAGAAAGGGCAAATACTACCACCATCAACCATCACTGAACTTATTTCCTTTGCCACTAGAGGTACAAAGAGGAAAGTTGTAATCCTGACACAGCTGAGGGCTTAGTTGATGATGGCCTTATCTGTAAAAACAATGCAAGATGATTGACATTAGGGGACAGATATCTGATCAATAAAAAGGGGGAGGTGGGGGAGTTATGGCTCCCTGGGTTTATCTTTTGCAGCTGTATATCACAAGATAATAACTGACCCTAATCCCTAAGGTGTGCTAATTTAAATCACTAGTGAAATAAAAATTTTTTCTTGCTGGGCCGTGGTGGCGCACGCCTTTAATCCCAGCACTCGGGAGGCAGAGGCAGGCGGATCTCTGTGAGTTCGAGGCCAGCCTGGTCTACAGGACAGGAACCAAAAGCTACGGAGAAACCCTGTCTCGAAAAATCAAAAAAAATTTTTTTTTCTTGTATGCCTAGCTTTTCTCAGAGTCCAACACCTAGTGGGACTTTTGTCAGCATTAAAATACAGCCAGTAGGTATGCGTTAGAACTCTGTCAACCCCAAGCTGTAACGTAAATGGTGGGACAGTCATAAGGTTGAGATAAAACCTACACATGGTGGTCAATTCATTTAGATGTTTATGGGGTAGTCCCCCAGATTCACACTTGTTAGAATAATCACCCACAAGTAAATATTACACAAAATGTTGCAGTGGTTTTTATCTTGTGTGTGTGTGTGTGTGTGTGTATCTGTGTGTGTATGTCTGTGTGGTTGGAAGCTGAGTGCGTGCCTGTACCCACAGCCAGTCTGTTCATCACTGGATGGCTTTTGTTCTTTCTGGGAAACTAATGACACATTCTTTTCTTTACACTCAGTTGGAGAACTAAACTCCAAAGCAAACTTAGATCAAGACCAAAGTTATCCTAAGACTCCTGATGATGGGCCATTTAAAAGTGAAAAGTGTACCATTCTGTTTTCTGGACTTTGCCAAGAGTCTGACAAAGAAGGCCTGAGCAAGCTGAGGATTTCCGAGGAGGAGCTCCCGCGATGTGGAGACTCTATTTCTACTTACCCCTTCGATCCTCGGTGCTGAAGCTCTGGCCTTGATGCTTCCTTTCCTTAGGAGAGATAACCACTGTTTTTTGGCCACTGGGCAGTTCTGCAATGACAGCCAACCACTCATGCAAGGAGCAACTGCAGGTGCAAGCATTGCCTGCCTGATAAGCCTGCTTAGGAGGCGACAGGAGAGACCTTATCGCTTAGTGTTGTGTGATTGTTATTTTTCTGGCAGTGCTATTATGCTTCCAAAAGAGGAGAGAGGGGAAGTTGGCATGAGCCAATCCCCTCATTTAAGGAGGGGAACCACAGTTCCTTCAGAGGCCAAAATAAAACGTAGAGGAGACCCCCCAACCCCACCCCAAACCAAACGCCATAGGTGCAGCCGCTGGAGCTCCAGATTCTTTGGGACATATCAGATAGGAGGTGGGGGCATGGTCGTTTTCCAGTCAGAGACCCAGACTTGAGGTGGATGTCATCCCCGTGCAAGATTGCTGCCAAATGTCCCTCTCCTGGCACCACTGAAACCCAGAGGAAGAGCCCACATGCTTGGGCAGAATCCCCCAAGCTCCAATACAAAGCCATCTCCCTCTCTCCTTTATTCATTTCCACTGGTTTTACTGCGAGCCTATGACAAGAGGAAGAAACTAATCATAAAACCTGATCATAAAATCCGTCCTATACTTGAAGACAGCTATTAAATATTCACTCAGCAAAGGTCTGCTTGCACCCTTGAAAACAAAAGGGACTCCGCACTCCCACCGTCCCCACCCCTGGGACCAGCGCTGACCATCCCGAAAGTTGTCACTGCCCTATGTTGAAGACGAAGTTAGCGAATCCGGAGCTGCGAGTCTCAACTTGGGGGAGGGGGCGACAGGCAGGGCGGGGTGCGGTGGGGAGCGGCGAGAAGGAGGGACTTGAGGGAAGGACACTGCCCCCTGCTTCATCGAGGTCATCGCCGAAACCGCCTGAGCGGCCGGTCGGGCTTGGGGCGGGAGGCCCGGGAGGGGCGGGCAAGGGCTCCGCAGCCGCGGCGGGGTGCCAGGCTCCGTACCTGGCGGGCCGGGCGAGCCTCGCAGGCCGGCGGCCGGGGCGTGGAGGGTGTGAGCGCGCGCGCCCCTCCGTGCTCGCCCAGCCTCGCGCGCGTCTCGGGGGAGAGGCTCCGGCGACAGGCGCCCCGGGAGCCCGCAGCTCGGTCCCGCCCGCCCTGAGGAGCTTTGTGCGGCCGCGGCGGCTCCGAGTCCCACCTGCTGGCGGCGGAGGGACGAGGAAGGGGAAGAAGGAGGCGAGGAGGAGGAGCGGAGCGAGGCGGCGCCAGCCCTGAGCTCCCGCCGGCGCCCACCTCCGGGGGCTCGGCGGTCCTGCACCGGCCTGCTCGGGTCCCCCGGCCTCGCGGCCACACCGCGCCACCGCGGCTGCAGACACCCCCCCTCCCGCCCCTCCCGCTCTGCCCGCGTATCGCGCGGCCGGGCCCGGCCGCCAGCCACCGCCACTGCCACCCCGGGGAGCTCCGGCGACTTGGAGGCGAGCAGCGGCGCGCTCGGCGTCGCCTCCATGTGTCGGGGAGTCGCCTCGGCGCCCCAGCCCCGCTGAGCAGCCCCGGGCGTGTTGCGACCGGCCGGAGGGCGTGAGCCAGGAGGCGCGGCGAGCCCCGCAGCCGGCGACCAGAGAGCGAGCGAGCGAGCGAGCGAGCGAACCCCGGAGCAAGCTCAGGGAGCAGACACCATGCCGGGCTGGAAGAAGAACATCCCCATCTGCTTGCAGGCGGAGGAGCAGGAGAGAGGTGAGCCTCGCGGCCGAGCCTGGCGGCCGAGTCGGGCGCCCCCGGTGCCTCCCGGTCCCCCAGCTTCTCGAGACCTGTCCTCGGGCCGGCAAGGGAGGGGCGCCGAGCCCTCGGCGGGGGGGGGGGCGCTGCCGACCAGGTGGCACCTTGCGAATTCCGAGAAGGGATTTTGGGGTCTTGGGGGGAAGCCGAGGGGGGCAGGGAAACGGTGCTGCACCAAGCAACTTTTTTTGCTTGGGGAAAGATTTTTTTTTTCTTTTCCTGTCGAGGACCTAGAGGAACTCCAGCAGCTCCCGGGCCGCTCGCACGTGGAACCCGGGCTCCTGTCTGTGCGGTGGGCGCTTCAGGTGCGGGGGGTGGGGGAGAATCTTGCAGTGTTTTAAGTGACTTTTCAAACTTTCCTACTCCTGCCGCGGCCGCCTTCGAGATGTCCCCGCCTCTGGCTGGGCTACGGTGGTGCTGCCAAGCCCCAAGTTGCTGGAGATTCTTAAAGGAGGAGGAAAACTAGGAAAAGGGGGAAGAGTGTGGGGGTGGAAAGGGGGCGCTGCCGTGGGTCACTGGAGGGGGGAAGGGAGACGGAGAGGGCTGTCCGCAGGCCAAGGGGTCTGGGACTGGTAGTGACTGCCTAGGAAATGAGTTATGCCCCAGCGCAGTCCCGGCTTTCTTGTTAATACCGCAGGACTGCGGGCTTTTCATAATTACCGTCTATTTTTTTCTAAGAGATGGCACTCTGTGCCAGGTGCTTTGCAGACCTTTTATGCTTCTGCCTGACAAGTGTACTGGGCACGTTGCTTTGAAGTGACTCGCGGAGAGGAAAGTTGAAGGCCTTTTGCACCTAAATGCTTGGCTCTGTTGTCATTTTGTGGTGTTTGGTTTGTGCAGTGTTTGGCCAGGAGTTCAACTCTGTAACCTGGATATGATGTTCTCTGTGTGCACCAAAATTTCCTACAAGGCCCCATGGGGCTGTGGGGTGTGCAGATCCAGAGGGCTTCCTGGCTGTCAAGGTCCACCAGGGTTTATAGTCTCCTGTTTCTTCTGCTCCAGCCTGCCCTGGCTTGTTCAAGGAAGATGCTTTAGAAGCGAGTGGCTTTTGGGATGCAGGGTCTTCCTGAGTGTGCCCACCAGCTGGTGCTGGAGGTTAAATGGTGCTGCATGGGTGGGTGGCAAGGAAGCAGGAAGCCAGTCTGCTGTGCAGAAAAGGCAGGGTTTGTTTGTTTGTTTTTTCAAAAGATCTTGATTCTGCAGCGTGGGGAGATGGTGTGGACTGTGGCTGGGTTACTGGTCATGCCGAAAGTTTCAGACTCCTGAAATAATGCTTGCAGTGGAAGAACCAATGTACAATTTCCAGTTTTTCTCTAGGTGGCACAGCGTGTCTTCGGTTGATAGCCTGTTTAATGACTCAGGGAATTTGTCCCTTTGAAAAGCACTTCCTTAGATTTGGGACCATGTATTTACCCCTCCCCAATGGTACCCCTGCTTCAGAAATACATCTGTCTTTGCTTAACCAAATTTATCACCAGGTAAAAGCACTGAAAGAAAGCATTGTGTTAGGCACACACTGTCTGTCCTATCAGCTGCACGCCGCAACGCACCTGATATTAAGAACATCCGTTTGATTAAAAAAAAAAAAATCACAGCGCTGCCCTCAGGTTTTATCAGAATGCTGAAGTGGGTAGTTTTTTTTTTTTTTTTGATTGTAACAAAATGTGCTTGTATGTCTTTTAGAAATATATGGTAACTTTGAAAGCTGATCACCTAATCTGTTTGGCTGAGATAAGACCGGAATTCCTCCAGTACAAAAAAATCTGAATCAGAGAAATTGGACTGTCTTAGCTCCTCCAACAGGAGAAAACAGGGAATGTGTGTAACTTTGGTGCTGCCCCCCTTTACTGATTCTTATTCCTTACATATAAGATATTTTTCTAATGTGTGTGTGTGTATATATATATATATATATATATATATATATATATATATATATATATCTCCTTTGAGGTTCTTCCTGCCTTATTGAGAATGTACAAATGTTTTTGTTCTTTAAATACTGCATACAACTAGAATTTGTGTATAGGAATGTATTATGTATGTGTAAATGAGTCAAGATGCTTACATGACTTTCTGTCAGAGGACATTGCTTGAGCTTGGCTTACACCTTTTGCAAAATTTTATTATAAAGTATCGAGTAGTTGATGTTTTCTGTTTGTATTTGAATAACATTGTCTAGAGTTCCCCCTACCCCTGAGATTTTAAGTAATTCAAATAGTACTGAATTAGGTACCTTTGAAATATAAACAGAAGGATTAAACTGACAGAAAAGTATGAACATGGCAGGCGTACATTTTTAACATTGTCTGACGGTACAATCAACCGAAAGGCCGGTTTCTAGTATCTTATATTAAATCCTAAGGGGGGGGGCTGTGCTTGCTGCCTTTTCCAGACTGCGCTAGTAAAACTTTGTTCAGTGTATGTTTTATTTAGTTAAATCTTTTTTGCAGTTGACTGTAGCCCAACTTTATATGAGATGCTACCTTCCTCAAGTTCTAGATCTCAGCGTTACTTGTTTAAGATGCTAATCTCAGTTCACGGATGAATGGGAGGAACTGGGGAGATGGCTTAGTCAGCATCCTTGCAAGCATGAGGATCCAAGTTCCAATCCCCAAAACCCATGTTACAAAAGCCAGGTGTACCAGTGCCTTCGGTGCTAGTGTGGAGGAGGTGGATTACTAGGGCTTGCAAGGTAGCCAGGCCAGCTGAGCTGGTGAACTCTGGGTTCAGTTAGAAACACTGTCTCAGAAATAAGGCAGAGGAGCAATTGAGGAATGACGATGCATCAACACACAAAAATTTAGGGTGTATACGTTTATGGCATTATCACATGCTAGAACGATTTGGTTAATCTATGTAATTTTTGTGTCATACCAACATTCATAGCTGGGGTTTGCCTTGAAGGCCCCTGTCAAGACAATATTGAATGAGCTATTGCAATCGCATGCAGGATTGAGCAGAGAAACTGCACCGTATCGGTTGCTGCGGTTCGTGCAGTCACTTCCAAGATGACACGTGAAGACTCACCCATGTGGGGTGACATACTATTAAAATTCAGAACACATTTCTCTGTCCTCCCTCCCCTCCCCCATTTTCTGCTTGAGCTGCTAAACCCAATCCATTTAGAAGCCATCAGATAGACTGAGAGGAAGAAAGAGTATGATGTTCTCTTTAATATCCCTTCCAATCAAATTAAATTAAGCAGTTTATTGGTTGTTTCACATCTGCTTCTGAGCTGTTCCTTTGCAATAGGGATGTCGTTGCTGAGAAGAACCCCAGCACACAGGGATAGGTGCCTCTGTAATTAAAGCGCCGTTCTTGTGCCTTGTGGCTTTCCTCTGACTGGGAGGCTTTGGGTAGTGGCTGCTTATCATAGGTGAGCAATGCGTAGTGAGCACTCGAGACCAAATGTGCTGCTCAGGAAGACGGACATGTTCCTATTGTAAATGTGCCACTTCCTAGTTTACTTTGCAGCAATGAAACAATACTAATTGGCATTTTCTTTAAATTTGAAATTTAGGCTTAATGGAATGTTCAAGTGTCATCCTCTTCTAAAGATGCTCTAACTGCATTTACATGGCCGTCCATGCTTGCCAGTTTTCGTACTCCTTCATTCCTTTGCCATTTTAATTTTTTTTTTATTGTAGATTTTGGAGGTCTATACATGAACTTGAGAATGTCCCTTAGCATTTCAGTTACAGAAGTTACTGCTTGGAGTTTTGTGTGAATTTTAGCAAATGAGAGATGTAGATGCTTTTATGTGTTATATGCTTTTATAAAGCATTGATGAGAAAGGTGGGGGAGGGTTAAAGAGTGTGCCCTTACCACACCCTAGGTCTATTTTATTTTTATGTCACACGGAGACCTGGTGACATCACACTATGCTCTGTGTAATAAAATGCCAGCTTGACATTTGAGTTTTGACTGGTGAGCTTTGTGTGGGAGAGGGAAGAGAGTAAAGAGATATAGAGTCCACGATGTGTTAGACACCTCATGCTGTGCAGGTGTGGCTTTGTGGAAGTCTGTGGTTCCAGGAACGTAGGTACAATTGTCATATGAAGAAGTTGTGGCCCAGAATCAACACAGTTGCTTCCAGTTACAAAGTCAATCCCCTGAATACTAATTTCTAAAAGAGATAATTAAAAAAGAAGTTAAGTTACAATTCCTTAGAGAAACTTTGTAGCATTTTATTAGCACAGTATAACATCTTGCACTGTTCCTCTCAAAAAACACTGCCGGCAAATCTCTCACTGTGAACTCATGAGGTAGTTTTTATAAGTTACATACACGGGAAAGCACTTGTCAGGGTTAATGGTGTGCTTTCTGTACACTGACTTTGGAAGGTAGACATAGTAACTTCAGTAGTAAAGATGGCAGTATGAATGCGTGTGTTTATTTCTTCTTGTTACCTTTATTTATTTTGTATCCGGGGTGGATGTCTTGCCACAGCCTGGGTATGGCAATCAGAGGACAACCAGAGGGAGCCAGTTCTTTCTTAGCATAGGAGCGTCAAGCATCAAACTCAGATGGCCAGGATTGGTGTACTGAGACACCTCCCAAGCCCTATTTATTTAATTTTTGATTCAGTTTCTCCATGTGATCTAGGCCGCTCTGGAGCTCTCTACCTTGCTTCAGCCCCCAAGAGCTAGGGTTTACAAGTGTGCACCAGTACCCTTGGCTCAACATGTTTCTCAGAATTATTTGACAAGCTTAAAGGAGCTCATTTAGGTGAACAGTTTTTTCCACCAAGGTTTTGACACTATTACAGTTTTCTTTGTCTTCGGAGTGTATTAGCCATGAAGGCAAGAATTAAGGAAAACAAGGTGTTGTTTTTCTGTTGTGAGCTGGTAAATGACTGCATTGTAGTGGCCATTGTGCCCTTGCTTTGTTGCCAAATGCATTATGTAATTAAAGCCATATATCTGAACTCTTAGCCTGGCTACCAGTGGCCAAACAAAAGGATCTCCTCGGGTCATGCTTTCTTCTGCAGCAACCTGATTGGCTTCTTATACAGAGAAAAGGTAGTATCAATTCATACCAGTGAAGGAAATTGAGAACTGAATCCCATGGAATTTAATATTGTTGTGTTAAGTGCTCTACAGTGGCAGCATTTGAGAATTATTTGTTTTCCGTTAACTTGCAAGAGTAGTTAGTAATACCAAATATAAGAGCAGCAACAATAGAAATCCGCCTGTCCAGCTGCCATTGACTCTGAAAGGCCGAGCCGATTCTGGGCTCCAGTCTCACCAAACTTACACTTTCTGAAATGCTGGCATTTCTTAAGTGTGAACATGGGAAACCTGTTGATGCAGGGTCCTCTGTGAAGACGCCCTGAGTGATGGAAGTGCTGTTAGCTTTACAGGAAGGTGAATGCTGTCTAAATATATCTAGCAGTTAAAATGGATCAGATTAATGTCCCACCACCCTTCATTTCAGCAATGTTTAACCTGAAGGCATCCAGTGAGGACTGAGGAGAAGCTGTGACTCATGTCCTTGGAGTCCCTGACTTCAGCACCCTGGTAGACAGCAAGGAATTTGAAAAGAAGTGGCATCAAAGTGCAAACCCACTGTGACAAGTGGCGTCTCTCTTATGTAATAATGAAATGATACTAGCAAAATTAATAGTTCCACGTTGTATGTCACCTCCTTCCAGGTTCACTAATGGTGACTTTCACTATTTGTATGTGTCTTGAAGTAGAAGGTCCATAAACCTAGCCTTAGGTTGCCTAGATGGTGAGATGATATGATTTTTTTTTAAAAAAAATTCTTTACAGACATCATAAGCTGGCAGAGGGGAGTAGATCCAGTGTTTTGTTGGAAGCTCCAATGAAGCAGCACTTTCCCAGGTTAGGTTCTTTGATGTTGCCTAATCTGATTTTTTTTTTTTTTGATTTTTCGAGAGAGGGTTTCTCCATGGCTTTTGGTTCCTGTCCTGGAACTAGCTCTGTAGACCAGGCTGGTCTCGAACTCACAGAGATCAGCCTGCCTCTGCCTCCCGAGTTCTGGGATTAAAGGCGTGTGCCACCAGTGCCCAGCTTGCCTAATCTGATTCTTTCATGAAAAACTCAGTGGAGAAACAAGCTCAGGACCATGCTCCATTCCCCTGCAGAAGTAGACCA
>NC_022024.1:1906764-1939250 GCF_000317375.1 Microtus ochrogaster
CTACCATGATGGATGTGTAAATGAGAAAATCATGTTTTTTATTTTGTTTTGTTTTGTTTGAGATTATTAAGTACAGTTGTGGATCCCGGGGCGTGGCGTCCGGGGTATGACCCATGGCCACAGCCATCTCTTTTTGCCCCTGTGCGTGCTGGTGCCAAGGAAGATTAAGGGAGAGAGGCTGTGCTGGACCAGGGAAGGAAGATGCTATGAGGACAGAAGCCAGTGGAGGTGGCAGGAAGGGAGGGTAGGACAACTTGAAAGGAGGAAGAGGCTTCAGAAGATTGGGAGGGGATGGGAGGTTCGGTGTGTCTCTGAGCATCCTTGAACAGGAGATCCCAGGGACTGCTAGGGAATTCCCAAGGGATTGAAGTGTAGATGGTGGCCATGCGTGGGGGAGAAGAGAGTAGGAGATTCCTCCCACAGTGGAGGAGGGGAGCAGGAGACTGGAGAAGGCAAGACGTAGGATTTCCTATGCCAGGAGAAAGTTCAAACTGTTCATCTGATATGTGGAGTTGTCCAAGAATGAGTGATTAGATTCTATTCATCTCTTAGAAAGGTTACCCGGAGAACACAGAGGGAAACTGTGAAGGGGTAGGGTCTTGGAAGAGTCAGAGGAATGAGCAGGCTGCTGCCTTGATTTGGTGATCTTTCTCTTTGTCTCTCCTCTCCCTCTCTCCCTCCTCTCTCTTTCTCTCCATCCCCCCTTTCTCTGTCCCTCTCCATATCACTCCTCTCTTTCTCTCCAACCTCCTTTCCTCCCTCTCTCTAACCCCCTCCATCTGTCTCTCTGTCCCCTCCACCCCTCCTCCCCCCGTCTGAGACAAGGTCTCTCTATGAAGCTCTAGCTGCCTTCAACCCCGTCTCTATCAGGGACCCAGTGTTCTTTCCTGGTAGACTTAATGAAGCCTGGTCCAAGACAATGAAGGACCACCAATGTAGCTGTTTACCAGTCTGCGTATAGTATACCAGGGATTGCCATTTTCGCTCCTTTTATTATATAAAATTCACATACTGTCTGATCATCAATGAAAAATAGCTACCGTTCTGCATGTGTGTCTTAAAACTAACTTGAGATTTTGGTGACTTTGTGCCACTGAGAGAAAAGGCCGATAGCAGCAGATTTTACCCAAGTCCCATCCTTCCCAGTAGCACTAGCTGCTATGACTGTCACACTCGGAAAATACCTGACGGATCTAGGAGTAGCTCTAGCTTACTGCTTACTCTGGACTCAGGGTCAATAGCCAGGAGTGGTTATTTTTCAGCATTGTCCTGGGCAGACAGCCCCTGGTACCTCTGCTTTTTCTTGTCTGTAAAGTAAGGGCACTTGGCATGTTTACGGCTGGGGTACTGTCCAGAGGTGAATGACTGGATATCATGTGGTGGGAAGTTGGCAAAGACTCAGGCTCTTGATGGACATTTGTATATTAGTAGACCGTCTTGAAATAGGGGTATTATTTGAGTTACCTTTGTCTCATAAAACATAATAAAAAGAAAAATTTCATTAAAAAAGTTAACTATTAGTCTTCCAGTGAGGCCAAGTAGTGGTGGCACTTGCCTATAATCTCAGTACTCAGGACTCACAGGAGGTGAAACTCAAGGTCAGTCTGGTCTACAAAGTGATTTCCAGGGTAGCTAGAGCTACACAGAGAAACCCTAGCTCGAAAAACAAATAAAAAGCAAGCAAAAATTTCCTTCCTGAGCCTTATAACCGTGGTAGCAGCGTCAGAGAACGGTGCGTGTCTGACAACTCATGCAGCCTGCGCATCTAAGATGCAGTACATGTGTTGGTGTTTAACTCTCCGCCTGTGGCATCCGTGGCTGCAGGGGAAAGTCCAGCTCAAATGCTGAGAGCGCGCTGCTTCCTTCCACTGATTCCAGTTCTGTCTAATATGGTCCCTGGCCTCAGTCTCCTCTCCTATCACCATCGAATTGAAAACATGCTCGTAACGTTTTTAAGCAAGGAAAAAGTTTTTGCTGATCTCTGCTGCTACTGCCTTCTTTTTTTTTTTATGATGCTGTTTAAACATATACAATATAAAACAAGGCCCAGACTCCTGGTGCTTATGGCATTGTGACTACAGAGTCAAGAAGATAGCACAAATACTACCCTTTGAAATCGGTCACATCAAAAGGAGCAACATCCGCTACACGCACTTCGATATTTGGCTGAGACTAAATTCCCTCTGTAATGCAAATGCCACCCTTGTTATTGCAGAAAAGTAATGTCACTGCTTTTTATTTTTTCTGTCTGAGTCTGTGACACACTGCCTTTTTTTGGTCATAAACACATCATTTATGTAGAATGTCCTCAGTGGCGATCCTAAATATAACACCCAAATTTAACTTCGAGATTGGTGTCACATTGGGACTGCACGCTCCTGTTGTCCTTTTTGATCTACCTTTGTCCTTCTTAAACGGTCTGTGGTGAGGGACTATTTTAGTCAGCCAAGGCTGGTTGAACTGTTGTCAAACAGTGCAATGAATTGTGGGGCAAGTCCCCCGCTGGGCTGGCCTGTCCCTGTCTCTTCCCCATTTGGTGAGATGTGTCCACCAATCACAGATCAGCATGAGATCATTTCACATGGCAGCAGGAATCTCTTCAGCAGTCCCCACTTCCACCTACTTATCTAAGCAGGAGCAGGTAACACGTACCCTGCCCACAGACCACACTTAAAATAAGACTCTGTTACAGCACCTGTGCACAGTGGAGATCCTGAGATCAGTGGCATTAGGAGGAGCCTGCATAAAATGTACACACTATTCTGAAGGTAAAAAAATGAAACAGTTTCGGCAACTGCTTTTGCCTCATCTGTAAGCCCTGTTGCTGTTGAAGATGGCATCCGAACCCGTCAATCAAGAGCACACCAGTCCTGCTTACAAACTCTTCTCTAGTTTCCCTCATTCCTCAGTGCTGTCTCTCTCTCTGTCCCAAGATGGTACCCGTGTGAAGGGGATAGCCCAGTGTCCTGCGATACTGGGAGAAGGGCACTTCATCCCTCCACTGTGTGACCCTCACTGTGTCCGATGCTCTGATGTTGGCATGCTGGGAACCTGGGCGTTGTGCCCTGGTGTCTACTGAGTTGAGTCTCTTCCCTCTTATTCTTTTGGATGTCACCCTGCAGCTGATTTGCTCTTCCTGGACCTCATCATTGTGTCTGCTTGGGAGATCTGTTAGTCTGTGACCTTTTACAGGCCTTCCTGCATACCTTTCCTGTCAGCATTTCTGTCTCCCTCTGGGGAGCCAGGAATCACTGTTTAGAGGTGTCACCAGCCCATATATGCCTGAGCTGCTTTCTATAAATGTCACTGCTCTTTCAGCCCATTGCCACATTGGATAGTGCACGTGTCCAATAGGAGGCCTGCATGCTAGATGGCGGTGTCTTTGGCCGGTGCACTCTCTAATGTGCTCAGATTCATGCAGGAATTGGTTTGTCTTTCCTTTCCCACCTGTGAAGAAAATTTGAAGCTTTTAGGAATTATAACATCTGATCTGCCAGGTCTCACCTTTTCTTTCTTTCCTGCCTTAAGTCTGGAGTGATCTAAGTGGCTTGAAAACTTCAACTGGAGGAGACAGGGAGCAAATGGTGAAGGAATGGTGAAAGGAAAGAAATTCCTGATTCTGTGTAAAGTGACCTCTTCTCTGAAGAGCCAACAGAAATAGAGAAAATGGACCAGCAGCCCAGAGATGACGTAGCCTGGAGCTGGCAAATGGTCCCCCTCAGTACATGTTGCTGGTCAACCTTGCACACCACCCTTTCTTGATTGTTCAGCTAGAAATCTGCCCTCTGTATTTCTCCAGCAGGCATAGGCATAGAAGTACGGACGTGTTTCACCCCAGAGTTAGCACTGTGGGACTCCTAATAAAGACTGATATTTTGTTCTGAGATAAGAGTCTCACTCTGTAGTCTAGACTATCCAGGAACTTGCAGTAATCCTCCTGCCTTAGCCTCCCAAGTGTTGGTCTTACAGATAAAAACCACCATACTTGGTTTGATAGCAATGCTGTTTATAAAAGGCTCCCCTTAAATTGCAAATGAAGACGTAAAGAATAAGTCACCAGATATTCTCCAGATTTTTTCTGTATGGGTTTAAAGAATCAATCAATCAATCAAACCAATCAATCAATCAATCAGTCAGTCAATCAATCATCATCATCATTTTTTTCTTCTTCCTCTTTTTCCTCTTCCTCTTCTTCCTCTTCCTTTTCTTCCCCCTCTTCTTCCTCCTCCTTTCCTTCTCTCCCTCCCTCCTTTTTGCCTTCCTTCCCTCCTTCCCCTCCCTCCCTTTCTTCTTCCTTCTCTACTTCTTAGACTATTCAAGGGCTATTGTCTTTGATTTCCCTAGTTTTTGAATACAGAATATTAGCAGGCCATATAAAAACCTTGTACACAGTTTGACAGGATAATTTCAGTATTTTTTGGTTCAATTCATCATTTAAACAAAATATAAAGAATGTGGTTTCTACCTATTGGTTCACTTTAAAATGGCAACAAACCATAAAAAAAATAATGTAGGTAAAAACTTTACACAGTGACATGGCAGATGCCCTTTGTTTATTCTGTGTTGAACCTGTGAATTCTTTCCCTCTTGCTATCTCATGATGTCTGGTGTTTATATCTTACTGATGTTCACAAATTCCACCTGGAAAGATTGAGAGGAATGCATGGCTCGCCTCAAGAAGACAAAATTAGTTACAGGAATTTCTACCTTGTCCTTTTCAGAAGCTTCAGGATTATTAACTAAAAGAGTGGCATTCAAAATTGGGTTTTTCAGCAGATTTAAGTGTTTTGTTTTCAATGTATAATTTTCCAGTATGGGAGCCCATTTTCATCAAATGGAACTCTCGAACAAGGCAATATAAATTTAGCTTCTTTGTCAGTGTTTCACTTTCCTTCTGTCATTTGAGTTATGAGAGGGAATGCATGAGGCTAGAATCAGACACCCGTAGGGCTGCTGCTGCTGCCAGGAACGAATCGGCCAGCGAGCTTGTGTGTGCCTGTACGGAGGAGAGCCCTGCCATAAAAGTGTAACCTGTTCCCTCCCACCCACAGCCATGTGAAGTCAGTGACTGCACTGACTCAAACTCTGCCCTAGTAATAATCCTACTGAAAAAAGAAGAAGAGGGGGCAGTGTATTAGTTTGATCAGGGTGCTCTAACAACATGCCATGGCTGGTAGACTGGGTAAGTTAAGCAGTAGAAATGAATTACTCTACAGATCGTGAGGCTGAGTTTATTATAAATGGAAGCAATGGAGAGGGTAGGGGTGGAGGGGAAGGGAGGGACTGACTCTGATTTAAGACTCAGTCTCTTGTGTGTCTTCTTAGGAGGACATTGATCCTATTAGATCAGCATCCCACTCTTCAAACTCCGATTAGCCTTAATTCCCTTCTTAGAGACTGTATCCCGAATAAAGCCACACTAAAGGGTTAAGCATGTATGTGGATTTTGAGTGAATACAGATACTCAGAGAGCAATGAGCAGGAACAGAAGATTAGTCAGTGGTTTTTATTATGTTTCTGTAAATTTTATCTCTCAATGTCTGCAAGTTACTACTAATTTTGAACAAAAGTATCTGGTTTTAAAAATGTGACCTCTGTTCTCTTTTTTTTTTTCATGCTTGTGTGATGTGTGCGTGGGGAGGGTGTGTGTGAATGTGTGCATGTGTGTGTTCATATGTGTGTGGATATACTTGTGTGTTGGGGTGCACAAGCATGTGTGTAGAGGCCAAGGCCGATGTGTTAGTCTTCCTCCATCTCTCTCTGCTGTATTTGCTGAAGGAAGGCCTTTCAGTTGAACTTGGAGCTCATTAATATGGTTAATCTTGCTAGCTAGGGATCCCTTCTCTGCCTGCCTAGCTGGGATTAGAGCTCCGGCTTTCACACGTGCTTTGTGGTTACACGTATTTTAGCCCCTAAGTCATCTCCCTAACTCTGGCTTCTCATTTTTTTTAATTGATTTTTTTTCTCACTGTGCACCTATCCCCCTCCATTTAGATATGTTAGACTTATGTCTGCTTTAATCAATAGTGTTCAAGGATTGATGATCTGTGACCCCCGTGGTCAGGATGCAGAAGTTGGTGGGGCTTCCCCTTGTTATCTGGATCTCATGGAGCCCCCATGCTGGGAGGAATCCCCTTTGCATGGGCAGGTTGCATTCTCTCCAGGTGGCAGTTCTGGATTCTGGTCTTCTGAGGCCAGGTACTAGACCAGGTGTCAGTGAGTCTTTAGAGGGATTAGGATCCCTGGTTGTTGAGTCACCTCAGGTATTGATCTTCATATGGAGGTTCTGTGATGTGGGATTCACCTTCGTATGCTATGAATATATTTTACTACCATTGGTTAATAAAGAAGCTACATTGGTTTATGGCAGGGTAGAATAATAGGTAGGCAGGAAAATTAAACTGAAGGCAGGGAGAAAGAGTGCAGAGTCAGGGAGATGCTATGTAGCTGAAGGAGATGCCAGAACCTTACTGGTAACTCATAGCCTCGTGGCAATACAAAGATTAATAGAAATGGTTTAATTTAAGATATACAAGAGCTAGCTAGAAATATACCGGAGCCATTGGCCAAACAGTGTTGTGCTTAATATAGTTTCTGTGTGATTATTCAGGTCTGAGAGGCTGGGAAACAAAAATACAGTCTCTGACTAGAGTTCTGGACATTGGGGACTAGCCATTTTTGCAGCCATCTCTCTTTAGCTCTGACCTATATAACCTCAGAGCTCTGGAAGATGGCAGTTCCATTTTGGTGAGATTTGTTGTGTAGAAGGGATACTAGAGCTGATATTGGGGAGCCCCTATCTGGGAACTCTATTTCTAGCAGTAAGCTCATGCAAATATAATTTAAGTGTCGCTTAGGTTGAGTAGTATGTAGATGGTAGAAATGCAGCCTTCTCTCTTACGCTTCCTTGCAGGCTGAGAAGTTTAAGATCAAAGTCAGATTTGGTGAGGATTGTTTCATGCTTCCGAGGTGGCAATTATTGCTGTGTCCACCTACGACTGCACATAGGAAGGCAGAAAGCACTGGGTGATCACTCCAAACCCCTTCATAATAAGACTAATCCACTCATGACAGCA
The DNA here is from genome assembly GCF_000317375.1 of Microtus ochrogaster. Classification (NCBI taxonomy): domain Eukaryota; kingdom Metazoa; phylum Chordata; class Mammalia; order Rodentia; family Cricetidae; genus Microtus; species Microtus ochrogaster. The sequence continues at coordinate 1,913,841 of NC_022024.1, forward strand.
GAGTCCGTGTGACTTAATTATTTTCCAGGGGTCCATATCTTAATAACGTCATACTGGGCGAGTGTTGGAGAGATGTTCGCATTCCTGTCCACATGCAGTTCCGACATATGAGTGTTGGGGAGATGTTCACATCTCTGCCCACAGGCAGTGGCTGCTCAGCTCCTTCACTGTCCTGAACAGGATCCTCTGAACCCCAGCCTCCTTGGTTAGCTTCCCTTCCCGGTCCTGCTCTGATGGAAACATTGCTCTCTGCTCAGGCTCGGTCTTCCTCCTCCATGGTTTCTCAGTCCTGTCTCATTGCCCTTCTTCTTACAGCCGCCCTGTAGGTAAGTTACTCATGTCTGTAGCCACATCCTGGGCTGTTAGTTCTCAGAGGCAGCCCTGTAGTCTCGGAATGTCTTTCTAGATGCCTTTGAGAAGGTGTGAGGTCAAAGCACTTCCATATGAGCATCGACACTGTTGCCTTTGCTTGTGTGTTGTGCATGAGTGTATGTTATGGATTATGGGGGACGTATGGCATATAGGGACACTTTTATTCTGGCAGCAGGAAGAGTTGTCCATATAGATGCTTGCATGTCTGATGTTTCTATTTTAATAATTTTCATCATGCCAAATATTTACAATTGAGATAATCAAAAATTTGTCTGCGTGGGTTCTTAGTGCTTTAGAGTCGTCTGTGTAGAACGTAAAAACTGATGTCCCAGAGCTTGTCTGCGTGGGTTCTTAGTGCTTTAGAGTCGTCTGTGTAGAGCGTGAAAACTGATGTCCCAGAGCTTGTCATTGTCCAGAGCTCTACTACTCATCTTGTTTTCAGCCGTCATGGTCTCAGTAAGTACCAGTCTTTCTTATCCTGACCCCTGTCCTCTTCCAACCCTGTAGAACCTCAAATCCACAGCCCCACCCCCCCACGTACCTCCTGCAATCACTGCTTCTGTGTGCAGCTCTGATGTGTTTCCACAGGAGCAGGACCATGAGCTAGCCTGCTAATGTTTCTCATGCGTCTGTGGGCTGCACACTCTCACGTTTATCAGTAATGGAAACTGAGGGCAGGGTTGTGTTGTTTTCTTTTTTTGTATTAGTTTTGTTACTGTGGAATTTTCATCATTCAGAACAGTTCTTAGTAAGTCCATAGTATATACTCAGCAAACATCTGTCCAATGAGTTAAATTATAAAGTCCCAGAGATAAGAGGCATGGTTCCAGCTCCTCATTCAAACAAGGAAAGGTCTAAGGTAGTGACATGTTCAGGATATTTGGAGAGGTGAGAAGCAACTTGGGCCTTCCTAAGGCCATTAGAGCAATAAATAGAATGTGTCCAGTGGTATCACGAAGGGAAAAGAAGGATCTTCAGATGCCAGGGCGAGCATGCTCACAGGTATGCTTCCATTGTTTTACAGTGTGCATTTGAGCTCTTAAGCATCTTGATTCCAGTGGAAGATAACCAGGACCGATTTTGGTACTCTATCATTCTTACTTTCTGTGCTAGTCAGTTTGGATTGTCAATTTGACCTGACGTCGAATCATCAGGGAGCAGAACCCTGATGAGGAATTATCTAGATCAATTGGGCCCGTGGCTGTGCCTGTGGGGAGATTGTCTTGATTGTGAATTATTGTAAAGACCTCGGCTAAGTGCATAAGTGCATGCGACATCACTTCATGGCTGGGAGCTGTGTAAGAGCAAGGAAAGCTAGTGACTTGAGCAAGCAGGCAGCACGGAGCCATTGCTTGCTCTCTGCCCTTGACTGGGGATGGGATGGGACTCACTGCTTGAGTTCAGGCCTTGCCTTCCTCCCAATAACGGACTGTAACCTGGAGCAGTAAGCCAAATGAACCCTGTCTTCTAGAAGTTACCTTTTCCAGCATATTTTACCGCAGCAATAGAATGAATGAAACTGCAACCCACCTTCCACATTTGAGGAAGAATTGGGAAGCTAAATAAACCCTACACCAACATCTCCTTTGCCCAACTGGTGATGAGCAGGGGGTATCTTATTCACCGTTGTTGAACCACACATTGGTCTTTAAAAAATGCTCCTCAATGATGAAAGCAGCAAAGACTTCCGGCTAAAATGTACCTCTGTTAGCGGTGCGGCTGATGGGAGAAGTGCTCAGCAGGTGAAGGCTTCCTCTTGACGTTTACTCTGAGACAGGATTACTGTGTCAGTGATGGTGTCACAGTCTCCGGATTTACGTCTCTGCTGTGCACCTCTCACAATGCAGAGCACAGCATGGATGCTTAGCCTTTGCTAGGTGAATAGAAAATGAGATAAAATGAGCGGGCGTTATGCAAAGTGGTGGCGGGAAAGGAACAGGCTTCATCTTCTTCCCATGCATGGAGAGAAAACGATGTAAAGTCAAGGGTATAGCATATATGGGGAACATTACCAATAAACTATATTATCTAATTGATTTAGGGGAAAATATTTGTTGATATTACTCATAGGACTTCAAAACTAGGCCGAAAGCAAGATGGTTTTAAAAGCAGAGCTAAAGCAGTTTACACATTTCTTCAACTCTACTGTTTGTGCTTCATTCTTGCATCTTAGAAGATAGCTGCAGGCATTATCTCTCTAACAGCCTCCTCTGGCGCTGAGGTTGGCTTCACCAGTGTATAATAACATGCCAGGAAAATGAAGATTAGTGTAGTTTGTGCTGTTTTTCTTTCTAAGCCAATTCAACGTGCTCTATTCACTCTGGAATGAAATAGAAATGGCCTTTAATTGAATAATTTATTGTGCTGTTTGTTTGTTTTTTGAACATCGAACACAAGAAATAAGTATTTAATCAACTTCTTTGCTTAAAGCATAGTTATAGAGAAACCTATTAGAGTATCTGTAAAATGATCTATATGTAATATATGTATACAGCATCTATGTAGTTTAGAATGTTTCATAGCATTGTCCTTCATTTGAAGGCTGTAGTTCATATGTTTATACAGTCTTAGCCACACCATTTTTCTATTTAGATACAGTTGATTACATGGTGGATAATCTCAAATTTCAGTGTAATGATAAATCTTTCTTAGATTAAGGTGTCAGCTTAATTGGATAGCTTTTTTCTCCATCAGAGCACATTTCTAACAAGGTTTCCCAGGCTCCCAGCACATGTATGCTGTCATTTGTTTTGGATGCATATTAGTGTCCCTTTACTGTCTGAAGTCCTTCATCATGTTTTCTCAGTTTCCTATCCCCTTTCTTTCCAAGTTCCATGGTATCTGCTTGTTTTTTTCCTTCAGCTCCCTGCAATTGGTTCGATGCCTATTCCAAGCCCAGCAGGTCTCAGGCCTTCTTACTACACTTGTTGACTTATTAATCTAATAACCTTCTACATCCCTTCCCTGCAGATACTCACCGAGGCTTTCTCCTGGGGCAATCACATGCCTTTCATGAATTCTTCCTCATGCAACCAGTCAGTTAGGTTTAGATTGCACTGCAGTGGATGAGGACATATCCCCTGAGCAAATTTTTACTTTCCATTATGGGGAAGAAACTTGGCTCTACCACAGGACAAAGACTCCGGCTTTTATCATGGACTTGGGTTTGAATACTAACTCCGTGGCCTTGGGCAACCCTTTGATCTTTCAAGTTCTTCTTGCACAGATGACTTGTAGGAGTGCACATCTCCATCTTTAGAGTAAAAACACCTGCCCGTGGTTGGTCCTCAGCAAAGGTAGGGAACTGTGGAAGAGTGGAAGTAGACGTATGTGCATTAGTGCTATACTACATACAGTTGTGGACTAGGTAGCCCAGTATTGTGGATGGTGCAATGACCTGAAGACTGTTCGCTCACACTAGTATCTCATCAGGAATGAGGGCGATGCTCCCCACACTCTCTTGCTAAAGTAGACATTTGACAATGAAGGAACCATTCGTTAAGAGCAACTAATAGAAGAATGATTATGAATGTAACTCAGAAACTTACCTAAGTTACTTTGCATGAAGCTTGAGGGCCCTCAACAGTGTAGAGTAATGCACACGTGAGTAAAAGGGCTGTTTTTACATGCTCTGCGTATCCTGCTGCTGCTAAATGGCTCAGCCTGACACCAAGCTCTCCATTCAGTTTTCCAGTTCTTTGTTACTCCTGTCACTGGGATGGAGTGAAAGCTGCAGGGGGCTTTCCATTGGTGGTAAAGCAAGACAATAAAGGTGCCGAATGAGCACTAGAGGACCTGCAAAGATGCGAAGATTGGGATCTTATTTCAACATTTCAATTAATGTTTCCAGATAAAAACAACATGAGGCAAAAACCAATCTAGGAAACAGGAAGTCTGGCACAGCTGCTGTCTGAGCTGAGGTCTGGGAGAGCCCTTTTGCCTGTTCAGATTCCCTGGGCTACCGATATCATTCATTATTTATAGTCTTTAGCAACTTCATTGCTCCCTGAACCACTGATAGTAAAGTCTGTGTCTCTGACCTCACTGTGATCCATGGCTAGCTCGTCTGAGCTGAGTCTCTGAGCATGAAGAAATAGGGATGCTTGCCTGGGAGCCCTGGGTTTTCTCCTGAGGTCAGAGTTGACCATCTTGCCCAGGGATGCTTGCCTGGGAGCCCTGAATTTGCTCCTGAGGTCAGAGTTGACCACCTTGCCCAGAGGACACTCAGTCACAATCACAGCCAGATTAAGGAGCCTGCTGCCGGTCCATGGGAGTTCTTCATGTCATTGAAATCGTTGGAATCTTGGTGCGAGTTAGTTCTTTTTACCACAGCATGCCGACATTTAGTGGGATGTTTAAACATCCTGAGGCAGAGGGCTTTGCCAATCACCTAGTAATAAACTAGCGTCCAATGAGCCAGGCTTCAAGACAGCAGGTGATCACCATCCGCAGGGTCCCAGGTGCTGTGTGCTGCCTCAGCTTTTGGTGTTTGGCATTGGTGCCAAGTCATGCCGTTGTACCAACAGGCTGTGCTTGCCCTTCCACTTACTGTTCCTGGCTCATCATTTTCCAACTTTTTGCCCCTACCACCCTCAGCCCAAGCCCTCTCAATATGCATGAATATTTCCTACCTGCTTCTTGACCCCCTCCAGACACTGGAATTTCTTCTGTACCTTAAATGCAAACCTTGTCCAGTCAGTATTTATCCTGGAAGCCAGAATGCGGACTTATTTTTGTTTTATTTATTTATCCATTTATCTTCCTATGATTGACATCTTTTCTAGTTCCCCACTATTCGTCTGAGCACCCCAGTCAAGCTCTGTCCCTAGCTTCCATTCTGTTGTCTGTGAAAACTGGCACCACTGAACTCTGGCAAGCAGGTGTTTTGGGGAAAGATAAAGTCACTTTGGGCAGCTAATTTCATCACAAATCTTCTGCGCAGCTGAAACATCCTGCTCCAGCATGCAGCTCCGAAGATGCTTGGAGAAACACCACCAAGTACAGCGGTAGATGGTGGGATCTGGGTCTCGAAAAGCAATAGTAAGAGCACGCGTTGATCCTCTTCACCCAGGGCGCCAGTTCTGCAGAAGGGTTGATTCTGAGCCTTCGCAGTGATTCCTCTGTGTTCCCGTGATGCCAATCCAATCAACGTCTTGATTCTCTGCTCTGAAGCCCTGTGCCTGTCCTGACAGCGCCGTTTTCTCTAATTGAGCAAATTCAGCAGTTATTGAGGGCCAACTATGCGTCCTCTGCTGTGGTACTCGCCAGAAAGAAATCAGCCAGCGCTGACCTTGAGAAGTCTACTACACTGTACAGTGAACATTTTATAACGTTGGGACTACATGAAGCCAATTATCATTTCTTCCCATCTTAGGCCTAAAACATATCTAACAGGGATTTATTCTCTTTCCTCTCCAAATAGTAAAAGGACCCATACAGGTAAAGAAGGAAGGTGTGCGTACATTCTGAAAAGGCATGTGTGTGACAGAAAATAGCATAAGTTACATGAAAATTTAATAGTCTTATATGTTGACACTTTCCATAAACAGAATTAAAAGGCAAATGGTAAACTAGAAGGAATATAAAAGACAAAAATTCAATATCTCGTATAAAACAAGCACATAGTAGCACTTAATAAGTCATTGGGCCAATGAATGAATGAATGAATGAATGAAATAAAAGGAATAAGGAATTCAGCCTCATCAGTAGAATAAAATAAAAAGATGTGAACCTGTGACACAGGGCACATCACACCCAGGTATACACACACACACACACACACACACACACACACACACACACACCATAAAAATAATAAGCACAGTAACTTTTTGCCTTATTGGAAAATACTTTTAAAGACTCTGTCATCATCATTTTATTAATAATTGATATTAAGTCATTTAATTTAAACAATCCTTCATCTGCAGTTGATACTGTTGCCTTCAGTTCGTCCATAAGCACAGGACTTCAAGAAGCAGAATCATCAAGGATGCTGGAGGTTAGATCTGGTCCCATCCTTGTCTGGCTACACCATCCATTCCCTTACCCACCATAGTATCCTTCTGTGTTCAAAGTGTCCTGGAGGAGATTTGATGATATGGGATGAAGCTGAAGAACACAGTAGTATGTCCATACATTACATTCCACTTGTGGTCTTCCAAACATAGCATGTACACAGAGCGTTGATGTGTGCTGGGGGAGGGCAGTACATAAAGTCTGAGAATTAGGCTGGCCCTTTTCTCTTTTCCAGGTTCCCTACCAGTGAACCGAACTATTCTCTTCCTCTCTCCTTAGCCTGCACTTTCTCACGCTCCTTCAGTGTGTATGTATGTGTACACATATAGGCATGGACATGAATATACACATGCACACATATAAATGCATGCATCATATAGTGCTGTAAGTAACGTTTGAAATATTATCAAACTTGGGCCGAGGAAGTGGCTCAGTGAGTAAGGTGCTTGCGGAGGACATGAGTTTGGATCCCTAGAAATTGTAAAATCTGGGCCTGGTGACATGTATCTGTCACTCTAGTGTTGGGGTGGGAGCAAAGAAAGGGGATCTCCAGATCTTGGTGGCTGTCCATTCTAAAGTTGATGAGACCCTGTCTCACATCATGAAGTAGAGACCATTGAGGAAGACAAATGATGTTGGTCTCTGGGCTCCACAGACAGCTGCAAACACGCAGCGGCATTCAGTCATGAATACACATGACCACACACACACACACACACACACACATGTGCACACACATATACACAGACACATACAGACATACACACCAGCCACACATACATACACAGAGACACACAGACATACACACCACACACATACACATACACACAGATACAGACACATCCACACACAGACACACACACACACGCAGAAACACACAGAGATACAGACACACACATATACACAGAACACCCCCCAAAGAGATACAGACATACACACACACACATATACATAGAGAGAGAGATATACACAGACACATACACATAGACACACCCACACACATAGACACACACACTTAGAGACATGCATATATACCTTGAACATACATGCTATGCACAGAAAATATTACTCGTGTTATCAGTTTTGTATATGTGAACAGAGCACATGTTTTATAGAGAAGTGTGACATGTGTTGAGGGAATGAGAGTGCAGAGTAGTTGAGAGATAAGGCCGGAAAACAGGACATCTGAATACTTAGTGCATATTTAGAATTGTGCTCAACATTAGTATTTAAAGATTCAGATAACAATTTCTTGTTTATGTGTGATTAGAGAGATTTTTATTTATGCATCTGATTTTCCTTTCCCTTTTTAAAAATGTGTATTGGTGTTTCACCTACATGTATGTCTGTATGAGGGCATGGGATCGTCTGTAACAGGAGCTACAGACAGTTGTGAGCTGCCATGTGAGTGCTGGGAATTGAACCCGGGTTCTCTAGAAAAGCACCGTGACCTTAACTGCTGAGCCATGTCTCTAGTCCTTCATGTAGGATTTTTTTTTCTTTTTTTTCTTTTTAAAGACTTCCCAGTGTTGTGGGAGGTATGCTGAAATAGGCACTCCATAGGTCCTGCTTTGGTAGAAGTAGTTGGATGGTAGGTGTTAAGAGTCTTAGAGTCATGTATATTAACGTTGGACAAATAATTCACCTTCTAGAATTTGATCCTCTATAAATAATTCTATATCCCGGTAAAATCCTCCAAGATATATAGGATTGCCTATGATTGTGGAGAGTTGAACATAACCTAAGCATCCAGTGTTCCTGTCATAATCAATGATGCAATAAATTGCCTGTTGATGAATTAGCCAACAAATAGACAGAGAGCTCTGGGCCAGCAGATGTTGTGTTGTTTCAGGCGCTATGGAGATGGCAATGAACAGTCTCTCCCACAAGGGTAATCTTTTAAAAGATAACTGCAAAATAAAATATTTTCAATAACAGTATTAAATCATATATATATTGATTTCAACAGCCTGAAAATTAGAGGCGTTGGGGAGTGGCTAAGGTACCAACAGTCTGGAAGACCTGATTTTGGATTCCTAGTGGCCATTGAAGGTGTAGCATGATGGCACTCGGTGGTCACCCTAGTGCTTGGGGAGTGGAGCTGGGCACCACCAGCCAGTGAGTCCAGCCTAATCCGAGAGATGCTCTTTGACAGAGAGCAACTGAGGAAGACATGATGCCACATGCATGTGCGCACACATACCTGCATGTACAGATGCAGTCACACTCACGTCGCACGGACATAGGGGCATTGAGTGAAGTGAGTGAGACAGAAGAGCTGGCAGGAAGCGCCTGGAAATATCCTGGTTCAATTACATCGTGGGTTATCTTTTAAAAAATATCTTTGCTGTGTTTCCTAATTTTTGTTACCAAAAAATATGTGGCTCTTTTGGTTAGAAAAATAAACATAAAATGTAATTTCCATTACTTATCGAGTGTTTACAGCATTCTCTTTATGTAGGGAAATCTATGTCCGAGCCATACAGAAAGTTTAGCAGCTCAATTAGGATTTGGGATTTTATCATGCTCCTAAAATGTCTTTGGTTTTACTGATATGTTTAAGGCTTTTAAGATGTTTGCTTTCATTAAAAACTCCTGTAGTAAATGGTAATTGTATATAGAACAGATAAAAACTTACATCCAACAGATCAAAAAGTCCAACAATGCCAGCTTGATTAGGCAAATGCACAATTAATAGCCTAGTAATTCTTTAGGCTTTTTTTTCCATTCCACGAAGAGTGCAGTAATATAATTAATTGTGAAAATGGCTGTTGAAGATAATGGGGTTCCCCCTTCCTCTTTTAAAGTAAGATGAGTGAATTTAAATTTCTACCAAGGCATGATTTCCCACAGCGAGAGATCCCACTACTGCCATTCTATGTAAGCTTTAATTATATTACACACTTACGTGCAAATTTATTTTGTGTAATTGAGTCATGTTTTGATGTGTGGATAGTACTTTCAAGTTTAGAAATTGTTTCTACATGCTGTGCTTGAAAATTGAATCAAAATGAAAAAAAACATTTTTTAGATAGTATAATATCATAAAAGATTTTGGTAACACTTTGAAATGTTCACCATAGGTCAGAAATCCTGTTTTGGTTGTATCAGGAGTGGTTATGGACTATGTGAATGTACTTAAAATCCAAGCTAAAAATGATTACAGTTAACATGAAATTGTCACTGAGAGTCAAGTCAGCCCGAGAAATTCTGGGATGCCAGGGAATCACAAGTGCCAGATTCTCCATTGGTTGTGAGGAGAGTCGCTCTTCATGTGAAATTCCTACAAGGGATCCTTGAGTTTTCCAGAGTCTGGTTACAGACAGGGAAATGCTGAGCAGGAGAATCCATTGGCTTTCCTTTGCCCCTGCCTTAGGGACTGGAGGAGAGCGCTTTGTGGGCAGTGCGCATGTCACAGGAGAATTCATCGGCTTTCCTCTGCCCCTCCCTTAGAGACTAGACGTGAGCTCTTTGTGGGCAGTGCGCATGTCACAGGAGAATCCATCGGCTTTCCTCTGCCCCTGCCCCAGGTTCTGGAGGAGAGGTCTTTGTGGGCAGTGCACATGTCACATGAAGTGGGCTCAGGTTGCTTTGTTGTCTTCTCCAGAAACAAAGGAAGATGTTTGCACGCTCACCCAAGTGATGTAAAGATGTTTCAGAAAAGGCATTTTCATCTCTGCCCTGTACTTTTGATATCAGGAGTGCACCCACAAATCAGGTTTGCTGTACGCATCTCAGGTTCTTGTTGCCTTTTGTGGAGTCTTCCACTTCCAAACCAGCCAGCGAAATGCACACCTCCCTCTCAATTGCTGTGAGCCTGATCGTTTTCAGGCCATTACTGACAACACTGTCTGTGGTCTCCAGCACAGCATCTGCCCTGCCCTTCTGCTGCCACAGAGAGGGAACACCTCTGTGCTTCATCTTCCTCTTCATGGAGCAGCCAGTTGTGAGCTGGTACTCGGGATTCTTTTCTAACTTCAAGATTCCAGCAGGTCTCCCACTGGCTGATCTTTACTGCCCATGTTGTGACAGTGTGCAAAAACTTCCTCTTACCTCATGGTCTCATGGGAATTGTGTCCTGTGACACGCTGTCAAGATGGAAGACCACCTCAGCAGAAAACATCTTTCTCAAATAACACCGCGCTTCCCGCTAGTTTCTTTGGGTTCTGGAGAGCAGTTAGGATTTTCTTACTTCTTTAGAGTTCTGCTTGCTTCCGTATAGGATTTTGTTCTCCACACGTTTCCATATCTCTACCCCAGTCCCGCCTCATCCCGGCCCCGCCTCTATCCCTGTCTCTCTTCTTTAAACGGGAATCCACAGCATTCTGTTTGCTGTTAAATTAGTTACTTAAACAACAACAGAAAGATAAAATATCATGCTGATCCTTCCGGATGTGTTTACGAGATAATGGCAACTTTTCCTACGCCACACGACTATCTCTTCTCTGTGCTGAGCTGTGTGTTTTATTTTCTTGGGTGTCATTAAGGCAGGGTTGGGGGAGGACAGACTGAAGATGGCTCATGCCGTTGAAACCATGGCTTTGCCACTTCTTAGCTGTGTGACCTAAGGGAAGCCTTGGAGGCTCCTGTTCCTCTGCTCACTAGTGTTAGTCTGAGCTGGACCGGGGTGAGCATCTTTACATCTGTGCTGTTGTCCAGCTCAGTCTCCCCCTCTGGACTGAGGAATTCATTGGAAGAGCTAGGGAAACCTACTCAGGCCATGCATTTTGATCTGTGATTCTTTGGGCTGCTCTTTTTATACCACCTTGAAGCAGAGTTGTTACATCACCTGACTTGGATTAAAATCGGTTTAGTTTCTAAAGCAGAAACATTGTGACAGTCACAAAAAACTGGTGTCAGTCTGAGCACCGCAGAATGCGATAAAGAGCAATTGTGATACGGAAAACACCCTGGGACGCAACAGGAACTTTACAGTGATTATGACTATGGCAACAGTTGTGAGATTTTCCCAGCAGCCTTTTTCAGTCCAAAGATTTATCAGATGAACGTATAGCCACTTAGAAAATCTGTAAGAAGTTTGTTTCTTAAAATCAATCCTATATTCTATAAAATGTAAAATTGGGCAAGAAAATGGTTGAATAACGCTTCCCCGGGGACTAATACAGGATCAATAAGTGGCAAATCCAAGCAGCTTAATTCCTGATTTGCTCTTTGTACATACAAATCCCAGTTCTCTCAGGATGGAGCAATTTGCATGTGAAATTTAGGGAAAGCTCTTTGGATTAGTCCCTTAGGTGAATGTAGCATGCCTTCCTTCTGCAAAGACATTTAGCTGGGAGAAGAGATGCCCTGAACACACACACCACTGTCTCCCAGGAAGGAAGTGATGGGGAGCTCCTGGGAGGAACTGGAAGCATCATTAGCTTTTTCCCCAGCACTGGTGTGTTTTCCTAGTTCCTTCTGAGTTGAACACTCAGAATTAATAGGCAGATCTCTCAGGATTAAAACACGCTGTGCTGTTATAAGGGGTTCCGTCAGGGTCAGCCTTGCCCGTGGGTGGAGTGGGCCCTAAGTGATTTATTTCCATTCAGAGGCTGAGAAATGCCTTCTAATTCATTCCCAATGGCTTCTTTAACTACTCAATGAAATCTTGCATTAGAGAGTCTTTTTTAATTCTACTTTTTAAAAGTCAGTTTTATCTTCCACATATTCTCTACAGAGCCACGTATCTCAGGCAGTATTGTGTTTAGTGACATGTGGCCATGTGAAGGGACTTAACAGGAATGGGCCAGGGAGTGTAGAAGCCATGCCGAGTGAGCATTATGAGCTTTTGGTTTGGTTTGGTTTTTTGAGACAGGATTTCTTTGTGCAGCAGTCCTGGCTGTCCTGGAACTCTCTGTGTAGACCGCTGGCCTTGAACTCACAGAAATGTGCCTGCCTCTGCCTCCCGAGTGCCTGGATGAAGGGCGTGCGCCACCACACCTGGCACATTGTGAGGCCTTTGGGATGGCTTTAAAACCATTGATAAGGAAGAAGGGCTTATGGTGCAGAAGGCAGTGGCTCATTGGTGAGAATGGGGCCTGTAAAGGGTGAGATGGGTGGCTGGAAACACAGTGTCACTGTGAGCTTGTGCTCTGGGCCCAAGTTTGCTTTCAGGGTCTTGGAGCAACTGGAAGCAACGCTCTTGCTTCATACCCAGAGTCTGTTAGCTGTGAGAGCTCTCATTCTTGCTTTCTGAGAAGTTATTGCGGAGCTGGACAGTTACAGCGTTAGTGAAACTGGGAGGATTTTCTGTTTTCCCCCAAGTCCCCACAGGAGAGTACAGGGCTTTTCCTTTTCACAGCAGACTCCAGAGCTGAACCCTATAGAACAGAGATGAGCTCTTGATCTGCGGCGCTTACAAGGATGCCGGGCGGAGGGGAGACACACGCTCTACCGTTTCAGGAATGGTTGTGGACCTGTTCCAGTGACTGGAACCACTCACACCTGCAGAGCCAGCCTTGGCAGCTGCCCCGAAATGGCTCGCACCTGCCAGCAGGCATTTTCCCACATGGCCAGGCCATTTAAAGGTGGGGCAGCAGGCAGATGGCATTGCCCTGGGATCCTCTGTCATTCCAAATTGTGCTGTCATGTGAACAAGTCTTTCTGTCGCCTGTGAGGACCTTCTCTGCCTCCTTCCACGTAGCTTTTCTGAGAGGGGCCCTCAGTCCAGTCTATGTTTCTGCTGGACCCGGACTGTTACTCCTTCTGGCTCCGCTAGAGTCTACACTCTCACACTGCGTCTCTCCCCATGCCTGTGGCACAATGCCCTCCTCTCTTCCTGAGTCTTGGTCACAACACACCCTTCCCCATGAGACCCGTCCCTTTGGTCCCCAGTCCTGGCCTTTAGCCACGTGGAGCCATCTTTCTGGTGAGTAAAGGACAGGTATTTAAAGCCAAGTGGCAGGTAAGAGACAGGACATTCAGGACATATACCTTTCAAGAGATGGCCAAGTAAAGAACACGCCTGGCAGAGAAATATGGATATTTATATCCTCGGAGTTGAAACAGAATAAAATCACCAGGTTTGCAGATCACCTTGACCTTCTGCTAAAGAGAAATATGAAAAGAGACTGTGGACAGCTTCATACTTCAGAGACATGCCGTTTCTTTATTACTGCACACAGAAAGACGGGTTTTGTTTTAGGATGGTAAGCACTTGAAAAATCCGGGAGGTACCGGGTGTGGTGTGGCATACTTACAATCCCAGTGTTTATGAGCTAGAGGCCAGGTTTGGCTACATAGGAAGTTCAAGGTAAGCATTGTCTATATGAGACTGTCTCAAAAATAAATAAATAAATAAATAAATAAATAAATAAATAAATAAATAAATAGCAGCAAAATGCCCCTACAAGTACCTTAAACCTTCTCCTCCTTCAAAGTAAAAATAGCCAGACAGTAGGCAGTAATCCTGTGGCCATGACTACTGTGGGTTTTGCCATAAATCTACAAGCATCGCATACATCTCCCCACAGTTTACATTCTAATATATACACAAGATAATAATTAACTTGAAAGTTGTAAGTCTTCATTTTTTGTTTTTTTTAGATGAAAAAATGGAAAAATTAAAATACTTAGTGGGAATGGCTTGAGGTGTTATTTTGATGTTTTCATGTACATGTTTGTGTGACATACAGACCACAATGGGGTCTGCACAGGATCTAATTTCTTTTGATCTAAGAAGGGTAAGAAGAATGATGGTTTTCTTCCTATGTAAGAATATAATATATACTTGAATAATGATGATTACCAATAATAAAATAATAACATACTGTATACAGTTCTCCTGAGTAACAAACTCAATAGGGTGTGTGTGTGAATGAAAGAGAGAGAGAGAGAGAGTTGTGAAATATTTAGCTAGGCAAAGATGTGCTCCATTTTTGTATGCCGTGGAATATTGCTTTAGCTGTGTAAAGATGTGTTGCTTTTGTTTATGCTGCATTTGTTTAGTGATGTAAGGATGTGTGTTTATGTTAAGATGGGTTCCATCTTGCCTGTCCAAGGTACTTGGTTGGTCTAATAAAGAGCCGAGCAGTCAGTAACTAAGCAGGGAGAAAGGATGGACAGGACTGACAGGCAGAGAGAATAAACAGGAAGAAAAATCTGGGCTCAAAAGAAGAAGAGAAGAGAAAATGAGGGACACATTTAGAGCAAGAAGCCAGGCAGCCTCCAGCCAGGCAGCCTCCAGCCAGGCAGCCTCCAGCCAGCAGCCAGCAGCCAGCAGCCTCCAGGTAGTAGACACAAACACTGTACTTAAGACACACAGCAGGAAAAAAAAGTAAAAAGCCCTGAAACAAAAGATAGATACAGAGAAACAGGTCAATTTCAGTTAAAAGAGCTATCCAGAAGCATACTTAAGCTAGACTGTACATTCATAACTAATACTAATTCTCCATGTCATGATTTGGGAGCTTGTTGGTGGCACAAAAGCCTGGTACAAGGGGGTAGATGAGGATTGTGAATGCTTGGTGGCTTGTGGACCTGAAAATCTTGAGGTGTAGGGCAGCAAAGTGGATATTTGGAAAGAGCTTCAGCGTGGGAGTAGAAGTCTTTCTTATTTGGGGTGCGTGTGTCTATCTATGTTTGATCGAAACCTTCAACTCTATGAGAACTTTACCCAAATCTGTCAGTCTCAGCCAAAATCCTACACTCACTGAAATACCCAGAGAAATGTTTGACCAAGCTTTTTGTGTACTGTCGCTTAGTACTGTTGCTGCCCTGAGAATAACCTGAGAATATTCTGAGGGCCAGGCCCCTACCAAGCTCCCCTGAAGGAGTTTGTATGTGTCAAGTTGGTGTGTTTATTCCACATCAAGGAGGAAGTGGATGAGTTCAACAGGCCACTCAGGTAGCAAATACCAGAGCTGGGGCTCAGATGTCTTTTTTATTCCTTCCTTCCTTTCCCTCTCTCTCCCTCTCTCCCCCTTTCCACTCTCTGGTTCAAATGGTTTTGTTAGTTGCTGAAATTGTGACTGTTTCCATGAGAGCCACTGAAGGGGGTTCGTGGGGGAGAACTGTCCAGCAAGGCTCAGCAGCTTATTGGAAAGGTCACGGATGGACTAAGCCCTCGGTGGACTTTAGTCACCTCTCACTCACCTGTGAGTCAGTGGGTCACACGGGAACATGGGCAAAAACTGTGGATGCCATTAAAATGGGTGGATTGTAAGTCAGCCTGCATGCCAGCACCTGAGCCCTGGCTCCGCTGCAAGGACAGTGTGGAAGGAAAGCTTTGGAGCTCTGTTAGAGAACGCCACTGTGCAGAACTCACCAATTCCTCTCGGTGCTTCAGATAAACTGACTGCCTTTCATCCTGCTGGACACAGATTTTTTTTAATTATTATTTTATATGCTGGGAATGGAAGAGTCACTTTTTAGAATCTGGTTTTGTAGCCATTCCTGGTATTATTTGACATGTTAAAAAAATCAAAAGGAATGGTTTCCTTTTGTCTAAATTTGTTTCTCAGATGTCTGAAGGTAAGCATGGTATTTAAAGTATAGCAAGTCCAATGGCATGTTCACCACTTGTGATCTGAATTGCTTCAAACAGTAAAAAAAAAAAAGTATATATAAATACTCTGACCTAAATAAAATACAATATTCATGTGATTCTTGGTTTTCAATAAGATTATTTATAACTTTAAATGTTCAGGATCTCTGGTTTTTTCCATCTTAATACTGTTTTGTGAATCAGTGTTTTTTTTTTTTTTTTGTGTGTGTGTGTGTATGTATGTGTGTGTTTATAGTTTGTGGCTGTTTCTTGTGGCATATTTGTAGGGTGTGAGGATGAGGCCAGTCATGTTGCACATAGTTAAGTTCTTCCAGGGCTCTTCAGAGCATGTGTATTGATTGGCAGGGAACTCAGAGTCATGCTACATTAGAGTATCGATTGATCATACTTTTAAACGTCAATGTTGGATCATCTAAGATAAAATGTGCATTTGTGGCAATTCCAAGGAGGAAGAGGCCCTTGTGATTGTGTAGGCTCTGCCTTTACAAGGTGGAATGAGCAGAAGCCTGGGGCAAATCCCTGGGATTTTATCCTCTAGCTCCCCCCTCCATCATATACTGAGGTCAAACGCTCTGGTTGAGAAAATGTGTTGAGTAAGCTTGTAATTATGAGTACATCATTTTTTGTTGTTGTTTTTTTTTTTGAAACAGACTCTCTGGATCACGAACTCAAAGGCCCTTAGATTTTATACCCAAAGAAATCCTTCTGGTGTGCCATGTTTTTAACTGCTCTGGGATCTGATGTCTTATACTAATAATATCACAAAATTCTAAATAGCAGGCAAGCAAATATTTCCTACTTAAAGAATTTTATTCAAAAATAAAACTGAAATTGATTTTGAGAGAGAGAATGAACATTCATTATAAGGATTCTGGGTCATCTCGTGAACTCTAAAGGAGAGAGTGGATGGATCTGGATGGAACCAGTCCTTTCTACACACCCTTGTTTCTGCTTCTCTTGTGTCTTTGATCAGTTTCTTCCCTGTTGTCTTTTAATGGCTTAGTGAAAACCCTTCAGTGACAAGGGCGAAAGCTGCAGCCCTCACTAGCTAGTTCTTCATGGACAGAGCTCAGGACTGGATAGGCAGACAATCGGGAAGAAGAGGCCAGCGTACGCTCTATTCATGAGTTTGTGTTTGCTGTCAACCTATGTGTTTGCAGTTGAAGAGCAGCTTTTGACAGTTTCCCTGGACTCAGGTTAGTATATAGCTTATCATAGTTCTAATGGTGACAAATCCCTACTCAGATTAAGTAGAAACTTGTTTTAAGTTGTCTATGACATAATGGTTAGCAATGCAGACCAATCGGCGGGAGTCAAAGCTAGTGCTTCATGGGTTTCCTGAAACACAGCACGAAGTAAAGCTGAACCTGAGCGTTTGGTTGATCCAGCTTACAAAATCCGGTCATACTTGTAGTGCTTTACAACCTAGAATTACTTACTCTTAAATTTAAATAGATGGCAAATTCTCATTTAACTCTCCACGCGGGAAATGCAACTCATCTTCTTTAAATCTGTCTTTGTTTCAGTATGATGACCTTCCTAACTTTCTTTTGTCAAAATGGTATACATCCAAGAACCTGTACAATCATTTTCATTTTGTAGCAATGTGCATAGAGAATGCATGTGTCAAATAATGTTACTCAGGCACTGAAAGGACTTGCTTCTGACCCAAAGGGAAGACATAGTAGCTTGGCATAAGTTCAGAATTTGTCTATCTCACTCCTAGACCATCAGGAGGCCTTTCAACATTGCTGGAGAGTTCTCAGACCGCACAGGCTGGCACACTTGTCAGAGATTCCACAGGGGTTTCCCAGCCTCCAGAATAGATGCAGCGTTGACTCAAGGTGTTAATGTCTTTGGATTTATATTTTTATAAATTGGAAGAAGTACACTGGAGCCAGAGATCCTCGGGGGCAGCTTGGGACCTTTGGGGAGCAGTCAAGTCTTGGGAACAGGAAGTGGAGTGGATCCCAGATGAGCTGATTTAGTGATCTGTAGGATCTAGGGAGCCACAGGAAGAGGGGTGGATCCCAGATGAGCTGATTTAGTGATCTGTAGGATCCATGGAGCTACAGGAAGAGGAGTGGATCCCAGATGAGCTGATTTATGATCTGTAGGATCAAGGGAGCTACAGGAAGAGGAGTGAATCCCAGATGAGCTGATTTATGATCTGTAGGATCCATGGAGCTACAGGAAGAGGGGTTTAGAGGGCAAAGTAGATGTAAGTGATTTAATGGCGATGCCCCAAGGGAGTGCTGTGAAATTACAAAAGGGGTGTATCTGTATTTCCCATTATTGTGAACGTCTCAGCATAGTAGGCAGAGTAGGAAAACGTCCTAACCGCCTCAGGCTGGCTGCTCTCATGAAGTAAGCGGTATGGTAAAATGCAAAGCTGGCTGCTAAGTTTTTTATTTTATATTTACTTTGAGTCCAGGCTAATAAATCTTAAGCAGGTGACAAGCTTACTCCAGCTTCTGGTCCCACTGGTGCAATGGGAGTGCTGACCTTTGTCTTGCACGGCTCTAAATGACTCATGAAAATTTCAGGTGGTCTGAAGTCTTATTTGTACAAAAGGCCTCCAGTGTGTATCACAGTTCCTCTCTTTCTATTTACTATCAGTTGGAGGAGAACTGGACGATGTTTTGGTGCTGCAGACGCAGCTCTTTTTCTGTGCTCTCAGAACACGTAGTCTGATGGGAAGGAAGGACACCGTACATACATTCCCAATGCATATGTGTAGGTAATTCACCGAAATGAAGAAGGGAAGAGGACGCGCTGTCTGGATGGTGCTGCAAGAGAAGTTAATATCCAGTTTCCAAGTCTGTCCTTTGTTTTTCCGATGTTTTTGATGCCCTGTTGGCAGCCTCACGCCACTGCTAACCTCTCCTCTCTGTGGGATCTCATATTCCAGAAAACACAGCACGAGCACTTATTTAAATGCCTAATCATTGGCAGAAATGCAGCTGTGTTCATTATTGTCAATTCTGATTTGTATGATGTTCCCATCCAAACATACCTCAGGGTACATTTGCGCATCTAATTACAGCATTAAAACTAATAATAGCCTGATAAAGCTTTGCTCAGACAAATGTCTAAGCAAACAGCTGGCTGTTTCATTGTGTCCTGAAGGACAGGCAGTTTGAGACTGTTCTCTAACTGGAGGGCTTGAATTCCAAACTGCAAACCCGCCCCCACAAGCTTCCCACTGAGGGGAGGCACAGGCAGGAAGTGTCTAATTCAAAGGTTTTTTTTGAATAAATAAAACTCCGCAAAACTTAAGATTTAGAGGACTGCATGGAGGAAAAAACGTGTGTGTGTGTGTGTGTGTGTGTGTGTGTGTGTGTGTGTGTGTGTACCACATGTATGCGTGCACAGGAACCCCCAGCAACTGTGCCTGCACTTCTTTCTCGCCCAGAGGTAAACTAACTCAATTCACATTTCAACAAAATACAGCAGGATATTGCTACAAGGTATCATTAAAATGCCAGTCTTTCTACCAGGTTCAGAAAATTGATATACAAATTTCCAAAGATAAAGAATACTGTTACCTTTTCATTGTTATCACATGGAAAATGGTGGCTCATTCTAATTGTTAGAAGGTTTCTATGATGCTTTTTATTAAGAAAGAACACTTTTTTTTTAAAAGTTGGTGTCTCTGTTATCCATGGCAGTAAGGATGTGTTATTTAGGAGATAGATACCCTCTTCTTTACCACGTTCAGCTTCAGTTCAGGAAACAGGCTGTAATGCTAACCAAGCAGTTAAGGAATAAAAATATTACACATGTGGAAGTTCTTGTGGCATGAACCCTATGGAAGACTCTATCCAGCTTTATGTGGAATGAAGCTAATAAGCTCTTTGATTCACATCATAATGAAAAATGTAGACTTGTAGAAAAACTTGTTAATTCTGAGAATTGTCTCTTATTGAAATGTGTGAGAGAATACACACACATACACTCACACATGGGCACGTGCACACGTACATGCACTAACAATATTTTCTTTAAAGACCTTCAGTAGCTACATAAATTTTCACCAATATTGAGAATGAAGTATCATACCCCTAAGGTGTAAGAATGGACAAAATAAATCTTCATTTCCTTCCCAGGCGCCACCCATTTCAGACTGAATACATGCAGCGCACAGTGTTTTTACACAGATGAATTCATTTAAAGTAATTCTCGCAAAATGTGGCTATCACGTTAGATGCGAAAGCCATGGTTGAAAAGTGAGTATTGTACAGCAGAGGGAGGAGGACAAAGGATCGGGACTCATAGAACTTGAGTTCAGGCTTCGCTTGCAATGAGCACAGAATCATAGGGTAACTTCTAAGTCTGCCTAGATTTCAGTTTCTTCATTTGTAAAGTCAAAGTGGAGAATGTTACTCTCTTCCTCCATAATGCATGGCCCCAGGGAAATGTGAATGAAGTCAATATTTAATGAAGAAGGCTTTGCTTCTCTGTACACCAAGGAAGCTCTTACTGAAGGATGGGTAGATGTGTATGGTCCTGCGGGGGATGTGGGATGAATGCATGTCTGCAGGACATGGTGACTCAAGGCCTGGGCTAGAATTCTCTGCTAACCTTTCCTTGAAATTTCTTCTTTCCTACGATCTCCTCTCTTATCCCAGTTCTCTTATCATCATCTGCTTTGAAGTTTTCTGAGTTCATCTGATGTTGAACTTTGCTATATTTGATTATAGGCACGAATAATTATGAAGCAAGAAGAAAGGATTTTTTTCCCTCTAAAAATGAGCTTTCAGTCTAGTGAGAACTGTCTAGATCCTAAAGGTTTGAACAAGGGGCTACTAGCACCTGCAGGAAAGACATTGAAATGTGATTAGTGCTGTCTGCCTAAAATATACTCTGAATTTCAAAGACTAATAAAAAAAGAGCCGAAAGTATTTCACTAGTAAATTTTCCTATTGATTACTTGTTGAGATGGTATTTTGAGTATGTGGAGTTAAATAAAAATATGTTGAAATAGCTTAGTATTTTAATTTTTATGTATTTTTTTTCTTTTGAGATGATCTCGTGATCTTGCCTAGGCTGGCTTCAAGTTCTTGAGCTCAGCCTGAGAAACTGGGATTTGAGGTCAATACCTCCTTGCATGACTTGTTTCCTAATTCATCTAAAAGTATATGTGATGAGCAGCATGTATAACGGTTGAGAGCAGTCGGTGTGCCTGGTGGGTAGTGGCTGCACACAGGTTATAAATTCTGAAATGCATAAGGCATTGTTTCCCCAGTTTCCCAGTATAGATGATATAGAAAGGAGGCATAGAAAAATCAGGAAGTAGAGCTTCATTAGGTTGTATTTAAATGAATATGTAACTAGCAACATTACTGAAGGGTTACTACAGCCAGTACTTGCTGTCAAGTACTTGCTCCTTCAGCCAATAGCCTTTAAGATGCCAGCCCACTTGGGCATGGCCTCTTATACTATAAATGTGGCCGTAAAGCCTGCACTTGCTCTCTTGCATCTGGCTCACTTCTAGCTGCTAGATTCTGTTTCTGTTCCCCATTTGTGCAGAGGATTGTGATCTGTAACTACCCCCTAAATAAATAACCCTTTATTATACATAATTCTGTTTTGGATTATTTTGTATCTTCTGCCATCATCTGGCACCTGAACATGGGGACCAGTCCACAAATTTTGGGATTGGTCAGCCAGCCACATGGCATGTTGGGCACTGACTCTCCTGCTCGCTGCT
This sequence comes from Microtus ochrogaster, assembly GCF_000317375.1. Lineage (NCBI taxonomy): Eukaryota > Metazoa > Chordata > Mammalia > Rodentia > Cricetidae > Microtus > Microtus ochrogaster. The sequence continues at coordinate 1,935,449 of NC_022024.1, forward strand.
TCAGCAGGCCCTCAGATGCAGCAGGATGCTGCTCAGCACTATCCAGCTCGCAACCCACATGCGTACACTGCTGGCTGCAATGCCTGTGTTGCACACAGCCTGCAACTCACACTGATGGAAAACTTTGGGTTTTCTCTTTATCCTGGGCCCCAACTCTCAGAATTGTTTGATCACCCTAATAACTGTTCTTAATTTGTTAAACAAAGCATATTTTTCAGTACCTAAGTAAGCAACACGTGCTGTTCATTGCTGCTAGTGTCTCTTGGCCATGTGGCTGCAACTGTGACACCTGCTGGCCGATAACAATTATTACACCTACTTCAATTCATTGTAATTACTTTACAACAGGAAAGATCTAAAAGAACTACAAAAAATGACTGATAACATCTAGGAGTTCAATAATTATTTTGCTTATATTGTGGAAGGTATTTTGCAAGACTTGATGTGGGAGTGATTTCTTTCTAATCTGTTGCTTTCATTGGTTAATTAATAAAGAAACTGCCTAGGCCCATTTGATAGGCCAACCCTTAGGTGGGTGGAGTAAACAGAACAGAATGCTGGGAGAAAGAAGCTGAGTCAGGGAGTCGCTATGGTTCTCCCACTCCAGACAGATGCAGGTTAAGATCTTTCCTGGTAAGTGCACCTCGTGGTGCTACATAGATTATTAGAAATGGGTTAAGAGGCTGAAACTAATGGGCCAGGCAGTGTTTAAAAGAATACAGTTTCCATGTAATTATTTCAGGTAAAGTTAGCTGTGCAGGTGGCCAGGTGCCAGGAACGTAGTCCACCACTCATATCACAACAAAGACTTACTCTATTTTCCTTCCCTTTATTTGATTCCAGGAATTAGCTTTGTTTTCAATATTATCTCATTAAAAAGAATGGTTTAGTATGGGATAATTGTCTGTATTCTGTCAATCATGTTTTAAATAAGCGCTGATTGGCCAGGCAGGAAGTATAGGCGGGAAAACCAGACAAGAAGTAGAAATGATGCAATGAGAACAGGAGAATTCTGGGAAGGAAGTTGATTCCTCCCACTCCTGCCCAGATCACCGAAGCAGCAGGATGTGATCTGCTTCACTGAAAAATGTACTGAGCCACATGGCTAACATAGATCAGAATAATGGGTTAATATAAGTTATAAGAACTAATAAGAAGCCTGAACTAATGGGCCAATCAGCTTTATAACTTATAGAACTCTCCGTGATTTTCTTAGGAGCTTGCCGACTGTGGGGTACCAGGCAGGACAGAAACCCCCAACAAAGAGCCCTTCATGTTACAATGGTTCAATACTACAGAGAGGTATAGAATGAATTTGACAAAACTTTCTGAAAGATTTTGTGCTGTTGAATCTGTCGAAAAGTTATAATATGTCCAAGGATGAGACATTATCTTTACTGAACCAGTTGGAATCCTCAGTGAGGACATTAGAACAGACTTTTAAAAAGGCAATCGTAAAAAGATTTGAAAAGATTGAGGAATTTATTAAAATTGATGAGCAGGAACAGAAGGGACAGGGACAGGATTTAGCCTCATCAGTATGTGCCAGACCACAGAATAACTTACACAGAGTTTCAACTGCATATCCAGTAATTTTCTCAGAAGGACCATCTGGCACAAAGCACCCTAAGGTAGTCAAAGACTATGCACAGGAACCAATATGTATGAGCTATCTAAAAGAAATAAAACAAGCAATAGTTTCTTATGGGCTACATTCACCTTTTGTCAGGGAAGTGATGAAAACGTGGGCTTCAAGCACTAAGGCTATCCCACATGATTGGCTTCAGTTGCGCTCAGCAGTCCGAGAAAATAAACCTCAGCTGCTTTGCAAGTGTTACTGGAGAGAAGAGGCAAAAATGTTAGAGCAACAGGGAAAAGCAAAAGGATTTGAGACTTCCCAAGATCAAATTCTTGGTGAGGGTCATTACTCTGATTCTCAGGGAACAGGCTCACTATGACAAACACACCTTGTCCTCCCTATATAAGCACAGCAGCTTACAATGCTTGGGACAGGATTCAGGAATCAGGAAAGAGGACTGAGTCATATATTACGGTTAGACAGGGCCAGAGAAAACATTTTACTGACTTCTTACAAAGATTAACTAAGGTTGTAGAATTAGGAGTTACAAACTGTGAAGCTAGATGTGCACTAATTGAATCCTTGGGTTTTGAAAATGCCAATTTAGATTGTAAGAAGATCTATGGGCCTTTAAAGGTCAGATCAGCACTCACAGGTAAATGGATCTTGCATACAATGAATGTTGAAACATTTGACTCTAGTACTGAAGCTTGGGTAGGAGAAGCCATTTCCAATGGCATGAGGAGACACCAAAATGTTGGCTTTTTTAATTTTGGTAAAATAGGACATCTGAGAAGGGACTGTAGTCAAGGAATTTCTATGAATAATGTCTCCTCTAGGAATGGCAAGAATAGGCAGACTCAGGTTTCTGGTATTGGTAGGAGGTGTGGCAAAGGCTGACACTGGACATTGGACTAATGAATATAGGTTGACAAGAGACAGATACGGGAACCTTATACCACTGGGAAACTCCTTGGGGGGGCCTCTTTCAGGCCCCAATGACAAACAAGGCCCAGTCATTCCCAGTCACTGGAGAACATGTCTCTCTAAGAAAATAAAAAGTCCATTGCCTACTTTAAAAAAATTACTGTTCTGAATGATAGAATAGACCTGGAGGATGAGTCAAAACTCCAGTAGGAAATAGGAAACATGTTTTGCCAGACTTCCGCAATGATCAAAGACCAAAGCTAAGAGTGTGTATAAATGACATTGTAATTGAGGAATTATTAACACAGGTGCAGATGACAGCTCATTCACAGAGGTGACAATCATACAGGTGGTAAGAAAATCTCATAAGGGTTGGGTCAGGTTCTGTTCTTGTCTTTGCAGGAAAATATTCATCTTCAAAGAGTGGAGAGACCTTGGATATCTAGGTGCCTAAAGATAAAAAGATAGCTATCCAGAAAGAATCAACAAACAAAAGAAATCTGCCTTATGATACTGTATTATTTGTATGGTAAAGTTTGATTATTTGGACACGTATACATCTCTACTTAAAAATAGGAGCTGGCTGGGGCTGGTGAGATGGCTCGGCGGTTAGGAACACTGGCTGCTGCTCTTCCAGAGGTCCTGAGTTCAATTCCCAGAACCCACATGGTGGTTCACAACCATCTGTAATGAGATCTGGTGCTCTATTCTGGCCTGCAGGCATTTATGCAAATAGAACACTGTATATGTAATAAATAAATAAAAACTCTTAAAAAAATAAGAGCTGACTTTGAAGTTGGTCAGTGGCTATCCTTCTCTAAATCCAAGCATGTTGTTAAAAGAAAAATGCAAAATTTCTGTCTCTTGTCAGGAGCCATCTGGTATGGGACAGAAAGAAGATAGATTTTAAGGAAATATTTTCCTTTTTTCCATATCCATTTTGTCTATGTCATATCTTTTATTGTATATATGTTTATATGAATAATGCTTAAGTTTTCCACAATGAACAGTAGATTTTCCTGCAGTAATCTTTGAAGCCTCCAGGAAGAGGATGGGGCCTCACAACAATGACTCCACCTGGTTGATATGACACCACGATGCTGATAGCATTACTATGAGATTTGTTTTGGGTACCAGCTGTAGAAATGTTGCGTCTTCTTACAACGTTCTGGCTTGAACTCCAAATAAGAACTTCAGAAAAACCCTATCGACTACTCAGGAACCATCTGTAATTATACAAAAGAGCAATCTTGAAACTTAACCATCATTTCACTTTTATAGAATCCCATTGAAAAA
>NC_022024.1:1939500-1950028 GCF_000317375.1 Microtus ochrogaster
TAGAGTAAATACTTGTGAGATATTATTTATGGACAATTTACACTGGCATAGTTTCTTGTATACTGATACAAGTTCAAATTATATTTGTTATTTCTATTTACAATATGTGTACACCTAAGCGAAGTTATTTGTCATATTGTATGCATATATGTTTCTACCTCTGTTTAAGACATTTTGTATTGATACAATTTTAGGATATATTTATCATATTGCATTATATATTTCTACCTGTGATTAAGATATTTATTTATACATTGTTTACATTTTGATGTCATTGTCCTCCTTTACTATACAGTTGTTTAAAGATTGTTTAATATTCTGATATGAAGTCTTAATCTTTAGGTTATATAGGTATTAAGCCTTATATGTCAATAGTCATTCATGTTTGTTATACTTATAGTCAGACTAATTAGGTTCTTTAGATACATAGAGATTGTATTCTGCATAGATAGGTAATCTTCAGCCACTTCAAAGATCTGTAGAATATGGCATTAAATAACTTAGGATTCTGTTGACATGAGACATGAATGCTCCTGGCAGCACTGATCTGTTCCCAAGAGAGTTGAGCACCAAAGATATTCCACATGGAATTTGTCTTCTTCTTGGCACAACTGTCCTTTGGGTAAGAAACCACCCATGCCTCGACCACTGACAAAGTGCACGATGTTCAGACTGGACAAGCAGGATACAAGAAAAAAGACTGACAAATCTTGCCAAGACAGAATAAGACAGTTTTGAAAAATTTCCTGCCTCTAAAAATGGTCTGTCAGTTACTCTAGGCCTTAGCCCAAATTGGTTGCTTTAACATTGCAAATGAGACTTTGGATGATTCCTCAGGCAGCCAGTTGTCTCTGTCTTCTACTGAACATTTTGGAAGCTGCTTGATTGCACTTCCTCTTATGATCTAGCCAAGCCATTTCCCATACAGGCCTTAGATTCCTTAGGATAGACTGTTTATTAAAACATTTAGTATGCACTCTTTGCTTAATATTGTTTATGCTGGTTGTAATTCTAATCTTACCCTTGATGTCTGTTCCTAGTGTATATAGTTTTGTATTGGATTTGGAACTCTCTTATTTAAACAAAAGTGGGAGGTGCTGTGGGAGCTTCTTTCATTCCTTCAGCCAATAACCTTTTAGACACCAGCCCACTTGGGCATGGTCTCTTATACTATAAATGAAAGCTTAAGCTCGCTGTGTTGCTTCTGGCTCTCACTTCTGGCTGCTAGTCTCTGTTCCTGTTTCCCATTTGTGCAGAGAACCGTGATTGAGGACAGTGATCTGTAAGTCTCCCCTAAATAAATAACCCTATATGATATGTAATTCTGAACTAGTGTGGGATTATTTTGTATCTTTCACTATCAAGTAATGGGAGGCTGTAGATGGTTACCATGGAAACATAAACCTCAACAGGTCTCCTCAGTCTTTTTAACAAATATTCACTGAAGGGCTGCAAACTGTCTTAGAAATAAGTGTGGGAGGATAAATACATATATGTAAGCATATACAGATGCTGTATTTTGACTGTATGCAACTCTTCTACAAAGAAAACAAAAAGGAAGTATGATTCTTACCTTCACAAAGCCTTGAGACCAGCATGAGGTGGCATAGCAAGTGTATCATGCATCTTCATATGATGTTGGGAAGGTAGCTGTGGGAGAAACAACAGCTCAAATCCTATGGGTTTCAAAGAACACATGTTTGTTTGGGGAATCCAGGAAATGTTTTCTCTCAAAAATCCTATTTGAGATATATTCCTAAAAATGGGTAAGAGGATAGATAATCCTTGGAGATTGTGGAAAGGCATAAAAGGCAGAAGGAAAAAAAAAACATTGGTCAAAGACAGGAAGCAAGATGTAATGTGTACATGCAAACACTTCATATTAAACTAGCTAATAACTAAAATTTCAGTGACACTAAGTTAGAATGAGACTAAAAAAAACACTAAGCAAAAGAAAGCAAAGAAAACCTAATAATGGAGATCATCTGTAACAGGTTGGTTAGTTAGAACCAAAGCAAGCAACAATGTAAGCTCTGGGAAATTGATGCCATATCCGTAGAGGAGAACTTAAGAGGGTCCTGGATATTTGGCTTGTGTGCCTGAGAACAAAGAGGCCAGGAGGATGGATTGGTTTGACAATCATGGAAAAGATGAAGGGTATTGACAATGGGTTGTTGCATTTGAGGTGAATGGTATTTTATCCATCCAGGTGATGGAGAGTGTGAGGCTGTTCCTAGAACCAGATCTGTAGGCCAAGAGAGGGAATATAAAGTGATTACTAACGCTATTCCAGCGAGACACTGCCAGTGAAAGGGTCAGGAAACAGTCGTAAAAATGACTCTGTTTAGGTGATAGGAGAAAAACTTCAGCCAAGAGATTAGGAATATGTAACTATGGACAAGGGCACAGGAACAAAATTTGGGGGTTCAGAGATGTGTCCACTGGGAATGGCCCATGGGATGGTAGAGCCAAGATGTATTTAAGTTTTTGATTTTATGGTTAGAGTGATGTTAATATTGTCCAGTAACTAGGGTGGACTGAGTTGAGGGCATGGCAAAGTTGTTGTTTCTGGTGTACATGGGCTGATCTACAAGCCTCTGTTGGGCAGAATGGGAATTAATGTTGCGTCATTCATTCTCTTGGATCTTTCATTCCTTCACCAGATAGTCATTAAGCACAAATCCATTATTTTATCTGCCATTTTGTGGCTGGTTACTCCTTACAAAGAAATCTGAGATCAGAGCATCCATTCTCAATCTGTACGTTGCAGATTGAGTGTTGAATGACCCTCTTCACAGGGGCCATGTAATACCAGGGGAAAATATATATGTTTACATTATGATTCATAACAGTAGCAAAATTACAGTTATGAAGTAGCAATGAAAATATTTTTATGGTTGGGAGGGGTCAATACAATATGAGGGACCATGTTTAAGGGTTACAGACTAGGAAGCTTGAGAACCACTGGCTTAGAATCTTCATCATACATAGAGTTCCCAAAACTATGACTTGGAAGAATGGCAGGAAGACTTTTACTTTTTTTTTTTTTGGACATTATTCTCCTAACTTTGATCTTATTATTCACTTGTTTCCTTCCAAGCTCTGACCACCTTGTAGACTGCTGTCTTTGACAAGGGAGCAAATCTATTCTACTTTCTGTTAGCTTAGGATGAAGAGAATGATTCTGGTAAGATAATATGAAATAGAAATGATAGGAGACTAAAACTAAATAAATAGAACCATTCCATCCTTGATGAAATTTTTCTAGTTATGAAAAAAGTAATTTAATTTTTATATTTTGTTTGCTCTTTTCAGAAAGTTTGGTGAATTCTTATGTAACTGCCTCATTTTAATGTTTATGATGGAAGGAAACTGGGGAAATAGATGAATATAGTTTTATAAACCAGAAAGAGAAGATAATAGTTTTAAAATATATTTTTCAGTTTATAGATGGAAGTTTCTGTCCCACCTGGTTCCTTGGCCATTCAGTCCCAAAGAAACACACAGAGGCTTATGTTAAATTATAAACTGGAATTTTAGCTCAGGATTATTATTAACTAGCTCATACAGCTTAAATTAACCCGTAATTCTTGATACATTTTCTCAGTAAGACATTCTCATCTTGCTTTCCCTGCACTTGACTAATGACTGTATCTCTGTCACCTCACCTATACTTCCTGCCTGGCTACTGGCAAAATCAGCATTTTATTAAACCAATTCAGAGTGACAAATCTTTACAGTGTACAGGAGCATTATCCCATGGCATTAGAATGCTTTCCTGAGACAAGGTACCAAGCCATGTTGCTAAATTTATATAAAAATAATGGGTTAACTCAATATGTAAGAGCTAGTTAATAATAAGCCTGAGCTAGTAGGCCAAACAATTTATAATTAATAGAAGCCTCTGTGTGTTTCTTTGGTACTAAATAACTGAGAGACCATGTGGGACAAAAACTTTCATCTACACATTTGGAAACTTTTTACTTTTTGCTTTCTGGCCTTTCTTGCACAGGCTGCAGGCTTGCTGTTAAGGACCACAAGGCTCTGTGTGCTTCCTAATAAGGACTGGATCAATAGGAATTTCCATCTCACCCTGAGGTCTGCTTTTCTGTAGAGTGTTACTGACAACAACTTACTTTCTTATGGTGATAATCTTGTAATTGGTGACAATTTTTATTTCTCTACAAAAATCCTGTTTCTGATGTTTTAGGGGAACTTACGATAATAGGCAAGGGAAGAGTTATTTTTTCTATTACTTTTTTATTGAGAATAGATTAAAGGTGGGAAATTATTCACACTTGCAGAACTTGGGATACTTTAAAATACAAATTGCAGGAGACACAGAGTCAGAAGAGCACTGGTGCCGTTGCCAGCAGCAGCAGCAGCAGCAGCAGCAGCAGCAGCAGCAGCAGCAGCAGCAGCAATAGTTTGGGCTTCGTTCAGTGCATCTGGTGCATATCAGCTGCTGCTCCTGAGGACCTTGTATTCTAGAGTAGGTGGAAAAAGTCAAAGCAACGCCATGTGCGTGTCAAGGTGTTAGTTTGGTGATAGGAAATACGCTGCACTAACTTTAGATTCATTGCTTGGTCTTGATTAAATTTTATGGAAACCTATTTAATATTTGAGCCCAAGATTCCATGTTTATAAAGCGAGGTTACTGCTGAATCTCATTGCCAGCTTCACGGTGATTAAGTCTCTGGTGTTAACTTAGTGGTGGCAATAAGTAACAATTATTAAAATCCTATAACAAAAGCTCTCCACAAATGCTGCTAACTAATTAATTTAAAAGCCAATTTTAAAGCGCTGGCATGGGAGAAAGTATAAAATACAATTTTTAGGGACTATGGAAACACAGCTCAGGGATTTCTCTGAGTGCTCCTTCCTGTTTGCTTTTGGGATATGTGACCCTCTTCAACCACTGACATTAAAAACACTGTTTGGGCAAAATGGGAAGGGGCTCATAGCATTGAAGCTTATTAATAACATTTATTAATGAAGCAAAAGAAATGGAATTATTACAGTTCTTAAAAAGTTCATCATAGCTGGACGGTGGTGGTGCACACCTTTAATCCCAGCACTTGGGAGACAGAGGCAGATGGATCTCTGTGAGTTCAAGGGAAGCCTAGTCTACAAGAGTTAGTTCCAGGACAGGCTCCAAAGTACAGAGAAACCGTCTTGAAAACCCAAACCAACCAAATAACAACAACAATAACAACAAAAAAACAAAAAAAGTATATCTACAGGCAGTACTAACTGTATCTTTTTGCACAGTAACAGGGTTGTAGATGGTATCTCCATTGCCAGAAATTATCTTGAAAGTTCTATTTATGTAAACACTGAAAATTGATATAATTGCAAATAAAACATTTTGGGCTAGAGCCATGGCTCAATGGTTAAGGCTACTTATGTTCTTCCAGAGGAACCCAGTTTGGACTGCAGTGAGTAGCTTACAACTGCCTGCAACTCCAGCTGCTGGAGAATCTGGTGCCCTCTTTTGACCTCCTCAAGCACTTTCAGACATGTGGCATATATCCACATAGAGAGGCACACAGACATAAAACATACCAAGAAAACAGGTAACCCAAAATACACCTATCAAGTGATAACACTAGACATTGCGTATCTTTTCTATTTACATATGATTCTATTTTTGTACAGTGCTTTCATTTTAAATTTGAATGTTCAGATGGGGTTCTGTTGTCGCTTTGTTGTTGTTGTTGATGGTGGTGGTAGTGGTGGTGGTGGTGGTGGTGTGTGTGCGTGTGTGTGTGTGTGTGTGTACATTCACACCTGCCCACACCATACATGGTAGAACTCTGCCCTAGGGTTGTTGTTTTGGTGTGTGTCCACACCATACATGGTAGAAGTCTGCCCTATTGTTGTTGTTTTGGTGTGTGTGTGTGTGTGTGTGTGTGTGTGTGTGTGTGTGTGTCCCTGTCTGCTCGCCCACCCTGGACATGATAGAGCTCTGCCACAGAGGCTCTAGTGTTCATTTTAACAAGTTAATACTTGAACTGTTTGGTCATGGTTCTCTGTCACTTTTAGCAGAGTGGCTGATGGAAAGCAGAAACATCACCACAGCACAGCTGGAGTAAGCACACAGTCCCTGTGGTTGGAAGTGAAAATTTGTTCTGTGAATCACAACCCAAGGACTTCCTCAAGGGTCTGCAATTCAGATTGTAGTGAGTTCAGGAAATAAGGGGTGACCAGAGAGATGGAGCATTTGGAGGCAAGATACACTCTTTACATCATTATAAATGGTAAAAGAGGCCACGCTCAAGTGGGCAGGTAACTTAAAGGCTACTGGCAGTAGGAATTGCTGCAGTACCTCCCCCTTTTATTTAAATAAGAGAGCGTTAAGCCTAATACAAAATCATATACAATAAAAAATATATCAAGCAAGAAATGTGATAAATGTTTCAATAATTATCCTATCCTAATGAGTTTAAGTCTTATATAATAAATAACTTGGCCAAGTCATGAAAGGAAAGTAACTAAAACTATTTAGTCTTCAACCCCATTGAAGATCCGAAGGGAAATAATATTACTTGAGGAAGCAGGAAGTGCAATCAAGCAGCTTCCAAAATGAGCAAAATATAACAGAAACAACTGGCTATGTGAGTAATCACCCAAAGTCTCATTTGCAACATTGTAGCAACCAACTTTGGCTAAGCCCTAGAGCAACTGACAGACTATTCTCAGAGGCAAGAAAATTTTCAAAACTGTCTTACCCTGTCTAGGTAAGATTTGACAGTCTTTTTTCTTGTATCGTGTTTGTCCTGTCCAGGCATTGTGCATTTTGTCAGTGGTCAATGCATGGACAGTTCCTTGCCCAAAGACTAGTTTTGCCAAGAAGAACACAAGCTCCAAGTGGAGTGTCTTCAATGCTCAACATTCTCTTGGGAATAGATCAGTGCTGCCAGGAGCATCTGTGTCTCATGTCAACAGAACCATAAATTATTTAAATGCCATGTTCTACAGCTCTTTGAAGTGGTTAAAGATTTCCTGTCTATGAAGAATACAATCTCTATGTATCTAAAGAACTCGATTAGTCTAACTATAAGTATGAAAAATATAGCTGACTATTGATTTATAATTAGAATATTATACAATGAACAGCTGTGCAACAAATGAGGACAATGACCAAAAATGTAAACAATGTATAAGTATCTTGATCAAATGTTGAAATGTACATTGCAATATGATAAATCTACCCTAAAATTGTATCAATATACAAAAATGTTTTAAGCAGAGGTAGAAGCATTTATGCAAATAATAATCCAAAGTAACTTTGCCTAGATATGCAAATATTGTAGATGAAAATAGGAACATATTCAATATACGTAAATTTGTATCAACATATAAGAATCTATACCAATGTAAATTGCCTATAAATAATAGCTTACAAGTATTCACTCTATTATTCACTATTATTATTAGTGTGAGTAAGCTCACACTCTATTATCCCATCCAATTTTCCCCCTTTTTTTCAAAGAGATCTCTGTGCCTAAAAAATTTCTCCCCAACCCCCAACCCTATACCAATTATAATCAACCCCTAAATGATGTCCTTAGATCTGAAGACAAACTTGGTTGGGAGAGGTGAGGTCATCTTCTAGAATTACTTCCAGCTGTCGTGGGGGCAATATTCTTTCTATGGGATCCCATGAAAGTAAATGATGGTTAATTTTCAAGATTACTCTCTGGTATAATTGTAAATAGTCTTTGAGTATTGGTAGGATTTTTCAGAGGTCCCTATTTGGAGTTCTGGCCAGAATGTCATTAAAAAGTGCACCTTTTTAGCTAACCAAGTTGGAACCATCTTGAGCAGGTGGTACCCCAAACAGGTCTTATAGTAGTGCTATCAGCATCGTGATGTCATATCAACCAGGTGGAGATGTTGTTGTGGGGCCCCATCTTCCTGGAAACTTTAAAGATTACTGCAGGAAAATTCATTGTTCATTGTGGAAAACTTAAACATTATTTATATAGACATATACAGATATATATATTCAATGAAAGGCACAATAGAGACAAAAATAGGTATGAAGAACAGTAAATTTTTTTTCTAAACTTCTTTTTTCTTTCTGTCCCATATGACATGAGACAGAAATTCTGAATTTTTATTTTAACAACATGCTTGGATTTAGAGAAGAACAGAGCCAGTGTCCAACTTCAAAGCCAGCTTTGATTTTCAGGTGAATCATGATTAATATTTTAGTTTATGTTTTTGAGATTCTCAAATGACATGTCCTCATAAGTTAAAATTCTCTTTGCTTGGAGATCCTATCTGGAATATTGTATTTTCCTCTTTAGGCATATAGATGTCCAGGGTCTCTTGACCTTTTGAAGATGAATATTTTTCTGCAAAGACAAGAACAGAAACCTGCCCCAACCCTAATGAGTTTTCTTACCACCTGTATGGTTGTTACCATTGTGGATGAGCTGTCATTTCTCCTTGTCAAGAGGTTTCTCCTTTTCAAACTGAATCTTTATTAATTTTGATGGTATCCATAGTTTTTCTTCTCCTGTGGAAACAAGAGCAAAACCCCTTCCCCAATGTAGCACATTTCCTGGTTTCCATTGTGAGGTTAACACATCCTTGAAATACACTGGTGATTTAATTCAGAAGAATTTTCTATTATCCAATGTCTCTCTTCTGCTGTTGTCCCTTTCTCATTATCATTAAGAAAATTCAACCTTAATAAAGCATTATGTAATCTATTTCTGGGGGTATTTTATACCCCTTTCTGTTTGTTTAACATATCCTTTATAGCCTGATTTGATCTTTCTATAAACTACCTGATCTGTAGGATAGTGTGGTATACCTGTAATATGTTTAATATTATAATAAGCAAAAAAACTGTTTCATTTTTTAAGACACATATGCAGGATCATTATCTGTCTTTATTTGTTCAGGTATTACCCATGATGGCCATGACTTCTAATAAATGTTTGATTACTGAATTAGCCTTTTCTGAACTTAAAGCAGTTGTTCACTGAAAACCTGAATAAGTGTTAATGGTGTGATGTATATTTTTTAATTTTCCAAATTCTGCAAAGTGGAATACATCCATCTGCTAGATTTTATTTCTTTGAGTAACCTTTAGGTTCCTCCCTGCAGGTTGTGGTGTTTGGTTATAGAAAGAGCAAGTAGAGCATCTCTTTATAATCTCCTTAGCTTATTGCCATGTAATAGAAAACTCTTCCTTTAAACCTTTGCTATTGACATGATGTTTCTTATGAAATTCTGAGGCCTGCAACACACTTACAATCATCAGTCGATCAATTTCTTCATCACCTTGTGCTAGAGGACCTTGCAGATCTGTATGGGATTGGATGCATGTTATGTATATAGGACAAAGCTTATTCTTGATTATGTCTTGCACCTGGATAAATAATGAAGTCAATTCTGTATCATTTGGTATAAATTCAGTGGTACAATAGACAAAACAACTCTTTCTGCACATTGTGAATCAGTAACTATATTGAGAGGTTCTTTAAAATCCCTTAGCATCATAATAATGGCAAATAATTCTGCCTTTTGGACAGAATTATAAGGGCTTTGTTCTACCTTACTTTTTCTGATTTGGAACCTGTCTTCCCTGATTTATTTGCATCAGGATAAAATGTATGGGCTCCAGTTATTGGAGCATCATGTACAATTCGGGGAAGATTCAAAGAAGTTCTCTTTATAAGGTTAAGACTTTTGCTTTTGGGATAATTGCTATTAATTTCTCCCAAAAAATTAGCACAAGCTCTTTGCCATGGTTCATTGTCTTCCCATAACTTTTTTTTTTTATCTCAAAAGCAGTAAAAGGCACTGTAATCTCTGTTGGTTCTATACCTGCTAATTGATGAAGTCTCAATTTACCTTTTGTAATTAATACAAAATACAGAGACTTTTTCCACACAAGTTTTTAATTTTTACTTGGCTTATGTAGTAAAAAGATCCATTCTAAAATAATATATTCCCTCTGCATTAAAATTCCTATAGGAGAAATTCTTGAAGGCAATATGACTAGAATACTATTAAGATTTGAATTCACCCTATCCACATGTACCTCCCGTAATTTCTCCTCAACAGTTGTCAATTCCTTTTCTGCTTCAGCTGTTAATTCTCTGGGACTATTCAAGTTTTTATTGCCATCTAAGGTTTTGTTTAAATGAATCACTAGATCAGGTGTTATCCCAACAGCCAGTTGTAGACTGGAAATGTCTTTTAACAATCTTTGAAAGTCATTAAGAATCTGCAACCAGTCTCTTCTAATTTGTGCCTTTTGTGTTCTAATTTTTTGTATGTCTATTTTATAACCTGCGTAATTGACAGAATCTCCTCTGTATTTTCTCAGGATCAATTTGTAATACCCATTTTGACACAACTTTTTTTTTACTTCTTCAAACATTTCAAAGCATCTATGTTTAAATCAGATAGCAAAATGTCATCCATGTAATGGTAAATCATAGACTCAGGAAATTGCTTACATATTATTTTCAATGTTTGACTTACAAAGTAGTGGCACAAAGTC
>NC_022024.1:1950334-1962660 GCF_000317375.1 Microtus ochrogaster
ACAGGAGAATTCCAAGGGCTGGTTGATTCTTCAATATGGTGAGCATCTAGTTGCTCTTGCACCAGATGTTTGAAAGCCTGCAGCATTTCTTCACCAAGAAGCCACTGCTTACCCCATATTGGTTTCTCAGTTAACCATTTTAAAGGTAGGGCTGTTGATATCTCTAAAGTTTGCTAGTTGTTGTATGTTCTTCTACAGCCTGAATGGTTTGTGTATAATTTTGTGTATAGTACCTTATAATTGCCTTCTCAGATTTGTATGAGTTCCTAAAACTGCAGGAATGTTAATCTGTGTATTCCATTGCTACAGCATGTCATGACCCTATAAATTTGCTGCAATATTAGCCATATATGGCTTCAGCTTCCCTCTCTGACCTTGTGGCCCTATGTAGTCAACCCATCTCTTGCTTTATTTAAATTGAGATATGGTTCCAATTCTTAGTAATTGAACATCTGTCTCTTGAAGAGGCCAATTTGGATGCCAAGATTCTGGAGTAATGACACTAACATCCACACCTGTGTCTATCTTACCAACAATTACAATACCATTTATATGCACTCTTAGTTGTGGTTTTTGATCATTTATAGAAGTCTGCTAGAATATAAGTTTCCTATTTCCTATCAACATTTTTGATATATTCTTCATGTTTGTTCCATTTTTCAGAATAGTATGGTCTTTTCTTGTATACTCTGTTTTTTTTTTAATTTTTCTTGTGAGACATGTCTTCCACAGTGACTGGGAATGACTGGACTACTTTTGGTTTGGGGACCTGCGAAAGGTCCCTCAAGGAGTTTCCCAAATATCATGTTGCCTTGTCTGTCTTTTGTTGATCTGCATTCATTGGTCCAATATTGGTCTTTGCCACCCTTTCTACATATACCTGAAGGCTGAGTCTTCCTATTCTTGCCATTCTCAGAGGACACATTATTCCTAGGAATTATTTGTCTACAGTCCCTTCTCAGATGTCCTATTCTACCAGAATTAAAACATTTAGTATTTTGATATCTCCTCATTCCTTTGGAAATTACTTTTCCTACTCAAGATTCAGTATTATACTAAAATGTCTCAATATTCATTGTATGCAGGATCCATTCATCCATAGGTGCTGATCTAACCTTTAAAGGGCTAAGTATCTTTTTGCATTCTAAGCTTGTATTTTCAAAATCTAGAGATTCAATAAGTACTTGTCTAGCATCTAGGTAAAAGGAAGCCAAGCGGGCAGGGTTGGGAGACTTTCTGGGCTGTGGACTGGTTAGGCCCTCAGGCTTTCTACCAGTAGGTGTGGAGTCCAAATCTATGTGGGGTGTCAGATGAAGAAGGATGCTTACTAGATATCCCACACTAGCTCAGAATTGAGAATAATAAAGGGTTATTTATTTAGGCATAGACTTACAAGTCACAATCCTTTGCTGGAATGGAGAACAGCAATCAAATCCCGCAGCCAGAAAAGAGACTGGAAGCAAGTTTTACATTGCCATAAATAGTACAAGAGACCACGCCCAAGTGGGTGGGTAATTTACAGAATACTGGTGGTAGGAATTTTTTCAGCACACAGCAGATAGAAATCTTTGGTAAACATTGAAGGTATAGATGGATGCCAGGAAGGATGGGTTGATGAATGGCAATACTTGGATTTCCACAGTTGTATAGGGAGCTGTTGAAGTCATAGAGGGCATTTACAGTGGTGGCCCAGCTTTGTAGGCTGCTCTTGGTGTGTCAGCCACACCAGAAGCTCTCTGGTTCTTTTTTTGTCTCACAGGGTGTTTTTATGAGCACTCTTTGCCTCTGTCCTCTGTCTGTCCCTCACCTGGCTATTTTCTCCACCATGCAGAGTTGTCTCTGAGAGTGCTTTGAATGGAAATCCACCAGAAACTCTGCCAGAGAGCATCTCAGGACCTGTTAGTATCATTTTATCAGAAAACAAAATATCAGCAGAACTCTGTAGTTGGAGGGAAAGAACCCACCATTCTCCAAGCCGTCTTAGCAGTGGTTTTCCCTGTGTAATACTTTTCTGCATGGTGGTCATATAAAATCCTTTATTCTGCATTCAGCAACACCAGTGGGGCTCTTGCATGTGTGCTGCTGTGGCCAGGTAAGCTGAGGAAAGACAGCATGGTGACAAAAACTCACGGGGCAGCTTCGGTGGAGATAAGAACTGGCATCAATCATGTCAGATGCCTAGCATTGTTCTGAGGGTCCAGAACAAATTTTAAATCATGTATCCTTAATGATAGGGTAGTTCTCTGAAGGAAATATTTGAACCTCATTTAGAAAACCTTTGTAGAAAAGTGAACAGAAAATTAAATACTTTGACAGACCCAATGGTAAAGAGGAAAACAAATGAGACAAAAAAATATTCTCCAAACAAAAGAAATTGGGTGAAAATGTAAATCATGAGAATGGTAGGAAATTATAGTGGCCTCTGATAGTGTTATTATCTGTGGGTGGTGGACTAGACATGGATCTTGTTTCTTTTTTATCCTTTCCAGCATTTTAAAATAGGACATTTGAAAACCATTGTTCTTTTAATAAAGAGTATACAGTTGACAGGAACACCTAACATTCTCAATAAGTAATCATTATTCTGGGAAAATTAAGTTGCATTAGAAACAGTGTCTAGGGAGTCATCAGGATTTGAGGCAAAAAGTAAACCTGGTCATTAGGAAAATAGAAGAGAGGGTGTGCACTGCTCTATTGTGAAGCGCTGTGGCTGTACTTTGGGTTCTTCAGGTGGGACACAAGACAAAACTAAATAAACTCAGGCCAAACCAAACCAAACCAAATTCAAACAGCCAAACCACAGAATCTCTAAAGACAAAACAAAGTCAAACAACCCTCCCCCTGGTGTGGGAGAATTGTCTGTATTCTGTTAATCATGTTTTAAATAAACGCTGATTGGCCAGGCAGGAAATATAGGCAGGAAAACCAGATAGGAAGTAGAAGTGATGCAATGAGAACAGGAGAATTCTGGAAAGGAGGAAGTTGTTTACTCCCAGTCCTGTGCAGACCACCTAGGAAGCAAGATGTGAGCTGCCCTGCTGAGATAGGTACCGAACCATGTGGCTAGCATAGATGAGAACAATGGGTTAATGTAAGTTATAAGAGCTAATATGTAGCCAGAGCTAACGGGCCAATCAGCTTTATAACTTATAGAGATATCTGCGTGATTTTCTTTGGGGCTAAACAGCTATGGGGAACCGGGAGGGACAGAAAACCCCAACAAGCAAGCCAGCCCTCATGTTACACCCCCCAAAAAGAAACAACATGAGACTACACTAAAAGAAGGGGAAAAACATGCACTGGTTAAGAATATTTTGGAAATTGGTTCTGGAGAGGTGGTTCAGTGGGTAAGAGCATTTGCTGCTGTTGCAGAGGCTTGGCTTTCACATCCTAGCATCCACGTGGTTACTCGATAACTGTCTGTAGTTCTAGCTGACCTGATGACTCTTGGCCTCTGAGTAAACATACATACCTATAAAAATATCTACAAAAGGATCCTTTGGAAATTCAGATAAAAGTACATTATTACATAAGGTCATTAAGAGCTGGTTTATAAGCCAAGTGGTGCTGGTGGCGCACAGCTTTAATCCCAGAACTCAGGAGTCAAAGGCAGATGAATCTCTGAGTTTGAAGCCAGCCTGGTCTACAGAGCGAGTTCCAGCACAACCAGGGCTACACAGAGAAACCCTGTCTTGAAAAACCAACCAACCAAGTATAAATAATAGTTAATTATTTATGCATGTAATTTTAGCAAATGATACACACATTCAATGAGAAGTGTAATTGCTTGGATCTATTCTGCTGATTTTTCCCCATCTGGGGGAAACCCACACCATGACCCTGGGTACCACCTGGTGGCAGGTGTGGAACCTACAGGAGAAACTAAAGGTAAAGGTACTTGAGAGCCCCCAGCACTCACTGGCTTTCAACCCCTACTATTCCTTCTTTCTTGTTTTTATGGAACTACAACATGAAATCATAAATGTGGAAAATGTAAAATTTTTTATTTTCTTAGTTTTTTAAAATAATAGTTTCTGTTTTGTGAATTGTTGTTTTAGTTCCCTCAACTAAACAAAATGTTAGAAGGATGTTAGTTCCTTCTAACATCCCTGTGAGATGTTAGAAGAGGGTATTTCATGTTTCATTAGAGCCAGTAGACATGGTCTTAAAGATGTTGGCATGGGTTCTCTATCACACAGGCTGATGTTCTGTGTCTTTTTCAATCACTCGCCACCTTAGTTTTTGGAATCGGGTCTCATGGAGACCTCGCTGAGTTTAATAGATTCATTGCCCAGCAAGCCCCAGGGATCTTCCTGTGTCTATTCTGCAGGGCTAGAACCACAGAGGTGCGCTAGTGATGCAGAATGCATCAAATGGGGGGAATGTGAGTCAAGTAATTCCCAGCTAACTCTGAATAGGGTATTTTAAGGGTTTTCCTTATTAAAAGGGAACTCACAGATCCCAGTGAGGAAATAGGAGTGGGGTCTGACATGCAGGTGTGGCTCTTGGGAGTTAGAGACCAAGTAGGATGGGACGGTGGCTTTTTGTTAGCCAAAGTCACCCCCCAACCTGGTCCAGCCTCTTAAAGGCCATTGGCTAAGGGAGGTTCCCCATCACAGTAGATAATATTTTAATGTTAGCACTGGGGATGAAACTCATCTTCATGTTTATTCGGTAAGCACTTTACCAAGTGAGCCATTTCCCCAGCTCCATGAGTCCTTTAAATTGTAATAAATTTTTGAACACTTTCTGTGGTGGAGCTACTGACATCAGGAGAAATTGTGAGAAATCTATTATTGCAGAAAAAGTCTTTTGCTTGAAGTGCACATGTATTAGTCGTTTTCTGTCGGTGGATTCCTTCAGCACCGCTTCCTCCCCATCAGTATAGATGAGCCCCCAGTCCTTCACATGCCATCATGGTGATGCTCATTCTTTGCCGCCCCTCTCAGGAGTAATGGGAGATAAATAAGGAGGAGAGGGAAGCATTATTAGCTTTCATCAATTCTGACTATTTGTCCAAAAAAAAAAACGTCCCTGAGTGAGGACTGAAGCGGAGAGATAGCTATGGAACATTGAACTCTGGCTGGAAGGTGGCGGCTTTGATAGTGGAAAGGGAAAGGAAACAGGAGAGGGAATTATAATCCCTGTGGAGAAAAGAACAATAGCGGAGGAAAGCTAAGAAGGGAGACCGGGAACTGGCCTTGAACCAAAGGTTACTGGTGCTTAGAATGACAAGCATCCACCCTGCCTCAGATGTTTAATACTCCGTCTCCAGTTAGTAGCTCTGTGTGGAAGGTTTTGGAACCTGATGGAAGAAGTACGTCACAGAAGTGGGTTTGTTTTGAGGGTTTATGGCTTTCCGCCACTTCCTGTTCTTTCTCTTATCTTCCTGTGTGTGGATGCAAATGTGATCATCAAGCTCCCGCATCCTTGCCTTCCCCACCATTCCTCTTGAACCATAAGCTAGAATAAAACAACAGGAAATTAGCATGGGGGTGACGTGTGGGTGCTGGAACTGAACCTGCTGAGACGTCTCTCCAGCCCCATCAGTTCTGTGTTTTAAATTGTAGTTGTTCTTTATGTCAATAATGCTTCACAATATTAAAACAAGTTTAGTTCATAAGTACAGGATGGCTGTCATTGGCATACAATGCTATTTTCTAGTGAATGTTTGTTGCTCAGTTAACATTTTCTGTCAGTTTAAGTTGATAAATTCCGGAAGTAAGTTTTTTTGTTTTGTTTTGTTTCTTTTTCTTTTCACTTTAAATGTTACATGTGGCTCAGAACTCTGAGGCAAACATTGAAGACTCCAGTTTTGTGGGCAGTGTGAGGAAACACAGCGAGACTGATGGCTGAGTTGGGACTTGCTCTGTTCAAACCCCACAGTGTGTCTAGTCCTGCCTTGCTTTGTGTGGACGTAGAAAACGGTTTCCTATCTTCATCTTCAAGTCTGTATTAAATACCGACTTTGGGTTTCATCATTGAAGTTTTCACCAAAGAGAGAATGGCATTCTGTAAGAATTCATATTTGGATGCTCAGATCTATGAGTCGGGAAACGGTGAGGAACCATTAGAGAGAGGACAGACCAGCCCGTTCTGCAGAAATAATAGTACTTTCTCACTTCAGCTTCCTGCAGTAGTTTCCATATACCTGCGACATCATCATGAACAACCTGCCTTCACTGTAATAATTACATGCAAAGGATTCCAGGAGAACTGGCTTCTGCATTCATTCTTCTCCTGAGCCTGTTGGCCTGAGACCAGATTTGAAAGTTAGTAAATGTCATTTCTGGCCTAGTCACCCTCGCTTGAAATTACAGCACAACCTCTGGGCATAAGGACATTAGCATTTTTTATTTTTTTATTTATTTTTTTACAAGTTATTTCTCTCTGCGTGAAGAGTTTCCTTCCGTGATTCACGAGGAGCAGAGGAACTGAGGGTTCTTTTCTGGAAAGCCTTTGCGTTCCACTGCTCTCGTTCCTGGCATCTCTCAGTGCCTGTTTTACAGGGCGTCTGTCTTTAACCTGTTTCCTTTCTTCTCACTGTTTATCCTCCTGCCAGCTCTGTGTAACCAGAGCCAGCCAAGGGCAGGAGCAGCTGTCCGCGGGGCCCCCGGTCTGCCTGCTGGAGCGAGAAGGATGCGTCTCTGTTTATATCTGGTCCTCACTCAGCCCTCCTTGGTTGCATTGTGTGGTTTCTAAGAAGATTCTCTCTCTGTCTCTCTCTGTCTCTCTCTCTGTCTGTCTCTCTCTCTCTCTCTGTGTGTGTGTGTGTGTGTGTACGTACACACATGCTGTGCCAGCTCAGGGTAAGATTATGAATTGCCTTTTATACCTAACCGACCATTTGTGAAGCCGTTCCTCTGTCCCTATGCGTGCTTCCTCCGCCACCTTCTCTGATGGAGCCCAGGTTCTTGCCCATGTTAGGCTCTTAACCACTGAACGGCTCTAAGCCCCACCCTCAGATGACTCCATGGTTGCACTTTCTTGTCTTCTGTTCTTTCTATCACACCTGCTCTGAGAGGGGGGAAATGTTACAAGCTCCAATAAATGTGAATTTACGTTAATTTCCCCATGAATTGTACATTTTATCCTCAGTCTTGTGAGCACGGGGTGGGGGTGTTTTTCTCTCTTTGGATAGGTTTCAGGTTCTGGAAAGAGTTTTTGGAGAAGGGATACACACTTGGTACTCTGAGACCATTGTGTGCAGCAATGGGTTAGCCTGCCCCTGTGATTCCCACAGATTTTTTAGGAGGTCTCTGGGCCACAGTTTAAACCACTTGCTTCTGGTTGCCTCTGAAGTATAGATATTTCGACCTGGATGTAGCAGCATTCACTTATAGCAGACGTTCTCAACCTGTGGGTCGCAAACCCTTGGGGGAGGGCACGTATTAGATATTTACATGATGCTTTGGAGCAGTAGCAAAATTACAGTCATGAAGTAGCAGTGAAAGTAATTTTATGGCTGGAGGTCAGCACAGTGAGGAACTGTGTTAGAGGGTCACATTTAGGAAGGCTGAGAACCACTGACTTAGTGGAAGGAGAGTCGGTGGCAACCAGCTTTGCGCATTATCTGCCTTGTTTAACTTGCTATGCTGGTGCC
The DNA here is from genome assembly GCF_000317375.1 of Microtus ochrogaster. Classification (NCBI taxonomy): domain Eukaryota; kingdom Metazoa; phylum Chordata; class Mammalia; order Rodentia; family Cricetidae; genus Microtus; species Microtus ochrogaster. The sequence continues at coordinate 1,957,938 of NC_022024.1, forward strand.
TCTCTGGCTGTTATAGCTCCCTCCATTCATGGTCTCTGCTTAGATCTCCACACATCAAAATGTGCCTCACCCACCCAACCCTGTGTGCCGCCATCATGACAAGGCTGATCATGGAATTCTTCAGACACGTGGGGACCCTTGGGCAGTTAAAGAGGCTGCGGAAGGAAAACAGGCGCAAACAGGTTGTCCCTGGCAAGCGAGGGTGCCCAGTAGCTAGCTGTTTCTAGCATCCTCTGCCATCTCTGCTCACCGGTCTTCCTTCCCTTCTGATGAATTTGTTCAAATCTCTGCACATTTAAGTGTTCCTGGTATTTTGAGTGAGAATAAGTTGTCAATGTCAACGTTGTCTTACATTCTGAAGTCCTAGAAAGCAAACACACTCGCTCGCCTATTTGTCTTTTCCAGAGCATTTGGCATAGTCGACCCTGACGGGAGTGGAAGAGAAAAAACAGGGATACCAACTCTGATATGCCATTCTAAATACCTTTGAGAATTGATGGCTGCCACCCCACCTAACACCTAGTCGGCGTCTCTTTCTGTAATAAACCCCATAGAGTCTTGGACATGCGTCTTTGCATCTAGGTATCTCAGTTTCTTCCTTTCAGACATGAGGAAAATTGAGCTGGTTGCTGGCTCCGCGAGGAACACACTTGCTACACGCACAAGCGAATCTGAGTGTGCCTTCCAGCACCCACATCAAAAAGCCAGGTGTGGCTGTGTGCCTCTCACGGCACCACCGGGGAGAGGCAGACAGAAGGCTCCCAGGGACGTGCAGTCCTGATAATCCAGCTAATTTGTAAGGCGTAGTTTAGGTGAGAGACTCTTCAGGGAATCAGGTGGAAACCGGTTGAGGGAAAGGCCTGATGTTGGTTTCTGGCCCCCACAGACACTCGCACACGCGCGCATATACACCGCATACATTTACTGCTTTTCTGTTTCTTGAGTAAAACACCCTGACCATGACAACTTAGGAAAGAAATTATTTATTTGGTCTGGCAGTTCCAGAGGTTTAGAGTTCATAATGGCAGGGCTGAGACAGCAGACATGAACCCTTAAACTTTCAAAGTTCACCCCCATGTTGTAATAGGAGCGGCCGGCTACGTTCCTGGCACCCGGCCACCCGCATGGCTAGCTTTATACCCAAAATAATTACATGGAAACTGTATTCTTTTAAACACTGCCCAGCCCATTAGTTTCAGCCTCTTATTGGCTAGCTCTTACATATTGATCTAACCCATTTCTAATGTTCTGTGTAGCACTATGAGCTGGCTTACCAGGAAAGATCTTAACCTGCAGCTGTGTTGGGTGGGAGAATCATGGCAACTGCCTGACTCGGCTTCTTTCTCCCAGCATTCTGTTCTGTCTACTCCACCTACCTAATTTTCTGTCCTACCAGGCCAAGCAGTTTTCTTTATTAATTAACCAATGAAAGCAACAGATAGACAAATGACCCACCTCCATCACCCCCAGTGACATACTTCCTCTAGGAAGGGCACACTTCCCAAAACAGCCTCACTAACTAGAGACTGAGTATTCAAATGACTGAGACCACGGGGAACCCTCTCCTTCAAACCCCTCACCCCAGGATCTGACACACACTGATGGGGAACCTTCCACTTAGGGATATTTGTGAGGCCAAAGGAAACAATGTGTACAAAACCACTTTGGAATGTTATATGTGGCAGTTCCTCTGTAGATACAGGCAACAGTATCATTTCAATGTATTTGTTGTTTAAAAAAGACAGCAATTGTGTGTTCAGGGGACTTTCTTCGGCTGTTTGGAGTTTAGATTTTAACTCTCTTTCCCTACCATTCTTAATTTGATTTAAGTTAAAGTGGTCAAGAGAGGGCTCAAGAGTAACCAGGACATACGCTCTGTGACCAAGTCACATAGAATCTCTCTGAATTTGTTTCCTCATCTGCCAAGTGAGGCCACACCTGTAATCTGTCCTAGGGCATAGAGTTGGACTTAGGTTAAATGTCTATGAAAAACCCTTCTGGAGTAAGCGAAGAGGGTCATGAAGCCAGGGTATGGCTTCAGAATACTTTCTTGTTCTTTAACCTCGTGGTCGGTATTTTGTTATTCATTCCTTCATTCTTTTGAATATATATATATATGTACACATACATATATATGGTTGTATATTCTTGTGCTAGTATATAAGTACTATTATTTGTTTGGAGTTATTGTAACAGATATTCCAACTTGTTTTGTATATATCAATGCTTGAAATTCTGAAATATTTGGTTTCTATCTTCACAAAAAGCTATTCCAACTCAATTTCTTATGTTTATACAAGTTATGAAGCCAGACAATGTTGTCCTTCGAGTCCCTGAGGATAGCATCATCCGAACAACTGCATCTGTTGGAGTATAAATGCTATGAAGGTCCTTAGACATGCAACCCTTTTAGTTCAGTAAAATGCTTTTGTGTCCCGAAATCCTTGCTCTAGGCATCCGATTGCTCAGTGGAAGCTGATGTAATTGGTGGTGCCTTGGGTGGGTATTCATAAAGGGGCCATTTCTACCTCAGGCTCTATTCTAATGCAACTTGGCTGGTACCTGTTGGTGAAAGTAACGCTGTCTCAGAATCTCCTCTTCCCCAGCTGTTGTGTTGTCAACAGCTGTGAGATGTGTCCTGTACTTTCATCCTGGAGAAACTGAAGGGAAATTGCTTCCAGCTCAGGAGCCTTGATACAGGATTGTAGGCACTCAGGATTCTCCCCAAGGCTGTTTCCTTCTAGTGTAACTTTGGCCATCTGATGTTGTAGACAATCCACACATTCTCTTCTGTCTTTTGTTTTCACATGCCCAACATGGAATTTCTGTCAAAATTGCTTTTAGAGTACTTCAGCAGAGCTCTGAGGACTCCCCGAATCAGAACTCACCAGCTCAAGTAGGAGTGAAGATGCCAGTCTTGTTTCTGTAAACAGGATTTATTACAGGGCAGCTCTACAGCTTTGTGTTTTATTCTGCTCAGAGTCAAGAGCACACCCCTTGGGGACAGTGAAATATGCCCCGGCCCATTTCTCCTGAGCGCATGTTTGTATTTCAGCATGAAAGAGCCCCCTTAGCTCACTAAGAATTTATATAGCAAAGGCTGCAATTTCTCAAGTCCCTTGTAAAGTCATTATGGTTGATACGACCTCTGGGTAATGAACATCCCGAAATGTTCTGTGTAGGTCTAATTGCTGCCCTACATGTATGCTGTTTTCCTAGCTTTTTATTGCTGTCCTGTAGAATCAGATTTGCAGCCTTCAAAAATGACGTTTTCCTTACACAATAGAGATGCTTTTAATTATCTGTGACTTTAAGCATGAGGAATGCGGAGCTTTTTCAATTTAAATTTAAAATTAATATTTTTGCATAGTGTATGTGTATGCTCATGTGGGTATGCTCATGTGTGCATGCCTGTCTATGTATAGGTCTGCGTTTGATGTCTGATGTCTTCCTCAGTTACTCTCGACCTCATCTTTTGTTGGTACAAAGGTTCTTTCACTGATTCTGGAGCTTTCCTGTCAGCTAGACCGACTGCTCAGCAAGGTTTGTGGATCTGCCATCTCCATTCCTTCATCCTATGCTCCAGGTTAGGGTTACAGAATGTGCAACCATCCCAGCCTTTTGGTGTTGGTCCTTGGGATGCAGACTCCGCTCCTCATGCCTGGGTTCCTGGCACTTTGTGATCATGTCATCTTCCAAGGTCCTGGTTTTTTGTTTGTCTTTAATTTTATTTTAACTTACGTACTTGATTACTTAACACCTAAAGATTTAAATATTCTAGAATATTTTTTAGAATAGATTCATTACTTTAACACATTTTATGTGAAAGAACCTAAATTTCCTACTATTCTGTTGACTGAGTCCTTATCCTCACGAAGCTTTTCCCAAGCCGGTATCCACTGAATGGCTGTTGGCTTCTGTTACCAAAGTACGTGGTTGACTAAATTCTGCATGTGACAGTCGATACTGACTGTCAGCTTGACAGGATCTAGACTCACACAGGAGACAAACTAATCACGTCTATGAGAGAGTCTTTCGGATAGGTTACCTTTGGCGTGCATAAGAGGGCTTGTTTGATGATGACGCAGGCTGCGCCATTCCCTAGGCTTGGGCCCTGACTTATATACAAAGGAGGAAGTTAGCTGACCACCAGGAGAGCATTCGTCTGTTTCTTCTCCAGTTCCTGTCCTCCTTACAGGCCTACCATGACGGAGCGAACCTTTATACTGTAAGCCAGACTACCCTTTCCTCCTTAAATGGTTTTTGTGAGGGCGATTGTCATGGCAACAGGAAAGGTACTGTAATAGTGAGTAAACAAAATTAAGCAATATTCTTTATCTTTTTGCTTCCAAGGAATACTGTATCATGTCAAGATTTATTTCCACAAGGAATTATAGAATTTATTTTTCCCCGAACACAATTGACCAGAGAATTCCATATGTATTTGTGCTACTAGTAGTCAGTTCTTAAGTCAGTTGTTCTCAACCTTCCCAGTGCTGTGACCCTTCATACAGTTCCTTATCTTGTGCTAACCCCCAATCACAAAATTATTTTCATTGCTACTTCATAATTTTGCTATAGTTGTGAATGTAATTTTGCTACAGTTGTGAATCATTTTATAATGTAATTTTGCTACAGTTGTGAACCATTTTATAAACATCTAGTACATGACTTCCCCCAAGGGTTGGGACCCGCAGGTTGAGAACTAGCTGCTTCCCCGTGG
>NC_022024.1:1962853-1977774 GCF_000317375.1 Microtus ochrogaster
GTGTGTTTGATGGGGCTTTGGCTGCTGTAGAAATTTAGGGACTGTCTTTGTGGGAAAAGGCTTCTGCTGGCATTATTCATGTGTTGAGGTTGGTACCCGGAACCCACAGCTGGAAGAAGAAAGCCAATTCTCCCAAGTTATCCCTTAACATCAACACATGCAGTGGCATGTCTTGTCCACATAAAGAAATAAACACGCCCCCCATTTCTGTTCACACCTTATATATGTCAAATATTAGTGTAAGTTAACATGTTTCACTTGACGTTGTGAATGTTTTCACTTCTAAGTGACGAGAACCCCCAGCTTACCTTACATCAGTTATCACGGAACAACTGAGACCATTTTAGTTCTCAAACCAGAAGATGCTTAGAAGGGAAAGGGAGTTTGATTAGTAGGTGCACCTGTATATATATGTGTGTGTATAAACTGTGTACTAGTATGTGTATGTAGACTGTGTACCTGTGTGTGTGTATATATATGTATATATACACACACATATATATACTGTGCTCCTGTATGTATATATATATGTAAACTGCATGTATATGTGTGTATCATGCGTATATGCACCTGTATATGTATATGTGTATATATACACGTATATAAGTAAACTGACTCTCCAAGGCAAACATAGGTTACATGGCTAGTATAAATCTACAAACAAGCTGTCTTAATCTGTTGAACATTTTATATGGTAACTGGAAAGTGCCGAGAAATCTGTGGCTTCTGATGAGGTCTAGTCAAGGCTCTGGCTTCGTTCTTGTGGATCCATGGGTTGGCTTACCCTTCTGTAGTTCTGTGTGATGACATTAAGCTCGAGTAGCCTTTTTGTATTTCACCCTACTACCTGTGTTGTGTAGTTTCTCGTCTTTAGAAATCCAGAGAAGAGATGATTGGGCAGTTTCTGAACCAATCTCCAAGGCATAACTGGCTTGACTTCCAAGTCCTTACTGGCCTGGGCATGTTGCATAGTTAGTGTGCAAGAAAGGTTGGGTTGTCGTGTTATTACCATGGCTGCCCAAGACTATCCTTGTAAGTCGCAGTTCCGCCCAGACAGAATGGTTGTTCCATCTGGAGGATTAATGTGTCTGTCAACCTTATTGTGTAATAGTTTGCCCATCTTCTTTGTTTCTAAGCTCTGGCGTGGCAAGCATCGATCCAGGGTTATTAGAATTCCCTGTAAAATATTAAGTGCTCAGGACTTCTTCTAACAAGTGTTCTTGAATACTTGGTTTGTCATATCTGCTAGAGTTGCTTAAGAGTAGTTTTGTTTTTTTGTTTTTTGTTTTTCTAATTCTCAGTGTGTTCTTGACCATGGAAGACAAATAACCGAGCAGTCCATGAGTGGAGTAATGAAGAAGGATTTGGCCAATAAATTTGTTCTGGCTAGTTCTAGCTGTCAACTCTTCAGAGCTGAGAGACTTCAGAGAAGAGAATCTAATAAGGCTTTGTCTTCAAGTTGCTCCCTGGGGTTGTCTGAAGGGGATTGTGTTGATTGTTAACTGATGTAGGAAAATGGAGCCCACTGTGGGTAGTGCCATTTCATGGGGTAGACCCTGAACTCTAAAGGAGTGAAAAACGCTCACGGAGGGCAAGGAAGCAAGGACACATTTATTCTCTTTTTGCTTTTGACTTTAGATGTGGTATTATCAAGCAAAATTATGCTCCCCAAAGATGCCTTTGGTCAAGATATTATTTTGTTTTTATTTAGGTATAAATGCGCGTGATTTTGTGCTTGTGAACATAAACGCAGGTACCCACAAAGGCCAGAAGAGGGCACATTTGGGACCCACTGGAGCTGGAGTTCAGGTGGTTGTGAACTATGTACTGTAGGTGCTGGGAACTGCACCCTCAGGTCCTTTGCAAGAGCAGAATGTGCTTTTAACCACAGTGCACCTTTCTCCTGCCCCTAGTCACAGTATTTTACCATGGCAACAGAAATGAAGCTAGTATAAAGTTGCCAAGAAAATATTAAGTCATTCCTAATCCTATTGGTTTTGATTATTTTGTTAAACAAGTAAAGTATGTTCATTATTAAAATTTAGAAAAGCTGATAAGCAGCTTGAAGGTAGTAATGAGTCCTTGTAATCCACGGCTCTGATTGTATAACCAGATTAGTTTTGGCCTTCTGAAAAAACAAACTGACCTGTTTATTGTATAAACATTTATGTGTGGTAAAGGAACTGCCTTTGAAAACCAGACAGAGCAGGATTTTTTAAAAAAGACTTATTTATTTATTTCTGTTTATGAGTGCTGTATTTTCATAGATACCTAAGGTTAGAAGAGGACAGCAGATCCCATTGTAGATGGTTGGGAGCCACCATGTGGCTGCTGGGAATTGAACTTGGGACCTCTGGAAGAGCAGCAGGGTCACCAAGCCATCTCATCAGCCCAACAGAGCAGTGTTTATTTTGTCTGGTACCTATTTCCTGTCTCCCAACAAATGATGCCCAAATTACATGATTTAATACTTTATAATATTACCAGACCAATACTTCATCTCCTTGCTTTCCTTCTCTAAAATACAGATCAAAAATAATAGTTTTTTTACAAAGGTAAAATTATTTTTCTTGGGCATAAATTACTTCTATTTACATAATTGTTATATTTAGCGTTGGTGAAATGCAAATAGTTTTAAAAAATGATTATTTTGCAGGGTACACAGCTCAGTGCTTACTCAGCAAGGGTGAAGCCATGAGTTTAAGTCCTCCTAGTAATGAATACATCAGGCATAGTGGTGCACAGATGTAATCCCAGTATTTCAGAAGGATCAGAAGTTCAAAGTCATTCTCTGTGACAGAGGAAACTTCAGGACAGCCTGGAGTACAAGACACTATTTCAAAACAAGCCAAAACGTACCCCCCCCCATAATATCCCAAACACCCAAATAAAACAAAAGATTCTTCCCTGAAAGTTCCCAAAAACTGACTTTTTAAAGACAAGTATTTCTTCATCATTCCATTAGACTAATAAAGAATTTGATGCAAATTAGTTTTTGAGGGGTTTATCTTTTAATCCTAACCACAAGGATAAAGGAGGGAAAACCTTTTCCTTCTCCTGAGGTTCAGTAGTTGAGTGTATGACATAAACTGACAGTAGGCAGAAATATTATAAATATTTCAATAGGAAAAAGATTTATAAATTTATTTTGAACATGGAGACATCACATGAAAGAAAAGTGAATCCCCCAAATCCCAGTAAAGACCCAAAGTCTATTCACCTTGTTGACAAGTGTGGAGCCGGGGCAGTTTGGAGGAGAACAAATGATTTGGGCAATAGATGAACGACCACCAGAATCGCTTGATGTCCATGTCAGTCTGCCTGTGGTGCTGTTCTTCAGACTGCAGGGCACTCGACAACCGAGTTCCTTTTAGAGACTGTCTCTACACAGGGAATGCGGGGGGGGGTGCTCTTTGCATTCTGCTGGTAGCCACGTGCCCGCCCTTTGACTTGAGAGTGTCATATTTTGTGCTGTCATTTCTGGAAGTCTTTTGTAGGAACCTGCTAGGAATTTGATTTGGTGCTTGGGTGCTGCACTTCACAGGGAGGGTGTGTTTAGGGGGAGCCGTGGCTTTGTGATAAGAAGACAATCACAGTTCTATGTTGGTCCTAATCTCTGAACTCAGCCTTTTTATCTGCAAAATGAACATAATGATGTCTAAGTGGGAGGGGCTTTCCAAAATTAAATGAATCAGGTCATATAAAACTCTTATCTTAGGGGAGGACTTGGTGACTATGCCACTGCCCTGAATGGGTGGGCACTAGGTGGACTTACACTGTGAAATGTGGAGGCTCCCAGTGCAGCCCCAGCTCAGTCAGAAGCTGTTCGGGAGTCCTCCTGGAAGACGGCCCTTCCACATGTCAGTAAGTAGTCCAGTGGGGACTCTGGTATCAGCAGGTAGCCTGTGCATCATTTGGTCAGTTAAGTCTTAATAACAGCATGCAGTTTTATTTAGAATTTACAAAATGAATTCACATCTGTTAATTTATCTCAGATGTGAGGGCATGTTAAACCTTTAGGAAGGTCGTTCTTATCATGAACACAAATGTTTTAAAATTTGTACTCGCTACATGGAGAAATGCAGGCAAGGAATTTTATTCTGATGGACTTTCTTCAGACCACATCAACTCGATGGCTGTTTATGTAGAATACCCAGCATGTCTAAGCAACAGATACGGAGCTAAGGATAAATAAACCATGTCTGTGCCTGCCTGGAAATTCCTGTCTAGTGTGGAAATGTACAGAGTCCATGCCTTAACTCAAACCCTGCTCACCACCTGCTATTGTAAATAAAGTTTTATTTGGGCCTAGCCAGACTCACTTGCTATTTGCTGTGTCAGATAAACTGAGTAGTTGGAACAGAAGCTGGGTATTCTACAAAGGCTGACATATTTACTTTCTGCTCCTGGACTGGCTAATTTCATGTGTCAATTTGACACAAGCTAGAGTCATCAAGAGGAAATGCCTCCATGACATCCCGCTTTAAGGCATTTTCTCAATTAGTGATCAGTGAGGAAGGGCCCAGCCCATGGGGGGGTGGTGTCATCCCTGGGCTGGTGGTCCTGGGTTCTATAAGAAAGCAGGCTGAGAAAACAGGGGAAGCAAGCCAGTAAGCAGAACCTCTCCATGGCCTCTGCATTAGGTTTTGCCTCCAGATTCCAACCCTGTTTGGCTTCCTGTTCTGACTCCTCCAATGATGGACTATGATCTGGAAATGTAAGCTAAATAAACCCTTTCCTCCTCAACTTGCTGTTTGGTCATGGTGTTTCATCCCAGCAATAGTGACCCTAACTAAGACGGTCCCTTCACAGAAAACCTTTTCTGATCCCTGGTCTTGTGGATGAGGTCAGTATTAAATTCTTGAGTACATTAATAAAAACTTCAGTTCAATTTTTTTATTGATCCATGAAAGAATAACACAGATAACGTAAGTTAGACTGGGCAGCAAGTAAGTAACATACAATGTGTCTCTTCAAGTACAAAGAAGGCACTAGAAGACTCCTCCGAGGATGCGAGGAGCAAGCAGACAGAGGGACAGTGTACATCAAGTTGCCCAGAAGCCTAGTCTGGAGGGAAATGCATAGTTTCAGACTCAGAGTATAGGCCAGGTCAGTGAGCCTACTATCAACACCGTGAGTACTCAGGTGACTTGATTGACATGGCCACATAGACGTGGAAGAAAGACATTGCTTTTGCCACGTGCTTCCAAGTGTGTGGGTGCCGAGAAGAAACCTTTCAGAGCAACTCTCAGGCAGCTGCTGGAAGCCATGAGTTAAAAGCAGTTGCCTTTTGTGAAGTGGAGCATCCTGGGGGAGGAGCAGCATATGAGTATCAGTGATGCAAGATTTGGGATGTTGGTCTTGAAACACAAATAAGATGTCAAAGTAAAAATAGCAAGAGGAGAGTTGACTGGGCCAGTCGGAGGAAGGGCTCATTTGAAGTCGTCAGCATTTACAGCTCTCTGAAGCTGGCTTGGTCAGTGAGATTGCTTATGGTCCTCAGATGAAAGTATTAGGTTGGAGGCCGTGGGCTCTGAAGTTGGTACTCTGTATGGAAGAGGAGGTGAGAATTCTATGGAGTCTGAGAAGGAGCAGCCAGAACAGGAAGAATCTAGAGAAACAGTGTTTCTGTGTTTAGGGGAGAATGTTCCGTTCAGGCCAGATTTCACATGGTCCATGCTGCTGCTCTCTGAAGCATAGAAATGTCCACTAGGATAGAAATCCATGTACAGGGGTAACCTGAGCAAAACCAGATTCACCAAGTAGTCAGGGCAGATACTAGATTAATATAGCATGGCAGGACCATGAGTGTGTGTATACTTATTATATATATATATATAATTATATATACAAATAATATATATATATTAAAAATATTTTTTTTCCTAAGACACTTGCCTGTGAGAGATGGGGGAGAACATGGAGGAAATTTCTTTTAGATGTTTGAATGCCATTTGGGAGACAAGAGCTGAAGGATAATAATGGAGCCTCTCAGAACACAAGAGTGAAAGGGAAGGATCGTGAGCCACGTGGAAGTCCTGGTTTCTATAGGACACAAATGCCATGTTTGTTTGTTTGCTTTTATAATAAGAACGTGAATCATCAAGAGGGTCATTGCTGCAGCTAGGCTTGCCCCTAGGCTCTCAGGAGGAAAGCTGAAGGAATGTCCTACAGGGGGATGGGAGGTTCTGTGTTCTCTGTGGAGTAAAAAACAAGGTGAATCTGTGATTGGATTTGATTTCTGTTTTTGTCTTGCTTTTAAGAGAACATGTAAAGATTAGTCAAGGCAAATCCTCCACTCTCTCACCAATCTTTAGATCTAGATAGTGCTTTTCTATTCTCTACAGCTAGAACCATGCCAAGAATTGATGTGTTCAGAAGGTCATCTGCTAGCTGGAATACACATGAGGACAGTGTCCTGCTTGAGAAGTTGTATGAAGTCACACCACAGGAAACCCTCTGGAGAGGGGCAGCCTTCAAGAGAATATATGGAAACTGGGAGGTGGGAGAGAAGAGTGATTGGGCCATTGCGGCTGTGGTCAGAAGGTGGCCGGGGGACTGTGAGCATCAACAGATAAAGCTATGAGCCACACCAGTGCATTTGATCTCAGTATTCTCCTAGAGGGGAGTGGTCACTAGGAGATAACATGGCTCAGCTGTTGTTGGGATGACAGGCTCCAGAACTGGAGTCTGAGGCTCTATTGTTCCTCGTGTGTTGTGGAAAATTATTTTAAGGTGTGTTATGTTTGTTTATATTGTGGATCGTTTGTTTAATGATGTAAAGAATGTGGTGTTTCGGTTTATGCTCCATTTGTTTAACTCTGCAAAGCTATGATTCTTTGCCTGTCTAAAATGCCTGATGTTCTAATAAAGAGCTGAACGGCCAATAGTGAGAGAGTAAGGATAGGTGGGTCTGGCAGGCAAAGAGTATAAATAGAAGGAGAAATGTGGAAGACAAGAAAGGAGTAAGAGAGAACAGGGAGAGGAGGACACCAGGGGCCCATCACCCATCTACACAGCAAGCCACAGAGAAAGAGGTAAAGAAAGGTATATAGAAATAGAGAAAGATAAAAGCCCAGAGGCAAAAGAGAAATGGGATAATTTCAGGAAAGCTGGCTGGCAACAAGATAAGCTAAGACTGGGCATTCATAGTATAAGCTTCCTTGTGTATTTACTTGGAATCTGGGTGGTGGGCCCCCCAAAAGACTAAAGACAGAAAGCCAAAGGAGTAAAAGAAAAACAACTACACTCATGCCTGCACCCGGCTCTTAGCTTAGCCACCATGAAGTAAGCCCAAGACCCTGGCCCATTCTTACAGCGGTTTTGCTCCTGGCTGATCACCTTGCTGTTTTTTTTTCTCATATCTGATTTTGAAACTGCTTGATATTCTTGTCACCGTCCCCATGTGTATTCCAGCTAGCCGGTGACCTTCTGAACACATCAATTCTTGGAATAGTTCTAGCTGTAGAGAATAGAAAAGCACTATTATGTTTTCTTGTGTTTTATGTTTTTGCTTTAGGTATTATTCTTTGTAAATGCAACTTTAGATTGCTTTAGTTCTAGGGGAAAACTGTAATACTGTTGACTCATATTTAGCTTGAAGGCAGCTCAAACACCAAGGTTTTTCCCTTTTTTTTTTTTTGAACACAATAGCTGTTAGGTCAAGTATTACACTTGTGTGTTCAAGTTTTTTGAACATAGTTTGAAGAATTAAATTGAATCTGATACACTTTGACTTGTTTCCTAAACTCTTGTGGTCTTTAATTTTGTTGTTGTAGCTTCCTATCATTGACAGGCATCATAACTGTATCTTTACCCTCACCATCTATATCACTGTTAAAGAAACAGATTGAGAAGGAGAGACTGAGGACAGTCAGTGGCCTGGCCATTGAAACCCTGTTTAGATGGAAACACAACTTAAACCTCATCTTCAGTAGTAACTCCCGAGAATGTAGTATTGGCAGCCATGCCTCTCTGTTTTAGTAAAAGTTCAATGTAGAGATATTATCTGACAGTAAAACAGAATGCTTTGGGCGTCCTAGGAACTGCTCAAGTGTCCATATCGTGACTTCTGTGATGTTTAACTTAATAATCTCCCCCTGTCAGAATCTTCAGCAACTAGATAAACAGTGTCAAATACATGTTTGTGGAAGAGCCTAGAAGACAAGCCTCCAGGCAGAGCTCGGAGGGATTACGTAGCTGAGCATAGTTTAAGTTGGAAGACCCACCTTAACTGAATGGCATGTTCTCCATCTGTCTGTCTCTGTCTCCTCTGTCTCCTTCTCTCTGTCTGTCTCTGTTTCTCTCTTTGTCTCTATCGCTCTGTGTCTCCCTGTCTGTGTGTTTGCATATGTGTGTGTGTTTACTAGATACACACACTCATGCTTGTGCACACACGGGGAGGCTGCAGTTCAATGTGTACTTATTAGGTGCACATGGACACACATGTGTGCACATGTGGAGATAGGGGGTAATGCTAGCTTTCTTTCCTCAGAAACTCTCCACATTATGTCTTAAATTTTTATGCATATGGCTGTTTTGTCTGTGTGTTTTGTCCACGCATATCTGGAGACCCAGAAATTCTCCCGAATCTGAAGTTACAGATAGTTATGAGCTACCTCGTGGGTGACAAGAATTGAGCTAAAGCCCTCTGGAAGAACAGCTATGGCTCTAAACGCCGGGTCCATCTCTGCAGCCCCGCCTTTTATTTTTTCCTAAGTTCATCAGTTCATTATCCAAGAGCCTCAAAGACTCGCCTTTCCCCCCTCCAAGCCCCTCCCGCTGCTCAGCCTGGAGCTACACCTCGTGCAGATTTTAACGTGGGTTCTGGTGGCCCAACTCAAGTCCTCATGCTTTAGCGGTTGACACGTTCCCTATTAGGCCCTCCTCGCTTATCCTTATATGCTGATTCAGAGAGAGGAAAGGGTTTTCCTGGTGGTGCTCTAATAAAATCACCATAAATGTGGGGAATTGAATAACAGAAACACACTCTTCTGGAGATTTAGTGTTTAGAATTCAGAAGTCACACAGTCCACGGTACCCAGGAGGACCCTAGTTAGGACTCTTCCTTGCTGCGTCTGATCTGAGTAGCTGTCTTGGCACGCCGAGCTTAAGGCTGCATGCTTCTGGTCTTCACATCAACTTCTCTTCGCTCTGTGTAGTCTCTCTCTGAAGGTCTCTTAGAAGGACACTTGGAATGGCACATGGGGCTCACCAAATGATCCTGGGTAGCTGCCACCTCTCCTTATCCCTAACTTGAGCTGACATTGTAGCTCAGTGGTCCTTCACTTACCCAGAAAAGGCAAAGCCCTGGGATCCATCCCAGCACTGAAAAGTAGTAGTAATGACCTTCTAACTGACTTACACACGTGTGTGAAGTCCCTTTTGCCCAAATACTATAACATTCTGAAATTACGGTACTTAACACTTGGTCACTTTGGGTGGCCCTCCTTCAGCCTACCACGATAATACCCATACTAAGTGAAGACACTTTAGTCCACCAAAAAGCACCAGCCACTGGCTTGCTCTATTTTAATTGCATAATAAAGAAGCTACCGTCGTGCTGAACAGACCCCAGTCATGACAGATTTCCTTAGCACTTTGTAGCTCAAAGATTCAAAAGCCTTAATCTGGAAAATCACCTGGACAGCACAGCTAAAGCAATTTAATTAAGAAATTATTAAGAGAGTAAACCATCCTTCTCAGAACTTAGAGGTCATCTTAGAAGGTAACGAATGGGATGAAGGTTTATCATCACAAGACCAAACACGTGGCCAGGGTGAGAAGGAGAGCACAATATGTTGCAATCAAAAGCACTCTTTGCCTTGGTCAAAGACAAGGGTGGCAAATATTTTATGGGACAGCAAGGGGGAAAACACGAGTTGAACACTGAACATCTCAGAGAGCAAAACAAACGATAAATATCTGGTTTTATTGATTAATTAATTGCATTTCACTATACTTGGTTACTTATGCAATTTTCATATAAGCATGCTTGACAATATTCCCCTCCCATAAGCCACTGCTCTCTCCTTTCCCACTCCTCAACCTCTCCATTGGTTCCTTCTATCCTAGACGATTCCCTTCTGTCTTGACGTCGTCTGGACAGATAAAATCTTATGCAGCTATACATAATCTGAGACCCATAATGAGAAGAACTATGCATGTGTTCTTCTGACCATGGCTTAAAAATTCACATGATATGGTTATCTCCACTCATAGCCATTTTCCTGTAATGGCTATAACTTCTGAGCTTAAAGGGGAAAAATAGAGGAGGAGCGGATTTGGGTAATGAGATTTGGTTTTGACAAGATTAAATGACATGGAGTATATGACTAATCTGGTAAGGCTTTACCTGAAGTCCAGGACTGGTGAGTTGGCTCAGCAATTAAGAGCATTTGCTGATCTTGCAGAGGACCCAGGTTAGGGTCCCAGTACTTCATGGTGGTTCGCAGCCATCTGTAACTCCAGTTTCAGAGGTCCCAACACCCTCTTCTGGCCTCTGCAGGCACCAGGTATATGTACGGTGCACATACATGCATGCAGGTGAAAACAGTCATACACATTCAATAAAGCTTTTTTTTTAATTACCTAAAAATCAAGCTCAAATGATAGGGAACAAGATAAAGATCTGAAATATGCGCGTAATAGACAGGCATTGAATACATTATCAAAGGAACAAAGGCAGAGGAGAAAAACTGCTTGCCTACCAGACCTGGAGGTCTGCATTAAAGGCTGCACACTGACCCCCACTCCACTAACATAAATAAACAAAATATGAGCTGGTGTCCTTGCTGTGGACAGGGGACATGGAAGCATCACTTATGCGAAATAAGAGATGGGAGTATTCTTCTCATTGTAAAGGAAGTTGCCAGGGCAACTTGCTGGCCTCTCCCTTTGAAAATGTCTCTATGGAAAACAAAGGAAAACGTTACAGAAACGGATTTTCTCCACCGTCAGCTGCATCTATATCTAATCTAAATTTGGATCATTCAAAAAGAATAATCAGGTGGTAACACGTTTAGATACAGACAGGATGTTGATTCAAGGTAGGCACCACTAAAGTTCAGAAATACAAAGACCAGAAGGCTACAGAGACCATCTTCTCTGTGCATCACATTAAGCGCTTGCATTAAGTTCTTCAATCTTCACAAATGTCTAATGAGAAAAATACTATTGTCATGAAAAATTTCAATATTAGAAAATAGAGTCAAGATTCCCAGACGAGAAGTAACAAAAGGAAGGTTATTGCGTTCCATGGACTCCCATGCATTGCTCCTGCTGAAGACAGCACCTACCATGCAGAGGACGCACATTTCCTGTTGGGCACTGCTAAAAGCGTCTCACTCAGAGGAAGATCCCCACAGTCTTCCTGGGAGGGAGATATTGTGACTAAACCTACCTAAGGAGAACATTGCAAATAAAGATTAAGTTGCCTGTAGTCACACATATTAGTTGAGTGTAGTTCAGCATTTTCCCACAGCAAGGCATACTCAAACAACCAAACCAAACATAAAGACAATAAATCCCGGATATAACGCTCTCTGATCAGATATAAAAAGGGAGGCATCGAATCTGCCCTTTGGAGATGGCTACTGGAAACTTTCATCCCCATGACTTTCATGCATTCTTCATGCCTATCCTATAGCCTACAAATGGCAAGCATTAAGTAGTGCTATAATTAAGACTATGAAGTGTTCCTCCAAAAGTTCTGGGGACCAACTTTGAGGACGTTTTTGAAATTTTGTGAGGTACTCTCTAACAAGGCTAGGTAGGTGTTATGGGGCACATTCATTTAAAGGTCAAGCCTGATCCCTAGTACCATCCTTGTTCCTTCCTTCTATTCACAAAAGAAGCTTCTAGAACTCACGCTTCTAGAACCAGTATGGCCTTGTGCAAAAGCACATATGCCAAGCCACCACGGACTGAAACCTCTGAAACCATTAGACATAAAGTTTTTCCTTCTCGTTTATTTCAGGAATGGTCACAATGTATTACCATCACTTTAAGTGTATTTAATAGAGAAAACAGCCAATTCTCTAAGGGTCTGGAACACTAAAGGTAAAGATAAATGGAGAAATTACTAGAAAAGGGCATTTTTAAACTATGCCTGGGGAACATTGCAGAAGAGGCGGTGCAAAGATTGTAGGAGACAGAGGATTGGAGAATTTCCTATGAAGATGTTGTCTTCTGGTAATGTCAGAAGCTACGTGCATAAAACCACGAGAGAACGAGGACCATGACAATGGCGTGTTAAAGTGGACGGGGGACTCTCATGAGGACTCGGTCCTACACAAAGAACTACAGGCAACTAAGGAAAGCTGGGATCGGGAGACGTGGTTTCCCCAGGGAAGACCATGCCAACTGAGTATTCAAAACCAAATGGCCAGCCCTGAAAGCATATGTACACCAGCATATGTACCACACAGACTGAGCAGGTTATCTTTAAGAATGCATATGTATATGCTTGTACATATATGCATATACGTATGTACATGTAACAACAATCAATGAAAAAAGAGACCATGAATCTGAAAGAGAGCAAGGAGGAGCATACAGGACAGTCTGGAGGGGGGAAGGGGAGAAATGATATCATTATAATCTCAAAAATAAAAAAAAAATAGAAAATAATAGAAAAGAGTAATAATAAAATTAAAATTATAAAAAAGTAAAAATATATGAGCACTGAAAGCTAAGGCCAACTCAGTTCCCTACAGCTGCCCCGGTCCAGTCAAACGGGCACTGACATAGAGCACGGCGGGCGCTTCGGCCGTTAGGACTTTTCGGTTTGCTTCTAAAAGCTGCTAACTGGATAAACACAAAGAGAAGCTAGAGTAGTTCACAGAGGAAGAAACACAATGTGTAATTTGGCCCAACTCAGAAATAAGCAATAAAAACTTTGTGTGTGTATTCTTTTTGTCTTTCCCACATGGAACTTTTTAAAGATGATCAGTTTTCTAGATTTAAAGAAAAAGTGAACACAGGCAGCGCTTCTTGTGAATTCGTAGCTGGAATCAAGGTCAAACCAAGCACTGCACACCTCCAGCTTCCTCTGATGTTGAAATGGGAAACCCAAGTCTTAAACAGAAGAGCGAGTGGTGAGTGAGTGAGCAAGTAAGAGGGTGCAGGATACCTTAGTCAGCCCGGTGTTGTACACACACACAATCCTAGGTACTTGGGAGGCAGAAGCAGACGGATCTCTGAGTTCCAGGACAGCCTGGTTTACAGAATGAGTTCCAGGACAACCAGGGATACACAAAAAAACAGAAAGAAAGAAAGAAAGAAAGAAAGAAAGAAAGAGAGAGAGAGAGAGAGAGAGAGAGAAAGAAAGAGAGAGAGAAAGAGGGAGGGGAGGGGAGAGGGAGGGAAGAGAGGGAGGAATGAAGGAAAGAAGGAAGGAAGGGAGAGGAAGGAAGAAAAAAGAAAGAAATGTCTTAAATTAGGATGATCTTCCTTACACACGTATGTGCACACACACATTACACATGCACCTACATAATACACATACAAGCATACACACATATTCATTCTATACCAATGTTCAACACAATTTCTGCCAAAGTTCAGGACAACAAGATTAGAACAGGTGAACTGAAAGAATCCATCCAGATTTATTCACCAAAGTGGGATCCCCAAATGTGTTACCAGCATCCTAGCATAGCTCTCAATAACCCACAGTTGTAGACCTTTACAGTTTTGAGCTTGAAATCTCTTCCTTAAATTTTAGTGTTCCATTGCGTTTACTTTCTGGCAGAAGGCAGTGCAAACAGGCTCCACCTCCTGCCAAAAGCAGGGCAAAGAAAATCAGAAGGATGGGCTAAAGTGATGAGGTATTCAGAATGCAATCTGTAATTACTTTAATGACTACAGACTGCTTAGAAGTTCATTACAGAGATGCATTTACTACCAGTCCCTTGTTCCTCATCACTATTGTCAGTCAAGTGTCGTTTATTTCCAGTGTCTTTTCCACCACCAGCTCTGCCACAACAAGAAAATTAGAGACATAACAGGATCACAGTTTGGCCATGTGTGTCAAAGACAGCATTTTCTCGCAGAGTCAGTGGGTGCTTTTGATATCTTTGCTACCAACTCATGGGAATTTAACTGCTGCCAACAGTCATTAAATTTTACAAACAGCTGTGTCTGGGCCTAGAGCATGCATCAACATCTCAGAAATAATATTGTCTATATAAGGATAAATTTAACAAAAAAATTGAAATCATTGCATATTCAGCTGAGGAAAATGAAATAGGAACCCACAGAGTTTTTGCAGAAATAACTCATGAATAAAACATCTGCATAGTATGCTGTTCTAAAGAATCAATCATAATAAAGGTTTCCATGACACAGGATAATATGCATGTATTTAAACTTTTCTTTCTGAGAAATGACTCAACGCCATCAAATCCTTCCATATTCAGTGAAAAGTTACTGCCAGTCTCAAAGCTGACAGTTCCCCATGCCTCTGCCTATGTGCGGTAAAGGAACAAAAAAAAGGACATTGTCACTTTACATACAATCTTACACATCAAAAAGAAGAAAAAAAACTGAGATCTGCAGAAGCAGCCATCACTTTTTGCCATAAACAAAAACGTGTGTGCAAACACTAGTCTGAAGTTCGTTGGCCATATGTGTGTGTGTATACTAGTCTGAAGCCTGTTGACCATATGTGTGTGTGTATACTAGTCTGAAGTCCATTGGCCATACATGTGTGTGTGTGTATACTAGTCTGAAGTCCATTGGCCATATGTGTGTGTGTGTATACTAGTCTGAAGTCCGTTGGCCATATGTGTGTGTGTGTATACTAGTCTAAAGTCTGTTGGCCATATGTGTGTGTGTGTGTATACTAGTCTGAAGCCTGTTGACCATATGTGTGTGTGTATACTAGTCTGAAGTCCGTTGAATGTGTGTGTGTATATACT
>NC_022024.1:1977874-1986128 GCF_000317375.1 Microtus ochrogaster
GACATACATGTGTGTGTATAGTGTGTGTATACTAGTCTGAAGCCTGTTGACCATATGTGTGTGCGTACACTAGTCTGGAGTCCGTTGACCATATGTGTGTGTGTATACTAGTCTGAAGCCTGTTGACCATGTGTGTGCGTATACTAGTCTGGAGTCCGTTGGCCATATGTGTGTGTGTATACTAGTCTGAAGCCTGTTGACCATATGTGTGTGCGTACACTAGTCTGAAGTCCGTTGGCCATACTGCTCACAGTCAGCAATTTTGAAGACTACCAAGTCTGTGAGTTCATTTTCACATAAGCCTACTCAACACATCATTATTTACTTTCTGCTTAGGAAATTGACTTTGGCTTAATATGCAATAAAAACACATCAAATTAGAGTTGATAAGACAGCAATTGGGCAGCGCAGTTACAAACCCAGACTTCCATGTGAAATAACCCAACAAGTAAAACTGTTACCTTCATCATTATTTTTGTTTTAAAAGACTCCATACTCTTGTGTTCCCAGATTGAATTAGCTATGAATTGTTTCCTTAAGAATCGTGGAAAATGTAATTTATTTGGTATTGTTTATCTAATTGCTGAAGATCTTGACATAGGGGATTTTTTCCCTTTCTCTTTGAGAGTAATTAGCTGCTGGCTTCACTTGATTGGCTAACTACCTGGAGGAAGATGTTTATCTTTCAATTAACTTTGACAGAGGGCACACATGCATCTCACCAAAAGCTGTGCTTCCTTCCTCAGTGCTGTGAGAGGTGACGACGGTGGGAGCCAGTGCCTACTCCTGTTACTGCGGATTGGAATCTATGCCACAAAGAGCAGACTTTCTCCCATGGCCACTCAGAAAGTGGTCTTGTGTGAAGAAGTGACCCAGGCTGGTTCTAGCTGGTTCTAAAATCTGTCCTGTTTATAGAGTCAAAGACTGACTCGGGAGATTAGTCAGTGCTGCGGACATCCTCCATGGATCCTGAACGTCAGTGCCACAACACACATGATCTGTTGATCCTCAGGGGAGAGAGACAGAGGTTCCAGGGAATGCTGCTCATTGAAGACCGGACATTTCAAAAGAGCACCTAGCACAAAGCTATCTGTGTGACAGGGAAACGACCCTCTTTGAAAATGGGCCACACTTTCCATCCAGGCTAAGGGCCTCTAGCTCAGGAAGAGATCAAGAGTGAAGTTACTTTTCCTGCTGCTGCGATAAAAATGCCCCAACAAAGGCAATTTAAGGAAGAAAGCATTCACTTTGGCTGACAAGGGTATGGTACTCTGGTGGGACATCATAATGGAAAGAGCTTATGTCAGGGAGCAAAGGACCTTAAATGCCTGTACTTGGCTGACTTTCTCCTGTTTATTCACTGGGACCAAGTGAAGACAGAGACAGACAGACAGAGAGATGGAGACAGAGACAAAGACAGAGACAGACAGAGAGATGGAGACAGAAGGAGACAGATCAGACAGAGAGACAGAGAGATGGAGACAGAGACAAAGACAGAGACAGACAGAGAGATGGAGACAGAGATGAAGACAGATCAGACAGAGATGGAGACAGAGATGAAGACAGAGACAGACAGAGAGACAGAGAGATGGAGACAGAGAAACTGAGACGGATATAGGGAGAGACGGAGACAGGGAAAGACGGAGACAGAAAGACAGAGACAGAGAAATGAGGTGAAGCTAAAATGATGATTGTTGTCATTGGTTTATAGAATTAACAACATAAACTGCATACTTGAAAAGTTAGTTGCATAAGAATCAACATAAGCAATGCAATGCAGTGTTTGAACATCAGCCTGCCTTTCTATGGTCCTAAGTTGGTACTTGAGATATGAAGCTGATTAAGCCAATGGATGCGGGGTGGGCCAGGGAGCAGAAGTTGCAGGTAGAACAAGGATGAGGTGATGGGGAAGTGCCGGGAGAGCGGGGTTGACATGAGATTCTTGGGCTCTAAGTTGCATGTGGACCCTTGCAGATCCTTCCTTCATTGGTGTGCTATGCAGAGGCAACTGATACCTGCCGTTCTCAGTTCAGAGAGACCCCAGCGCTGATGGGAACAGAAAGGCAAAGTGGTGACTCACTCATCTCTTCCTTGCATTTTCTTCCTTGAGGGAGAAAGCCAACTTTGCCCTCTGGTGGTTGAGGGGATTTTCACTTAGAAAAAACAAACTCTGGCATTGAATATTAGAAGAGAGGAAAAACACTAGAAAAGCAAAGACTCATAGAGGAGAGAATCCCAGCTCCGGGAAGCTCACCTGGGGTATGGTTGGTTGTCCTAAGCTCTAAGTCATGACCATCAGAACCGGGAATAGAACACAGAATCCATCCACATCCACATCCACATATCTCGAATCATAACCCATTAACTATGTGTGGCTTTTTGT
This sequence comes from Microtus ochrogaster, assembly GCF_000317375.1. Lineage (NCBI taxonomy): Eukaryota > Metazoa > Chordata > Mammalia > Rodentia > Cricetidae > Microtus > Microtus ochrogaster. Next base: position 1,980,258 of record NC_022024.1, read on the forward strand.
AATAAAAGATCATAATTAGTTTTGTTCCTCTGAACAAGCTAGAACTTTGTTTTACTGTGTGGAATGAATGCTTCGTGGAAAAGGCCAACTTGCCCTCCATCTAGCGCCTAGAATAGCAGCCTTTGTGAGGCACTGAGGCTAGGGATACGAGGCAAGTGGCACTCCCCATTCCCGCGAGCTCAGAGGCTGAGGTGCAGCGCTCCCCTAGCGTTTTTCTCCCATCAGTCAGTTGTTTGCAGCCGTGTCTCATCTGTATTCTTTAATATTTAGGTCAGTGAATTTCAACTTGAAGACTTGTTGATTTAAGTGGCTTTGCTTCGGGTAGACTCCATTTTTGACAGATTGTACAATTCACAAACGCCATGTTTTGAGCAGGAAAAAAGTCGTTGTGTTTCAGTTCTTTTGAGTGAGGAGAATTGACTGCATCTATCATGGTTCTAATAATAGCGGAGGTGCTGCATGTGTTCCGTTGAGTCTGAATCCAATGCTGTTCATTTGCTATGCAGGACTTCCAGTGTTCTACGCCTCACACGACTCTCTTGATTTATCACCTAGGATGTGCTTTCCTCAGGATATTTTTTCTTTATCTGTATACATAAATACCGTGCTGTATTGGAGTCAGCTTTATTTTACAACGAGGCAAACATATTCATCTGTCCAGCATTGGCACTGTACAGTGGCTAGCACTGATAACGGAAGCTTGGGTCTGGTAGGTGCGATATGCTTGATCTTCTCCTGATACATCTACAGATACATGCAGGGGACCAGAGTGTCTGATGGTGTGGACGTGTGCAAAGTTGGCATGGCAGAATCACAAGCTCCAAGGTTTCTGTGTGTACAGCAGGTGCAGATGAGACAGTAGCCAGTGTGTAGTGGTTGGGGACCTGGAGGGAACACACACATGCTGGGTGTTGGTAGCAGCAGCGGCTGCTCAGCCTCAGATTCTAGTTCCCACACAGGAATGCATGTAGGTGGCAGTCAGGTGGTCACATGCTCCAGAGACTGACCGGAGAATTATTTCAGGTAATAATCTGATTATTTAGTGTGTGTAATTAATTGAAACACAAATTAAAAGGCTATAAAAGATTCCAGTATTTTAGTCAAATAATGCAGGCTTGTGGGTCTCCCAGGAGACATCACCTTGCTTTGGTCGCCTTCTTTTTTGGTGACTGTTCACGTATATTTATGTCCCAATTCAGTTTACTCCTGGAGCCTGTGGAAGACAGTTTGGAATGTTCACAAGCTCCCAGAATAATTTATGTGGGAAACCCTAGCCGAAGGTTCTTTGAAGGCAAAGAGCTAACTAAGCAAAGTCTAGAGATAATCAGAAGTCATTTAAATCAAAGAGCCCAGGAGGAAGAGAGCTGGGGTAAGGACGTGGAGAGAAGGGGGGTGAGATTAGCCAGGAAGTATTTCACAAATGCAAAGGCTGAGGCAGCCTGCAATCAGTGACTATGTAGTGTAGTGACTGGTCCAGGAGTATGAGAAGCCCGATTTCTGTTCCGGATGCCAGAAGAAATGCAGGGCACGGCTATGGATGTAGTTCAGTTGGTAGAGTGACTACCCAGCATGGAGGAAGCCCTGCACTGGATCCTCCACACCATATAAACTACAACTCTTCTGTCTTGTTTGAGTTTTCTAAATCTGACAACCACAGACCATGAGACTGGGCAAAATTTATTCCATCCCAGAATATTCATAATTTGCAAGTCAGAAGAGAAAAAAGATATAGTGAATTCTTCCAATCGCAGTTGGATTGTCAAAGGTTGACATCATCTCATGACCTATCTTAAGTTACCCATGTTCTTCATGAGCTTGGGTACAGGTGGGAAAGTGGTCCAGGCTAGATGGTGTGCAGAGCTAATATGAAATGTCACCGGAAAAATGTAGTTCAGATGTCTATAATTGGCTGAAGGCTCACTGAAGGACTAGATGGCATATTTAAGGTTGCTCTTGTGGCAGGCAGAAATGTCTTCACAAGACATTTTTAGCAGACATTTAGCAGACATGCATTAGTGGAAAATGGTTATGTGAATGATGGCTACAGTATGTCTATTTGTCTCGGAATCAAATAAAGATGGAGAAAACATGACTAACTCCTAATAGTGTGTGTCCATAGAATTGTGATATTTTAATTTCGTATGGTACTGCCCTGGTGTTTGGCACTTTATTATTTGTGGTATTGTTTGTGCTTTTTATAGTTACCTAATTTATTTATAACACACAGAAGTGAAAGACAAAAAGCACCACAGGATAGAATTACCTTCCTCAGAAGGTTCCAGACTGGCTCAATGTGGCAGTAAACTTGGGAGAGATAAAAGAAATAAAGCCATGAACAAGTGCTGTCCTGTGGTTTGCCTCTTTGTTCGTTGGAACATAGATTTTGAAATGAACAAAAGAAAGATGTCTTTGAGCTTCCGAATCCACAAGGACTTTATGGGAAACGAGGGAAGAAGAAACTTTGGGGGCTTTACAATGAGAAAAAGCTGTGGGTGGAAGAAGCCAGACTCGCATGTGCAGAGGAGTGGGTTCTCAGTACAGCACTGTGAGCGTCTGGTTCAGATGTGTCTCTCGGCAGACGCTGAGTGCACACCAGGGCGCGTCTTCCCTTCACTTTTTCCTATTCTTCTGTTTACTGTCTATCATATAAGGGATCGTTTACCTTTTACCTCTTAGCTTTCCCCTTTTTCCTTCATATCTGTGTTGATGAGACAGTTCTAGGCTGTATAATTTCAGTGTTCTCTGTCATTACCTGTATGATATTTAGTTGGTTTCAGTATTCACGTTCTTAATCTTAAAGTGGGTGTTCTTTTGAGAATTTTATGCCAAAGGTATAGTATGTTTTGATCAAATCTCACCCCCAGTCCCTACCCTCCAACTCTTTCAACTCCTTCCCCAACTATATCCCTCTCACAATTTTATGTACTTCATTGTTTCAAACCTCTGAGTTCAGTTGTTGCACGGGTAGAGAGCCATCCACTTGACCATAGGCAACCTACCTAGGGCTGCAGCCATAAAGAAAATGCTCCCTCCCTCAGTGACCATCAACTGCCAATAGCTCCTCACCATGGGGTTGGGTTTCTTGATTCCTTCCCCAGCATAAGTTGAAATTTGACCTGGCTTGATCTTATACAGGTCTGTGTATTGGGCCTAGCACTTGTGAGCTCTTGTGTATGCAATGGGGCTCTCGTTTTCAGAAAACACTTTTACAGCAGGTCTACCAATCTCTGTCTCTGATCATCTTCCTTCCGCCCCCTCTGTGGTGATCCCTCTGTTTGGGGGAGAGGGAGTGTGGTGTGGATGCCCCATTAAGGGCTGAACATTTCAAGCTATGTCTTTGTTTTGCTTCTTAGTAGCCTGGTCAAACCTTTCTTGAATAAAGAAACAAAAATGTCTGTGAATGCCTGTTATATGGAGAAACTGTATCAGATAGTGGCTGAAAGCCTGCCTAACTCCTTTCTGGCTATACCACTCCTTGGTTGAGTGTCCTTGGGAAAGAGGTAACTTTCTTTTGTCTTGTTTTTGAAACTTTAAAATAACACATTAAAATTGAATTCCTATGAAAATTGACCAAGACAATCCAAAATTCAAATTACTGTAGATAAATCATTACCATTACTACTGTTATTTATTACATTCAGGGTGTGTGTTTATACACCGTCTGTACCTTCTTGGGACTGTTTTCCTCTACAATTCTGCTATGAAGAAAAGCCCTCATGTGACAGATACTGATGACAGGAAACGTGGGCGCCTTTGTGTGAGTGTCCTCAAACAGTACCGAAGATCAGCACCCTGAAGAAGAGCCGTGAAATTGGGGTCAGAGCTTAAGGATATGAAATATCCCCACCTTTTTGTAAAAAATGCATTGCAACATGTTTTGTTACTTTTGTGGACTTGACCTGGAAGAGGGGAGGTGCTGATGTTACTAGGACAGAAGAGCTAATGGCAGCAGCGGACACTTGGGCATGAACAGAGGGTCCCCTTCCACGTGAGGGAACTGGTCTTTGTCAGAATGTGGAACCTTTCCTTTGTAAAGGGAGGAGATATCCTGAGGCGGTGGGAGTGGTTCCTAGCGTGTTGTTATATTTTCCCTTTGAAGAATAAGAGAGCGTCTTATTATAATAATAATGCCTGTAGGATTAGGAGAGAGGCAGGCATAGCTGGGGCCGGGGATACTTGCTTGAAGGTTAGAGTAGAGAAATGGTTGTGTGAAATGAACTTGTCAGGGATCAGCAGTGGAATTCCAGGCAATTCGTAGCGCCTCTTTGGGATTTGTGGTCATGAATTTAAAATGAGACTAGTCATCTGAGTTGCATGCCTAAAGTAGCCCTTCCCCAAAAGGTACATTGGTGTATACTTCCTGTGATGTGTGCATAACTGAAATATAGTCTCACTTTCAAATCAAAAATTCCAAGTTGCCTATGTAATTACCTAGTAATTCTTATTAAGCCGTATGTGCTGGTGTATACTTGTAAATACTTGTGATATTGAGGCAGGGGAAATGAAACCCTCCTCCCTACGGAATGACAATAACCCCAACCCACAAACTAAATTGAAGACTTCATGCTTTAAGATTTTCTGCAGAATCCTGGAAGAATTAAAAGGTCTGTATCTTTGTTCTGCACAGTGGCCAGTGGTTACCTGTGGGTTTTGAACTCTGGAAGCATAGCTAGCCCCTCCAAGAAGCTGAAAGTTTCATTTGATTTGCTTTCTTTGTTTAAAGCGCCACATATGGCTAGTAGCTATTGTTTTGTGTAACACTCTGTATTCACTGCCCTGTTGCTTCATGACATTTGTTACTGGAAAGAAGAATCCAAACCTCCTATTTTGTTGTTAGAAATTTGAAATTTTGCAAATTGTGGGAATGACTACGAGATTTGTTTTTAGAGAGAACTTGTTGACCACTTGGCAGTCTCTAGGGTTTGGGGAGGCTTCTACCAGTATGGCTGTATTTTGGAAGTTTCGTTATTAATAAAATCATTTAGAAGCTATGCCATGGGTTTGGAGCTCCATCCCAGAGACTGTCAATTATGTGGTCTTTGAAAAATACCCTTCTGTCTTGAAGAATTATTTACTCCAAGATTGCAATACTCTGTCACTAGAGGACCCACTCTTTCCCTTAAGTGCTTGGTTCATTTGTCATTTCTTCTTTGCAGATGTCTGTGACTCGTCGACAGTCACTTCACCGTGGTTGCCTCTCCTCAGTCTGTATTTCTGTTTCTGGGCATCTTTTTCATGTTTGTTCTTCATCCCTACTCTGTTTTCTGCAGTGTGAAAGTATTGTGTTGCTCTGGCACAGAGTTTATTTTTCACCTTGGCTTTTTGTTTCTGCCCGTTTCTTTTCTTCTGCCTCTTCTCATTTGGTAGAGACAATATGTTCTGGAATCTTGGCAGCTTCGGCAAAGATCCACATGCTGCATGGCTCATGCCCTGTCTAGGAAAGGATTGGTTTAGAACTCCAGGGCAATGCCCCTTTGAGTTCCAGCTTTGTGTGGGAATTCGTCTTTGAAATTCTTCTCTATAGACAGATCACTACATCCAGTGTTGAACAGTAAGGGGTCACTGTTTTTTGTGACCATTGTTCTATCCTCGATTTGCCAAGTGTCTCATCTTAGGTCTTCAGTGGGAGGCTGTTTGATGAACCATTGCCACAATTTCTGAAACTTGACAGGTTAGTACCTTCTTCCTGTTATATGAGGTTGCAGCGGATCCTTTGCTTAGGTTGGAATGAGGTGTGGGGGTTGGTAGGCAGGTTGTTGGTAAAGTTTCACCCCTGTTCTTAAATACTGTCATGAAAATGGAAACTGTGTGGGTAGTGTAGTGTGTGTGTGTGTGTGTGTGTGTGTGTGTGTGTGTGTGTGTGTGTGTGTG
>NC_022024.1:1986228-1988272 GCF_000317375.1 Microtus ochrogaster
TGTGTGTTCTGTTTGGTGTTCTACCATCCTTTTGTTGTCTTTTAGAATGAGTAAGTCTCTTTCTGCTGGGCACAAGTTCCTGTTTCCTCTATGCGCTGCTGTCCCCGTTGTCAGGGAGTAAGGGTGTTTGTCTGTCTTGATTGTTTTGTTTTCCTCCTGTGACAGGGGGAGTGGGGTGAAGACTGGTGATGTGGGGTGTCTTGGGAGAGCTGACCTTCAGATTTCAAAGCCTCCTTCCCAATCTCTGTTTTGGTTTTATTTCTTTCTTCTTAAAATGTGTGTTTCAGAGCTTTGATCTACATTTCTAACAATTTTACTGAAGTAAAATTCTCCTATCCCACACTTTGCTTATTTTGAAACACATCACTTAAATGTACTCTTTTAAAAAGGTCCCATGCAGTGGCTTTTAGTATATTCAGAATTCTGTAGTGATTAATCCCAACTCATTTTTGTACTTGTTGGCGTATTTGGTCGGTATGATAAATAACCAGACCAGCTAAAGAACAACAGATATAATTTAGTAATTGAAAAAGGGGGGAACTCACGCTACAAGAGTGGGAGGTCTGAAATCCAAAATGGTCCAGCAAGCACTGTGTAGAGAGAGTACGCACCTATCTACTCTGATTTTTCTACCTGGGCTCCAGGTGGCCATACCCTAACCAGATGTGATTGGTTGAGCTTCCTCATAACATTTTTGAGGGACATTTTTATTGATACACCAACAGAAACCATATAGATAAAACCCCAAGCATATGATATCCTTGGGAACTGCTAATCAGCTCTATTTATGGATTTTCCTGCTGGAGCCATTTTACATACATGTATTTGATCAATCAATGGTCATTCATGACATGGCTTCTTTTGCTTAGCATGTTTTTGAGGTTCATCTACACGGTTAATTGTATCAGCCCTTCATTTTTATTGGCAAAAGGGATTCCATTATGTGGATATGGTTTGTTGTGCTTATTGATTATTCAGTTTGTGGACATTTGGGTTTTCTTCTACTCTTTGGTAATGAATAATGCTGGAATGGTCTTTTCTGGTTTTTCTTAGACAGGCTTTCATTTCTCTTGAGTGTAATTTAGGAATGAAATTGCTGGATCATATAGTAACTCTGTGGTTAAAGATTTGATCAAGTGCCAGAATGTTTCACAAAGCCAACACTGCTGTTTTCTGTTGTCCCTTGCATGTGTGCATCCTGGTATATTGAACACATAAGCACCTGTCTTTGCGATCTACCGTTCGTGTAGAGATCAGTTGGTATCTCATAGCAGCTTTGATATTAATTTTCTTGACAGTGGATGATGGTGAGCATCCCTTTGTGGACTTTCTATGAAGAACTCCTGCTCAAATCATTTGCCTATTTTCACTTTTAGTGGTCATTCTATTATTGAATTAAAGTATTAGTTTTTTATTTGAATACTAGTCCCTAAAACATATAATTTTAATTTTTTATTGTATAGGTGGTTGATTTTCATTTACTGATAGGTTGAGGTTCTATTTCTAAAATATTTACTCCATCCCATTAAGCTGTGTGCCTACCTTTAAGTTAGAGTTGTATTGACTTGATTATTGTAACTTTGGAATAAAAGTTTTATTTCTCTAAGTTTGTTCAGTTAAAATGACCATTTTGAGTCCCTTTAATTTCAAAGAAAATTTAAGATCAGCTTAAAACATAGAGCTGAGATTTTGACGGAGAGTGTACAAGTACTGTTAGCTGAAAAACTGTTGTAGTTATAATGGTTTTAACTCATCTGATTTATGAATACGGTTTATCTGTCCATTTATGTAAGTTGTCTTTCATTTCAACAATGTTTTGTAGTGTTCAATAGTCAGTTTTGTGTATTTTTTCTTAAAATTATTCCTATGTAATTTTTCCTTTTCAAAGCCATCATAAATTTAATTATATTTAATAAAAATGTATACATGAGTTGATTTATGAGCATTTGTATTACACCTTGTCACTTTGTTGAGCTCATTCATTTATTTGAATATTTCTATTTATTTATTTATTTATTTATTTATTTATTTATTTATTTATTTA
>NC_022024.1:1990223-2004571 GCF_000317375.1 Microtus ochrogaster
GACACTTAAGGTCATTTGAATATTTCTTTAAAACAGATCTCAGGATTTTTAATATATAAGATTATCCCATCTGCCAATATGGCACTTTTGTTTATATACACACCTTTTACTTCTGGTCTATGTGCCTTTTATTTCTTTATGCTGCCTGTTCTGGTTGAACACTGTAGTACATAGAACTAGGGAGAGTGGGGACCCTATAGTATCTAGAACTGGGGAAATGGGGGACCCAATAGTACATAGAACTGGGGAGAGTGGGGTACCCTATAGTACACAGAACTGGAGAGAGTGGGGACCCTATAGTACACAGAACTGGGAAGAGTGGGGACCCTATATTACATATAACTGGGCAGAGTGGGGGACCCTATAGTACACAGAACTGGAGAGAGTGGGGGACCCTATAGTACACAGAACTGGGGAGATTGGGGGAACCTATAGTACATAGAACTGGGGAGAGTGGGGGACACCATTGTCATCTCATCTCTTAGAGAAAGAACACAAGTCTCACAATTATGAGCTTCTTCATAGATGTGCTTTTTTGATTGATAAATTTTGTATTCCAACTTCAATTAATTTGTTAACCATGAAAGGTTTTTCATATATATGTTTTTTGAAACAGTCCTGGCTGTCCTGGAACTCACTCTACAGACCAGGCTGGCCTTGAACTCACAGAGATCCACCTGCTTCTGTCTCCCAAGTGCTGGGTTTAAAGCTGTGTGCCCCCGCAGCCCTAGCTAGATGTTTCATATTGTTAAATGTCACTCTGTTTCTGTTAATATTATCACATGTGATTTAGTCCATTGTTCTGTTGATATGGTAGATTAAATTCATTGACTTTCAGATATTGAATCAACCTTGCATTCCTGGGATGAATATCACTTGATTGTTACATATACTTTTTAAAAATGTATATTTTTAGAACATGTTTGTTGTTCAGTTGGAGATTTTTGCTTGTATTTCTTTAAGAAATAAGAGACTATAGATTTTTGATAACAATTTCTGCTGTTTTTTAAGTTGTCTGATTCTCATATTGTCTCCATACTGGCCTCAAAGAGTGAACTCCTAAATGCTCTGGCTTTGAATAATTTCTGTGCATTTACATTAGTTTCCCCCAAAAAATACTGATCCAATTTCTTGTTTGGGGGGTTCTATTCAGATTTTAGTCCTTATCGAACTGGCTTTGATAGTTTGTATTTGTGTCAGTTAAGTTTTGTCAACTTGACACCACCCAGACTCAGCTAGGAAGAAGGAGCCTCAACTGAGGAACTGCTCTGTCACGCTGACCTGTGGGTGTGTCTGCGGGTTCACTTTCTTGATTAATGATTGATGTGGGAGAGCCACGCCCACTGTGGGCAGTGCCACTCCTGGGCAGGTAGTCCTGAGTTGTGAAAGGAAGTAGGCTTCTCAAGCCATGGAATCAGGCAAGAGAATTCTCTTATAATCCTTTTAATTTCTATCCAGCTGATGGTAGCATCTCCTCATTCAGTGTTGAGCTTAGCGGACCTGAGTCCTCTCTTTTGTACCCACTTGGTCAACCATTAAAAATTTATTTTGCAGACATTTTCAAAGATCTAGTTTTCTTGTTTTATTGATTGTTTTATTTCTGTTCTAATAATTATCATTTTCCTTCTGTTTGCTAGAGATATTTTCTTTTTTCAGTATCTTAAATGAGAGGGTAGCTCATTGCCTCAGTGTTTCCATGAGATGGACCTTTCTAGCTAGAAGCTTTCCTGCAAGTACTACTTTTGCTGCATCTCATCAAATTCCCTGTGTTTGATTTTCATTTGCATGCATGTTAGTGTTTATTGGTATTTTTGTGATGCCTTCTTTAATGCATTTTTATTTGGAAATACGTTTTAAAATGTCTGCATTTCTGTCAAGTGTCTTGATTTCTTTTTGCTACTGATTTCAATTTTTATCCCATTCTTCTCATAAAACAGACTCTGTATACCATCAGTTCCTTGGTGTGTGTGTGTGTGTGTGTGTGTGTGTGTGTGTGTGTGTGTGTGTAGCTTATTTGATGGCTTACCATTGGGTCTATTTAAGGAATGAGTCACGAGAGCTTGAGAAGGATGTACTCTGATTGCTATGTGTTGGAGTGCTCTGTGTGTTAGGCTTTGGTTTGTAACAAATGTCTAACCTTAAATTTTTGTTGACTAAAAGAAAAAAAAAATTTTTGTTGACTAACAACAGATTTACCAAGATATTTAATCTGTACTTGTTGTTATTTTCAGTTATTTAAAAGAGCCAACTTCATTGAGAGAAGTTCATTCATACTGAGAACTGATATTCATCCAAAGGCAAAGGAATTAAATTATATTAATAACAAAGCAAGGGGGTGGGGAGATGGCTCAGTAGATAAAGTGTATCCTGTGTATGTGTAAGGAGTTTGCATTCCTAGCAGGGATGGTGGCTGCCTATATTTCCAGAATTTAGAGAGTGGAGACAGGGGGGTCTCTGGGGCAAGCTGGCTAGGCAGACTACTAGCCAAGTTGGAGAGCTCAGGCTCAGCAAGAGACTCCATCTTAATAAATCAAGAGGAGAATGCTTGAGAAAGACATAGGATGTCAAATTGATGTATGCATATATATATATACACATACATACATACATACACACATACCTATGTAATGAAATATACATGCATACCACACACACACACACATGTATGCACGTGCAGAAGAGCAAAACAACATAAAAATTTTTAATAAGCTTTAATGTCATTTTCCTAGGACGTGGATCTCGCATGTCTAGTGTAAGGTGTGGGTGTCAAACACAACCTGATTACTCATGTTCTTATACTGAGTTGTATTCAACTCAGGAGAACTACTGGCCCCCAGAGACCCATAGAAAACACAGAGAACAAGCTCACAGACTTAAAGAGATCCACGGATCCCTGTGAATCTGAATCATCCTTTATATTCCTACATCCCTGGTTGTCCATGTTAGCTGTGGAATGCCCTTGAAGAGGACAAAATTTAAGACCCAATGACTTCAGACTATGGCTGTATCTCCACACTTGTAAATTTGAAGACAGAAGTATTTCAACTGTTCTTTGAAATGTGTATTCTTTAAATTCAGTTTTGGGTGGTGTTTGGAGACATCCCATTTTGTCAAAGCATGTTCTTATTCATGAAACTGCTGGAATCGAGGCCAACGTTTCCCACTAGTTTTGTTAACTGGGATCCAAATTGAGATGGTCTCTGGCTGAATACACCCTGGAGAACTCAAGAATTGTTCTGTTTGAGAAATAGCATGGTTCTCATCCACACAGTTGCTATGGATTAAATTATGCTTATACCACTAAGTGTATTTTGGGGTGGGTTGAATTTTTTTCTGTGCTGCATTAGATCACCGTTAAATATCTAGCTGGCTTTATTCCAGTGCCATTATTATGAATCATTTAGCTTTTACAAAACTTGTGCGTGCCTTTTCCATTGTTGAAGAAGTTGTTTTGTCCAATATATTTTCCTGGTGCTCTTGGTGCTCTTTCACTTAGAAATGGTGATTATATGCTGACATGAATAAACTCCTTATGAGTAATTTTTTATTTTATTTTTGCTCTTCAAACTAATTTATATAACCACTTGACTTTTTTATTCATCTATTCATTTTACATCCTGGCCACAGCCTCTACCCTGCATCCTCTCCTCCCAGGCCTTCTCCCACATCCCTCCTTCCAACCCTTACAATCCCCTCCTCGTCTGTCTCCATCCAGGAAAGGACAGGTCTCCTGTGAGTGTCAATAAAACATGACTTAGCAAGTTTCAGTAAGACTGAGCACCTCCCAATGTCGTAAGGCTGGACAAGGAGCCCCAGTATGAGTAGTAGGAGCCTTACAGCCAGTAAAGGAGTCTGAGACAGCCCCTGTTCCCACTGTTGGGAGTCTGAGCAAGCTAAGTGGCTGTCACATATATGCAGAGTGCCTAGGTCAGTCCCACGCAGGCTCTCTGGTTGTGGGTTCAGTCTCTGTGAGCCCACTTTAGTTGATTGTGTGAGCCTTCCCGATAACCACTTGATTTGATAAGCACTCAGCTATATGAGAGAAATATTTCTTTCCTCCCCACTCTGTGTGACAGAATGTATTATTTTTACCTAATTTGCAAAAGAAGTCACGTCCCTAATCATCACTAATTGATCATTTCCATTATAGACTTTCTGTAGAGTCTACATAACTTGAGTTGAAATCTGATTACTCATTAGGATAGTTTGTCTTTAAGAAACCCCATCTCGAGGACTGTTTTATGTTATATTTAGACATACTTGTGTAGTAGAACGGATAGATATAATGATTTTCACTCTCGGTTTAATTACATTAGTGAGTGATCTTGATTGAGCAAGCGTGCAGTTTCCTGAGCTCTGGTGGGCACCATGTGAGGGAGGAACAGGGCAGCCATCTGTGGGCAATCATGAGTGTTACGGATCCTCATGGCTGTGAAGCACCTAGTAGGTGCCTTATCCACAGACCAGTTCCCAGTAGCACCAGCTTCCCCATTTCCTCCCGTTCTTTCCCAGTGGTAGATGAGCTCGGTGTTTTCCTTTATGAGGGCAGTAATCAAACATTCTGCCCAGCTTCACGCTCATCCTCGAGATGATCTCTTTAAATATTGGTTTTATATGAATTACATCTGTGTTCTTCAAACCTGACTTAAGCCTAGAATGTAGTCAGAACTTTTTCTCCCCAACAACTTTGATTTTCTTTCCCAAGTACAACAACAACAAAAGTTTCCTACTTCCCTAAATTTACAACTTTTAAACACTGTAGGCAGTCATTAGTTTTACCCTTGTTATGACATTGCCTGTTAAGGAATTATATTTGATATGGTGCTAGTCAAGAATAGGAATACTACGGGGATTCTAAAACTAGCATTATTATTTACCTGAATTCTCTGAAATCATAAAAATAAATACAACCACGCAGTTGCAGCCTGTTCTCCCTGGGACTTTACGCTTGCTTTTTAATCACATATCCCTGCTTTGTCTCTGCAACAGTCAATAGAACTGATCATATCCATTCCTTCAGTGTAACTCAAGCTCCATTACAGGTCTGGGTGCTGCCAGCCTTGTCGTGTTTGAGCTGGAGATTCCCTTTCCCACCAACAACTAATATCATCCATTAGTTTCTTTCTTATGCAGCGGCAGTGTTTACTGGGCTTCCAAAGCCAGTTTGGAGCTTAGCTTTGGAATGTTGTAAATTAATCTGACCATATTTGGCTTTACACATGGCATCTAAGAATGAGACAAAGGTTTTGTTTAATGATGATTAATAGCCTGTTTGGCTGTATTCATCTGAGGAACTGAAGGTAATTTTGTCATCAGGCCACTTTTGTAAGTGCACAAACAGATGGGTCTTGCTCCAAACCCTGGAGCCAAACAGACCAGATACCCTTTAATTGCTTGGGGAAGAAGATGTGCGCAGGCATGTCTCCTTCCAAAGGACACTCTGACTGCCACTGTGACAGCTCTCAGGTTTGCTGCTTCCGATGAGACAGAAGTTCCTTGCATTGGTTCAGTCGCATTTCTGGACTGCGGCGCTTTACCTTGAGGAAGAACAGAAAAGGAATATCAGTGAACGGATGCAGGTACACTGAAGCCGTACAGATCTGTGTGCAGATTCGCTCAGAGACAGAAATGTTAGAATATGTTTAGAGATTGCCAGGCCCTCTGGTAATGACAGCTTTGAAGCCAGAAGTTGCTGATTCACAGCATCTCCTACGGCCTCTTCTCTCTCTTGTAATCTGTTTATGGGACAAATAATGCCTTTCTTAGTGATTGGTTGTCAAGCTGGGACTTTGAATTGGTCCATAGCAAGCACATACATGTGTTAGTTAAGGTACCGTTTAGTTTCTAGAGAGATGTATGTAATATTAGCCACGATTACTCCTCCTTTCCATCCTTCAAGGTCTTCAATTTAGCCATGCTAGCCAGTCTCATGAAGGCAGCACCTTCTACTGCAAGGCAAGGAAGTCAGGTTCTCCTGACCCAGAGTATATTAAGAAGCAGTTACCTTCTTATCTCTCTTGAATAAAACAAACCATAAATTCCCTGGGTCTGGAACAATAATCTAAAGATTCCCGAAACACTGATCTAAACTCAAACAGATATTATTAAAAAATACAGATTTGGAAACATCAGCAAAGTGACGCAGCACCTTGCGTATAGTGAGAGATTTTAAATATTTACTTATTGATTAGTCTAAGAAGTAAGCAGCACCATTCAACTGCAAGAAAGAACTAACTTTCGACATTATTTTGCACCATTGAGAAAGATTACCGTTTGGAGTTTTTTCTTAATTAGTTATTGATTTGGAGACTTTGTAATTGGAAGAGGCTAGTTCATTTTTCTACTCCTGACCTCTGGTTTTATGAATGAGGAGACAGAAGCTCTGGGACTTGAGTGATTGGACCACAGAAAGCAGGTTAATGAGTGAAGTGAGGCTAGGGGTCCAGGCCGATGCAGGGCATAAGGAGTTCATCCCTGGCTCTCCCGGGCTATTCCCATCAGCGTTATTGACTGGGTATTGAAATCAAGGTGGTGGGCAGGACCCGTAGAGAGAAGGGGTCTTTGCAAGAAATGTTTTCTTACAGGAAAAAAAGAATTCCCATGAAGGACAGACATGGTCTATGTTAGTTTTTAGTGGACCCGTGAGGCTGAGAGTGAAACGGTTATCTTCGGTGATGACTTTGGGACTTAGGATCCTCTTAGTGAGGCATCAGTTCAACAAGCTGTGGAACAGTCCAGGCTGCAGGTCATGTCTGTTTCCAGAAGGGGAGGAACTGGACAGTCAGCGATCAAGTTGGTATGGGCAGATATTTTTCGGGCAGCTGTGTTCCTTCACTTATGTGGTGGAGACCCAGGTCTGCACTTGAGTTCTCCTCTTGCCAAGAGCCGGCTGCAGGAGAGTGGATGCCTTGACAAGAAGGCTGAGTTCTAGAGAAGGGGCCTCTTAGAAGAGCGAGGCTGGACCCGTAATGCTTCACTGTTTTGTGTTGAAGATTTTTCACACTTTCCCGTGTTGCTCATCTGCCTCTGCAATGACTCCTCGCAGACACAAACTCTCCAAAGCGGTAGAGCTATGGGAGAGAATAAGAACTCGACTGCATGCTGCCTTCGTTCTCATGGAAGGAATTAAATTATTTCTCTTTTTTTCTCACCTGCTGCTTTGATATACTGATTTGTTCATCCTTACGTCCCACTCATCTAGAAACATCCAGGAATTCAGCTCCATTATTATGTGCTTCACCTTCTCCAACCTGTGGTAAGCTTTTCTCTACGCCAAGATGGTCCCTTGAGTTGTTTATTTGCCCAGTAGATCCTAAGTGGCTGGGACTCCTATGCAGTCTTTTTACATTTATGTGACTTTGAGTTTCATGGACTTCCCATTTGTTATTTCGACTATTATGCCTTCAGACAGTTTTCACCCATGATTATTTTTTCCCAACACCACTATATCAATTTCTGGGGCTTTGGGGGTAAAACCAGAGGGAGTATAGGAGCCACGATTTGCATTTGGGTGAAGTAACGTCTGAGATGTAGGTCAGCTAGGGAAAGGGCATTTCAGCTGGGAGCAGTGTCCCCAGGTGAGAAGGGCAATGAGGAGAAACAGACATTTACAAAGATGACCTGGATTTTCGACATGGGCGCTACTGAGTGCTTGTCATCAGAGGGAAATCAATGCTGTTGCTGGCTATTGAGCGGAGGCACAGGGGCTACTGTGATGAAGTTGTTTTCTAGGGCCCTCAGAGAACGATCTACAAATGACATGCCATCTTGGTGAAGTGAAACAAGATTTTGATTTACGGTGCTTTTTTTAGGGAGAGATGAAATGTCTCAAAGGTAGTAGGTGTTACTGAAAATGACATTTTATCTTTGAAAGCCTGAATGGCAGTGCTCATTTTTCTCCTTTAACATGCTGATGGAAAAATCTAATCTTTAACAATACCAGCCCCTATTTCCCTAACTATTCCCATTAGAAGGGTGATTTGGCCTCACATTTGATTCCTAGGAGGTTGAAATTGAATCAGATACAATGACATTATAAATCAAAATGTCTTTGAATCCTATAATAGAAGAAATTTATATAGTGCATATTTTATTCTTAAAATAACTCACAAGATAGTTAATTATAGTAGGATATGGTTGACATTTAATTTTATTATTTGTTGTGTTAGGTCTATCTTTCTTAGATGTTGTAATGCCTTCATTGTCTTGTGATGCCGTAGAGTCGCCTGCTTCAGTGGATTTCATATCCCAGCACATTCTCTTTAGAACACCTACATCTACATCCTTTCCTCTTCGAATCTAGGTTGCCTGACAAGGACCTGGAAGTGATGCATTTGAGTTCAGAAGCGAAGTCACAGAATTGTCATGTGCTTCCATCTTATTCTTTTGGGATGTTTGCTCTTACCTGTGAGTAAACATGGAGGTATATTGGCTTGCTGCCCAAACAAGATCCTACCTGACAGCAAACATTAACTCATGAAGTGCAGATGGCCTGCAGGCACAGCTTCTCAGCCACCCCAGCTGATAAAATGTGTGCCAGAGAGCAGCCCTCTTCTGACTGAAGATTCATTACTGAAAAAAAGAGTTATCCTTTCAAGTCTTTGAGTTTGGGATCATTCATTTCACAGCAGAATGCAATGAGAGTAAGTTGCTAGCATATGTTAACATACATCTGCCTTATGATCATGTTTAAAGAGGAGCTACATAGTTAGTTTATCCACACCAAAGGATGAGATCTTGACTCGCACAGCTAAGTCAAAGCCATGAATGAGCCCCACTTGTTGGATATTAGCATCTATGTACATTTGGTGGTGTGGTTTTGAGTGAGACTGTATACAACTCTGTCATACATCAGCTGGTGGACAAGTTACTTATTCCCATCATCCACAGAACGGGGGTAGTACAGATGCCCTTAATCTAGAACTTCGGAAGGTCAAATGACTTAGTTCATGTAAATCCATAGGACAATACTCGGTACAATGCAAGCAGGGAATGGAGGATGGGTATTGTTAGCAGTAGCAATATCAATGACTGGTCACGAGTAAAAGAACTCAAATCTGATAATGATTATTCCTTAGTTTTCTGTACATTCTTGCAAACAATGAACCGTGGTGTGGCCGAGCGATGCAGTGTATTCCCATCCTGATCTCAGGTGTCAACAAAGTGACGTGTTCTGATGATAGTCATTAACCTGCAGGGACACGGAGATAATTTTGCTCCAGACTTGATCCTCCTAACATTTTTGCAGCTGTGAGGATGTCTGCGTTTTGTTGAAGGCTCTTTATAAATACGACTTCCTCTTTGCTTCTGAATTCCAATTTTTGAGTAGAGAGCAGAGGCTTAATTTATCTGTGCACTTCTAAGTATGGCTTCCTTTCTTGAGTTTTTGCAAATGGCTTTCTGTGGTCACATAATGTATCTCTAGCCGGAACATCTTCATCTGTGTTGTCTTTGCTGTAAGTGCTATCTTCTGTGTCTTGTGAAGATAGAAGAAGGCTTTAAATTTCCTTGGTGGGAAGAGGTACTTCCTGCCTGGAGTCTGGTTTGAAAGTAGATACACAGTTGTGCAGAATAGATACCCTAATACTTCCTGTGCGAAGTGTTAAGTGCATGCCCAGAGCCTGTGCAGTCCCTCATAGTTTACAGATGCTACCAGCTGATGCAGTGCGGGCATTGCATTTATCTTGCTATTAATCGGCTTATATTTAGATTTCCAGAATTGTCTTGAAAACACACAATTCCTTCAAATTAACATTGCATAGGGAAATATTTCAAACATTTATTATATTGCTGAGTCATAAGTTAATTCTCAAAAAAATGTACCTTTCTTTTGTCTGTGTGCATGTGTATGCCTGTTCTTTTGTCTACAAGTGCACCTGCGCTTGTATGTATGTATGTATGTATGTATGTATGTATGTATGTATGTATGTGTGTGTATGCACGAGGAAGCCAGAGGACAACCTCATTTCTCAAGTGTTGTCTCCCTTGTTTTTTTGAGACAGGGTCTTGTGCTGGCCTTAACCTTGCCAATTAATCTAGGCTAGCTGGCCAGTAACTACAAGGGACCTGCATGTCTCTGCCTCTCAAGTGTGAACCACCATGCCCAGCTTTTTTTTGTGTGTGTGGGTACTGGGTTTAAACTCAAGTCATCATGATTGTGTGACAAGCACTTTACCAACTAAGGACCTCTCTAATCCTCACAAACCTTATTCTTTCAGTATTTCAGTTTAGTATACAAAGTGATGGGTTCTTTATGACATTTCCATACATGTGTTCCATTGCCCTTTGTCCTCATGTGTTTCTTCAAAGCCCTCTCCTATTCCCTGGATGGTTCCTTTCCTTCTTCCCGAGAATCTTCTTCTGTTTCTGTAAAAGGAGACTGTTCGTTCTTTCCCAGCCATCCAGACCCAAATAATAACACAGCAACTATATTAATTACAACACTCTTTGGCCAATAGCTTAGTCATGTTTTTTTTTTTTTAAACTAACTCTTACATCTTAAGTTAACCCATAGTTCTTGTCTGTGTTAGCCACATGTCTTGGTACCTTTTATCTTCAAGGCATCTCATCTTACTTCCTCCTCATCTGGTGACGACTGCAGACTGAGCCTTTCCTCCTCCCAGAATGAATGTGATAAAGAGCAGTCCCACACTGGCTTCCATGACACGTGTATTCGCTTTGCCCTCTTTACTGCTTCTCAAAATATTCCTTCTGCCTTCTAGTTTCATGACTCTCTAATATATGTGTATATTTATATGAGAGAACACACAAGGAGTTTGTTTCTCTCATTAGAGATTTGTTTATGAAAAATATTGCTGAAGTTCCACTCACAGTCAGTGGTATCACTTTATCTTGCCATTTCAACTCAGTGCTTTGGATTCTTAAGGAAAAAGTAACAATGAAGCTTTATGTTTGCGTTGCACATTTTGGGTATTGATTTCAGAAGAACACAAGCTTCACATCTTTGTTTGAGGAGGAAGCTATAGCATGCCTTTTACTTTGTAGAGAAACCTGAAGCTCCAAACAAAGCTGGAAAGGGACTGACTTAAGTTGCAATTGGCTATAATCACAGGGTCAATGATGTTTCTGTCAAAAAAAAATAGGATTGAGGTATCATAAAAGTGATTGGTGTTCCAGTGGGAGCTCCGTGGCCACATGGGGGCTCAGGTTTGGGCCAGCTGTACCTTTAGGCATGACTTCTACATTCCAGGAGAGAAGGGGAAGGGAGAAGGAGCAACAGCTCACAACAGATGTAATTTATCCTTTAAAATCAAGTAAACAGTGTCTTTCAGCTGCCCTGTTTATTGGACTTCTCACTGTTAATAAGTCACATGACATCTAACAATAAAGCTTATCTTAGCTGTCTGCTGCTGTGTAACAAATTACCCTACCACAATACCTAACTCCCAACATGCCTGTATGTCAGTAACCCAGTGACAGCCTTGCTGGTACCTCTGTTCCCAGGTTTCTCATAAAGGGTGACCAAAGTGCAGACAGGCATGAGATTGCAGTTCGACCTGCAAAGTGGAGAGGAATACACCCTCACTCACAGGATGGCTGCATTCAGTGCCAGTTGGGTTGGTAATGTTGGCTTTTGTTAACTCCTGATTAGCGTTCTTCTGTTCCTTCTCATGAAGCCTCCTGTGGGGGCATGTCACAACACCATGCTCAGCTTGTCTTAGAACAAATAAGAGTAAAAGAAGCAGAGGAAACACAGTGGCCACAATCTTTTAATTTTGTTGTTGTTACTGTGATAAAGGAGTTGTATGGACAGGGTCTTACTCTCTGGCCTAGGCTGACCTCAGATTTATAATGATTCTCCTACCTCAGCCTCTCAAGTACTGGTATTGTGTGTGTGAGCCACTATGCAATGTTGTGTGGAGGAGCAGCGGGCCGCTTCCTGGCACCCGGCCGCCCGCATGGCTAGCTTTATCTGAAATAATTACATGGAAACTGTATTCTTTAAACACTGCCTAGCCCATTAGTTCCAGCCTCTTATTGGCTAGCTCTTACATATTGATCTAACCCATTTCTAATATTCTGTGTAGCACCACGAGCTGGCTTACCAGGAAAGATCTTAACCTGCATCTGTCTGGAGTAGGAGAATCATGGCGACTGCCTGACTTGGCTTCTTTCTCCCAGCATTCTGTTTTGTCTACTCCACCTACCTAATTTTCTGTCCCATCAGGGCCAAGCAGTTTTCTTTATTAATTAACCAATGAAAGCAACAGATAAATACAAGACCCACCTCCATCAATGCAATGCTTCACAGTTTGGCTTTGTTTTATTTTGAAAGTCACACCATTACACTCTTCCATGATTCTGCTTTTATGCATAACAGGAGGTCTAGGCTGTGCTCAGTGGGAGTGGTTGTATAAGCCATAGGTCTAGGCTGTGCTCAGTGGGAGTGGTTGTATAAGCCATAGGTCTAGGCTGTGCTCAGTGGGAGTGGTTGTATAAGCCATAGGTCTAGGCTGTGCTCAGTGGGAGTGGCTATATAGGCCACTGGCATGCAGAAGGAAGGACCTTTAAGAGCCATCTTACAAGTTTTCTACCACATGAAGGAAGACAAGTCCTCTAAGCGCATGTTACTGACACACAAAGCTCTGTAGGAGAGGACAGTGGATGATGTGACGTGTGCAGTTAGCCATTGCTCATACAGAATGAAGAAAGGCACAAGTGTGAAGATGATAGGAGCCAGGGTTGAATGCTAGATGCGCCACCTCCTCAATGACTTGACTGACATCTTTGACCCTCTGTTCTCTCAACAAAGTCACAGAGTTATTGTCTGAATCGCAGGAGAAAAGGAAATATAAAGGCCTGTGTTGTAAGCTCTCCGTCACCTATAGTTTGTCTATTACTATATAGTAGAGCTGAAACTAGAGTCCAGCTCCTGAACAAAACGGCAGATTTTCCTTAACACAGCATAATATAGCCGCGATGTAAAAATTCTGAGACCCATTGTAGAAACCTAACATCTAGATAACTGGCTTTCTTTATAAGTGACCACCATTTTGAAAGGCATCTCCACAACCGCCTCGGCAAAGGTCAAGCAGCCGTGCACAGCACAGAGATGTGCAGCTAGGGTATTAGAACACCTATGCCAACACAACCATCTGATTCCTTTGGCTTTGAAAACCTGTTGCTTTTTAAGTGGAGGCCTTACATATATTTTAGGTCTGTCTTTGGGTTACATAAAGATATGTTAGGATCTTGCTAGAAAGGAACAATTAGATTTTTTCTCTTCATTTTTACTTCAAGTATAAATTACAGTTTTGTAATAGACAAGAGCTGCAGCTTTGTAAATGAAATTCCTTTACATACCTTTGAGTAGATTGGATATTGTTTCTAGAGTCCCACCTATATTACGATCATCATGTATCTGTCCTATCTTCATTCAACACATTTGATTTGAACACCTGCTTGGCCAAGGTGCCGAGGAAGTTGCTATCCAGAGATGCAGAGTGGATGTGAAAGAGGTAATTCTGGGGACAGCAGTAACTCAACCTGGGGAGGGGGTCGTTTCCTGTAAGTGTTACTGGAAACACTGGTTGCTAAGGGGGATTAGAGAGGAGGGGACCACTTCAAGCTCACAAATCAGGAAAAAAGTCACTCTAGAGCAGCTTCTGAATACCGATTAGGCAATTAAGCATTTGAAAGGAAAGTTTGCTGACTTTGTCGCCCTCCCTGCTCAAGTGTGAGTTTGACACTGTTGTATGTGATCTTTCAATAGAAGGCCTTTTAAATCAGAATGCTTAATCCACCTGCCCTAGGAAATAGGAAATACCACCCTGGCACATAGGACTCAGCCCTGCTGAATGTGGGTCTTTTATAGCCACACACAATAATCGGACCAGTGTCTAAAATGGAAGATCCCTCAGGTGAAGGCAGAAGGCACTGAGTAGGAACAGGACAAACAACAGTGTCAAATTTGCGAGGGTGTCTCTGTCACAGCTCTTGCGTGGTTCTGAAGAAACTGGACTGAGACTGTCTGCTGTTATTTTTGGGTAAGCAGGCATCCTCTTGTTTTGTTTCTGCGTTTACAAGGATGCTGATTTCACAGCTGTAAGAAAGAAATGAGGTAATATGTAGGGCTCCTTGGAGAGGAGCCTGGTGCATAGTAAATACTCCCTGTGTTTTAGCTCTTACAGTTGTTTGAAGTGTGATGCATTCCCAAGATGCCAGTCTCTTACATTTAGATAGGAGTGGAGAACAAAAAGCTTTTGGAAAGGCAGATTGATGAATTGCTTATTGTCTTTTCCTGGATAATGGAGAACTTAAGAAATTCAGCAAACTGTACTAGATTAGCCTTTTCTGATCCTGCAATGTGAAATCTTTTTTTTTTTTTT
>NC_022024.1:2011161-2019200 GCF_000317375.1 Microtus ochrogaster
GACAGGCTGGGCTGGGTGATGTTATGTGTCAAAAGAGGGCAGTGGGGCCAAAGTGGGGAGGGTTTTCTGCAATGTGAAGTCTTATGAACGAAAGTGTATCAAGGAAGCCATTCTAGTTCTCTATTCTCTGTACAGTTATCACAGTGTGCCCCTGTTCCCCTGGGCTGCCACAGCGAACCAGGAAAGACCTGGATGTTGCAAGACAATGGGAAGTTCTTGGTTCACAGTGCCAGAGGCAGAGGTTCCAAGTCAAGGAGGTAGTAACCTGTCCTCCCCGTTTCTCCCTAGCTTTTGGTGTTGCTCATACTCTGTATCCTTGGCTGACTGCATTCCCACTTCTTCTTCAGTTATCTGAGGCCATTCTTTTATGTCTAAAATTTCCAATAGTGTCTGTCTCTCACAAAGGATGGCAGCCATATTGGACTAGGGCATGCACTCTTGCCGCCATCTTATTTGGTTACCATAATAATGTCTTCATCTTAATTTGACTACTGTAAAGACCGTATTTCCTGATAAGGCCATATTCCCATTATACGTGTGTGTGTTTTTGTGTGTGTATATATGTGTGTGTGTGCATGCATGTGTATGTATATATATATGAGAAATAATTCACCATTAAATGCTGTCTCTTAACACTGAGGAGGCTTAAGACTACAGGAGAGACTAGCCGATGCTTTGATGAGTATGTGGGGACGGGGGCAGAAGTGCTCTGAGTAACTTTTGAGTAGTTTCTAGTGTGGCTGACCTGGCTGCTGAGTCATTTTTATCCCTGGTTCCATTAATGAATTTCAGGTCAAAGGCAGTTTAGAATTTATTATTGTCCTGGGGGCGAGCCATGTATTTTCTGTTTGATTCCTTGGGAGAACTCAGTGGGCTCAGTAAATCACATAACCTGGGGAGAAGTCCAAATGATGAAAAGCTGCTGATGTAGCTTAGCCAGGATGCTGCTGAGTGCAGACAGCCTGGTCCTCACTAGCTTCGAGAGCTGAGGCTGTGTCATGGTCCACAACTCTGCCATTTGTCTTTGTGGATCCTGAAAGCAGCAGATAAGACTTCCAAAGGCTTAGCTGCCTGTAATTTAAGAATGAACTTGGTTAGAAGTCAGATCAAGCAAAGAAAATGGAAATGTCATTGCACAAAAGAAAAATGAACAAACTGGTGGAAATGTAATATTTTAAAATAATGCTTTGTATCCCTTCACTCTCTGGTTATTTTAGTTTGGTTTTTGTTTTAGTTTTTGAAGCCAATGCTTCTTTTTGGTTGTAATCTAGTAATGACTAGTTTTTGAGAGGGAGTAAAGAAGAAGCCAACTTTCCTAAGTCTGAAAGAAATGCCAAAGCTCTTGCATGAACCACTGTCTGTCTCCTATATGGAGGTACTCCTTGGGAAACAGGGCCATTTGAGGCATTGCTAAGAGTTTCATGATAGAGAGTTGGGGCCTGAGAGAGTGGTCCTGTCCAATAAAACTAGATGGCGTGGGCTAGGGAGGTGGCTCAGTGGATGAAGTACGCTTTGTACATGTGTGAGTGCCTGAGTTTGGATCCCACGCAGTCATGCTAATCTTAGACATGCATGGTGGCCTACCTGCAGTCTCATTGTCTGGGAGCAGAGAGGGGTGTTCAGGATAAGCTGGCTAGTTATAAGTTGAGCTGGATGCTCTGATATTTCGCGCGAGAACCTGTCTCAATATATAAGGTGGAGGGTGGTCAAGGACCTCAGATGACTTCATCTGTTTCAACCTGTGGTCTTCTTGTGCATGTGTAATCACACATGTGTGCCACATATATACATGCAAAGGAAAAACCTAGATAAAGCCACTGTAAACTTATATTTTGATAGATATGCATTATAATTTATATACTTTATGTATTACAGTTTATAATTCTAGTTGTTCCCGGCTTAAATGGTGTTTTAAATTTAAATGTTGAAGAGTTACAACATGGAGTTCATCATCATTATTATTTTGTTAGTGTAATGGGTGGTAGTTACGTTTTTATTAAAAAGTCGTCCTACCAGTGATGCTGTCTGAATCAGTGTGTTAACTCACATTGATCCGGTTTCTTGATTTGGACGGAAAGTTTAAACTTCGGGGCTTTATGGAAAGAAGAGCCCAGTTCCGGAACTAATCAGAGCAATGGAGGGAAGGTCTACTTTACTAATCTGTTGTAGGTGCTAACTGTTATCCTCATAGACAGCAACCAAAATATAAAACAAGGAAGCCAGACACAGTGAGAATATATACTGTGATTCCTATTCATGTATGGTTAAAAATGGGCAAAGCTCAGGGGCTGGAGAGATGGTTCAGCAGTTAGGAGCACTGGTTGCTCTTCCAGAGGACTACGGGTCGATTTCCAGAACCCAGATGGTAACTCATTCACGACCACCTGTAATTCCAGTTTCAGGGGATCTGATGCTCTCTTCTGGCCTCCTCCGGCACCAAAGACATATGTGATGTACAGACATACATCCAACCAGGACGCCCATACATATTATACACACACACACACACGCATACATACACATATGTATATAACATTCATACACACATATATACACACAAGCATACATACACACATATGTATATAACACCCATACACACACATATACACACACATACACATATATACACACAAGCATACATACACACATATGTATAAAAACCCATACACACACACAAGCATACATACACATATGTATATAACATCCATACACACACATATATACACACAAGCATACATACACACATATGTATAAAAACCCATACACACACACACACACACACACACACACAGAGCAAGCTAGCCTACAGTGTTAAAAGGTGGATGTGATTGATATACTGTGTACAGAGATCCTGATTTGGGAGAAGACATGCTGGGACTCTAATAAGTTCACAATCTGGGAACTGATGATTTCAATATGTTTGTTCATCTTAATGAAATTTTTCAAGCTATAGACGTATAATCTGTATACTTTTTGCAACTTTTATATTAAAAAAATTAAAAGCCACTGTTAGTAGAGTTTAATAGGGACTTAACATATTTTCTTAGGATAATCTTATCCTGAAAATTTGGTTTTTGTACAGTTATTGATGTATGTTATTAAATTTATCTTGATGTTATTTAAGGCAGATTTGGGAATATATCCACACACATAAAATTAAGAAAATTATTTATGCCAAATTGCTAAATGTTTCTCTGGGACCTTTCATTGATGTTCCCCATAATGAATAACTACTTTTGTTTCTAAAATTATATTTTCAGCTATATAAATGTATTCCAAAGCCCTCTTGGGGGCAGGATTAGCTGTAATTTATATTCATTTAGAATAAAGAGCTTGTTTATCAGATTTCCTCATTCCTTGGCAGTTAATATTATGTTTATAAGTTTTAGGAATCTGAGATCTGGACAAAAGAAAAATAAGAAAGGAGGGTGTTGTGTTGAGTCTTAGGAGGGGTACGTGGCAATGGGTACTGATACAACATCAGAAGTCTCTATAGGATATCAAAAGCAGGGTGAAGGAATGCTGTTGGGCCACACACCTCACTCTTACACTGGCCACCTGTGTTGGATTCCAGTTGATGGAATGGATGTAGATGGTTGAATAATCATTAGAGGATATAAAGAATTTAGATTTTGTTCCAGATTTCACCTAGTTAAATTGCCTCTGCCTGAGTGCTTCCTGAGGAATGTAATGAGATAGATTTAATATGTTATGTTTTCTCCCAGCAAGAACTTACTCTCTGGTTGAATAACCAAGTCATTTGTAGGTAAAATATTTAAATGAAAATATATGTGTAAGATCATTGGAGATGTGTGCAAAAGTCATACTCATTGAATGAGAATGTCCTAGCATAAATTTTGCTCTAGTGTCTCTCAAGGGTCATTGGAGTAGTCTGTTACTGGTCTCTGTTTTGCTTTTAAACAGAATGTGTGTGTTTGGTTTATTAGCACTTCTGGTATTAACTGATGTTCGTCTGCCGAACTTGACCTATGTACATTTGTTTGCTTGTCAGTCCTGAAGCTCCACCTTTCTGTGGGAAACAGTGAATGAACTGGGATAAACTATCTACAAAGAAAGTTATTAGCAGGGTGATGGTGGAGCACACCTTTAATCCCAGTACTTGGGAGGCAGAGGCAAGTGCATCTCTGTGAGTTCCAGGACAGCCAGAGCCATTACAAAGACAAACTATGTCTTGAAAAAATAAAAAGAAAGAAAATAAATTTAACTTGCCAAATATACACACACACACACACACACACACACACACACACACACATGTGGCACTAGTAGTAATTACAGATTACTGTCAGATTGACCCAATCAAGAATCACTGCTGACAATCACTGTTGCTAAAGCTTTATGGGTACCAGCTGATTGATATAATTGTGCCAGTGGCAACTTAAGCAGCTGGATTGTGATTTAAAGCATCCTACTCCATGGCCAGAGACCACTATAGAATCAGTGAGTCCTAAGTTCTTTAAAAGAAGGAGTGGAATGCCAAAGTTAAGACTTAAGTTTGAACGTGATGAGTTTGCACATTTCTTTGCAAGTTGGTAACTAGAACAAACATCAGAAACTCATCAAGTGCAAGCACAGGACAGCCGGACTGCAGGGCCAGGCCAGGCACAGCTGCGCTCTGATGGCCCCACAGACTATTCATGTCTGCCCTTGCATTGCAAAGACCAAAGCCTGTCTGCGGTGTGACTCTGCTAGAAATGCCCTGATCTAAATCTCGATGTCGCTCATGGGTGACTGGGGTAGTCTCTGCCTTGCTCTTGTTTATGAACAGGTAGTGGTAGTTCTGTGAGGTAATTTATTTCTTCTGTTAACCTGGTTACCACTGAGTTGCCTTTCCATTTCACAGTGATTTTATATCGTTTACTACAAAGAGAGAGGAAAGACAACTAAGTCCCCTGGCAGGGCCGATGGATGGATCTTTATTTCTCCTTTTCTCCCTCTATGAGTCCTTTGCCTTCATGTTTGTCTGCGCACCATGTACGTGACTGGTGCCCACAAAAGTCAGAAGAGAGCATCAACCCCCCAGGAGCTGGAGTTACAGATGGTTGCAAGACTTCATGTGGGTGCTGGGAACCAAGCCATTGTCCTCCGCATGGACAAGTGCTCTTAATCTCTGAGCCATCTCTTCACCCCATTTCCCACTGTATTTCGAGTCTTCTGTGCCCAAGATGGCCCCATCTCTGTGGAGAAGAGGATAACCGTGACTTCAGGTCCTCTTACCTCCATGCCCTAAGTGCTAGGATTATGGGTATGTGTCCCTGCATGCAGTTTATGCAGTGTTGGATTGAGTCCAAGGCTTCTCAGACACTAGGCAAGCACTCTAGTTGAATTACATTCCTTCCTCTTTCTGAGGTTAATGGTTAGGTGTATAAGACTTGAAAATTCATGAGCAGTCATCTGTGGTGCTCGCCGCTCTGCTGCAGATTGGTTGCCTTCCTCGTTGTGTGTGTTGATAGCATCAGAAGTGTGCTCAACACGGGCGAGCCTTCTTTCAGCTTCACCCTTGATGGTATCTGGATCTCTGTTTATAACTTTATGCATCTGTTGATTGGAAGACTTTTTCTTTCTTTTGCAGGCTAACTCTTGTTACTCTGTACATTTCAAATATCCTTTCTCCTCCATTACCCACACACTACTGGTGCCAGTTTGGCAAGAGGCATTTTCACTGTGACATAACTCTTTACCCAGCAGGGTAAGCTGGAATCATGGGCAGCAGAAACATCCCTGAATATGTCTGCTCTGGAATGAGTATCAATAATTATTGTTGAAAATGATCTCAAAGTCAACAGATAAAAGGCACTAAACCAAAATAAAATGTCAGCCTCAGGTCAGTTTGTGCTATCAGATTTCACAGACGCTGTGCCTGCTTTATTGCTGCTCAGTGTAAGGGCAGCTGCGGTAACGGAGAGTTGAGGAGGACAGAAACAGCAGTCACAAAGGATGCAGTTCAAGACCTTATTTCCATAAATTTAGCACAGACATATGGTCACTGAATACATGTTGAAAATCTGTGTCACATCTTTGGAGAGACTTTGGGCAAACTGTGGCCTCTGAAGCTGAATTGTTATTAGGCCTTTAATCCATGTGTGTGGCCAGCAACTGGGTCTGAAGAGTTCGTCCTGGGAAAAGTGTGTCATAATGGCAGTGACAGAAACACCCAAGTGCTCCTGTCTGCACACCCCTGCTAAGACTCCATGTTGATATTTTTAATGAGTGTACTGGTTGCTTTGATAAGTGGTTATCTTTCTGCTTTTAAAATGCTGTTGAAAGTGGCCTTGGGTACATGCCTGAAAACCCAGCTCTTAGTGATGACCGGAAGGAGTCACCATTAGCTCATGGCCACCCTCAGCTACATTGTAATAAAAAAATCCAAAATGCTAGTGAATAATGTCAGTCTTAAAATAAGAATTATAATTTAGACAAGTAAAAACCATGGTCATTTTTGCCTTTTCAGTTCTCTTTTATGAATATGTTTATTAAATTTCTGCACCAACTTACTGAATGCTATGTAGATCTTCAAATCTTCTCTTCATGAATTTTGCATTCTTGGTGCAGGACACATGAAACAAGTTAACAAATAAAATATAGTCATGAGGTCTATAGCATTTTAGATATAAATGTTCAGGGACACGGGGTGAAAAGGTGAGAAAGTCTGAGCTTGGAAGCGGGATTGAGCCTTTAGATGGGTCTCCCAGGGAGAAGGTAGCATTGACCTGAAGGAATTTGCGACGGCACTGTTGCAGTGTAGAGACGTGAGCTTTCCTTTTTGTGAGTTTGGAAGCACCTGGGCTATGTCACGGATGTTGAGAGTCGTGCTAACATGACCTGACTTATAGTTTAAAAGTCTCCCTCTGGCTACTGGGTTAAAAAAAGAAGAACATGACTTGGAATAGGGAGATGGGACAATGGTGGTTTCGTCCTTTAGAACTGGGAAAATCAAAATAAATGTTTTGAAATTTATCCAGAAAGAACAGTTGTAAGAAACTAGGTTGAAAAGTTGCATCCTCCATTACTTTGTCTTTTTGTTGTTACATAAAGTAACTTTGTAGGTTTGAGTAACTATGTCAGGATGAAAATGTTCTTTCTTGAGTGTGTGTGTGTGTGTGTGTGTGTGTGTGTGTGACAGAGAGAGAGAGAGAGAGAGAGAGAGAGAGAGAGAGAGAGAGAGAGAGAGAGATTTGATGTGAATGTTTAATGTTGAAAAGGAGAAAGAAATGGATGGAATAGGAACAGATTAAAGTGTTATAAAACTCTGGAATTCAGAAGACTCAAGCATTGAATATTCAATATGCCTAAGGGTCTTCTCTTGCAATTTTAATGCTTGAATCACATTAAGATGTATTAGGAGAAGCCACAACTATCAAACAGCTTTCTACCCGATGTGTGTACTCTTGGAAAAGGCAATATCATACCTGCAAATTCGTTTTCATGTAGGGTTATACCTGGTCCTTTGTTGAATGACATTGGGATGAATTGCCATTTCAGGTAACAGAATTATCCTTCCTGGAGTTCTTTAAAGATTGGATAAAATGGTGCTGGCCATGCTGAGATGTTTTGATTTAGGCCAGTGGAGGTCAGATTACTTGACCCCACATGCATTCTCTGATTTAGTAAGGCGAATTCATTCAGTGTTCTTTAAAGTCTGTTCGTCTCTATGGAGGCAGCAGGGTGTGAACCAGGGGAAGTAGAGATGGCGTGAACAAAAGCAAGGGTCCCGAAGTGCACTTCCCTTCTCCTCCTCCTTTTTCTTGTCTTTTTAGTTGTCATGTCAAAAGAGAAAATAATTTAAGGGGAGCAAAAAAATATCTACCTTGAGCCCTTAAATAATCTACACAGCATATTTTTATTTACTTTCGCTGTACAGCTTTTGTGCAGGCATATAGACATACACATAGATAGAAAAAATTTCAAGCATGGTTACACTGGAAAGAATTTAACTACGTGATATACAGGATATGCAAAATTAAGTTATTATGTCTGTAGAAAAAGAATGGCTATGTTTTAGAAGAAAACTGAGGCAA
>NC_022024.1:2019785-2023262 GCF_000317375.1 Microtus ochrogaster
TGTCAGGTCTGCTTTCATCTCAGCGTTTCGTTTGCCCTGGGACATTTCAGAGCTCACTTTAATGCTGGCATTGTGCCTCATTTCCTTTTATCTTCCCGTCTCACCCCAGCCTCCATTTAGGGGGTCAGGAATTCTTTTGAGGGTCTGAATGAAGCCCTGAAAGCTTTTCCCTCAAACCTATGTGTGCACGCACAGAATATTTGCATAAAAGTTCAGGGGGGGTCTCATGTTTTCAGTAATCCATCTGGGGAGCCTCATCTGAGTGTGAGTGAATGAGGGTATGTTAGTGACAATATGTGACTCCAAAAGATGCCATGGGAGCAATAATTTGTGTGTGTGTGTGTGTGTGTGTGTCGGGGGGGGTGTTTGTGTGTGGGGGGCTGTGATCAGCAGGTAAAAAGCACAGCTTGATGGACAGACAGGCTAGAGGAGTTTCTGTATGGAAAGACTTGCTTTGGATTGTTTCAGAGGCGATAGTCCTACACCATAGCCACTGGCCACGTGCTGTTCCGTAGTTAATGAATTCACTTCCCTATTCACTGAAAGAGGTCTTCAAGCACTGAGTGACAGAGTGTGCTAATGACTTGTGAATTAGACAGCAAAAATATATGTCATCCTTGTTAGACAGGTTTTTTTTTTGAGCAGAGTTACTCTAAAATTGGGCCTTTAAGTGGAGTGAATTATGGAAAGTCAGACTTTGTCTCACTGTGGCCGGAAGCACTGTATCACGTTTAGCCACCCCACGCCTGTTCTGTTGAACTGGCTGCCTCACAGCCCAGAGAGCCTCCTGTCATTTGGAGGACTCACGCAGAGATGATTCCTACCTATCCCAATGCTGTCGGAATTCTGCAAAGAGCAGTAGGGGGTTCATGTGGGAGGGCGACTCTGCAGTCAGTGTTTCCTTTGCTAACAGAGAGGACACAGACCGGCGGCTACCCACTTTTATCCTAGACTCTCACGTCGTTAGTGGAAAAGGCGAGATGCCCTTACAAAGCCACTTCAGTGCTCTTGCCTTGAATGTTTTCACAATAATGAGTTTTTTGAGGCTCTTGTTGTACAGCATTTCTGAATGTGCTTTAACCCCCCCACCCCGCCCCGCTCCCATTGTTTGTGAAGAGACACCGTGACCAAGGTAACTCTTACGAAAGAAAACATTTAACTGGGGGCTGGCATACAGTTTTAGAGGGTTAGCTCATTATCATCATGACAGGAAGCATGGTGGCATCTAGGCAGGCACTGGTCTTGTAGCTGAGAGATGCATCCTGATCCACAGGCAGAGAGAGAGAGGGTGTGTGTGTGTGTGTGTGTGTGTGTGTGTGCGCGCGTGTGCGTGTCTGGGCCTGGTACATGTGTTTGAAACCTCAAAGCCCACCCTCAGTGACATACTTCCTTCAACAAAGCCACACCTCCTCCAATAAGGCCACACCTGTTAGTCCTTTCAAATAGTCCCTGCTCCCTGGTGACTAAGCATTCAAAAGTTTGCACCTATGCATGGGCAGGTGCTGTAATTCAAACCACCACACCCACATTCTCCATTGTTCTGCAGTAGAAGCTAAGCTGCAGCTCAGCTGGCATTCTCTTCTCTAAGTCTTCACTGTTTCTGAACTCTATCAAAGCAGCATTTCTTTACCACCTTTTTTCTGACTTCTACCCAAGTCCCAGGATATTCAGACCTATACGATTCCTTCCGGTCGCTGAAGTCCCTTACCATGAAGTGCTCAAATCTATACGCTCTTTAAAATCAGTACATTTTTGCCTTGTCTCTTAGGAGTGTCTTGAATGCCAAGATTCCTGTTTTTTGTGCATATATTCCTTTTCTGGCTTCCTCATCAGAACATAAAAGTTGTGTGAGGCAGAGCCCACCACCGTCTCCTCTGTCACCGTATTCCTACTGTGCAGATTATGTTCTCCGACCATAATAGATACCAGTGCATGGAACCGTTTTCTTCAGTGTGCCCAGTATTGTGCTGAGCTGGCAAAGGGTTCTTAGCATTGCTGTAGGCAAACATGTACATGTCTATAAAAGTAAGCATTAAAAGATGAATAGGAAGAAACAACGATGCTTTAGTGGGAAAGAATGCTTCCTCGCTACCAAGCCCGAACCTGAGTTGGATCTTTTGGTCTCACATACTTGAAGAAGAGAACTGATACCTGTAGGTTGTCCTCTGACCCCCACATGCATGGCACGAACCCATCCATGCAAAATGAATATGCAAATAAATGCAATTAATTATTAATGTATAATAAGTGTGTAAGTTTCCCCACCATATAAAGAATTTAGAAGTGACCACTTCTGTCCTAGTAATAGGAGAAGTTTAACAAACAGAAATAGGCGACTTTCTTAGACTCTTCAGCGATCTCGGAGCGGTACCTCCCCGTATAAATCTTGGGAGAAAGGTGAATTCAGACAGAGCTAAGTTTCCTTGTGTGCAGCAGGAAGAGTGAGAGCCTGGAGGAACTATGCACTGACTAAGGTTAGAGTGGGAAGTCCTTGGGCACGGAAAGACTGGGCGGTGTGGGAGGTGGTGACTCACTCTCACCTGAACCAACCTCCAAGACCATGAGGCTGTCACAGAGAAAACCCAGGAAAGATCCTGCTGGCTCAGGAAGGGGAAAGGGAAAATAACCACTGTGGCATCCTCGCCGTAAGCCTTTCAACAAGGGCCTCCAAGGGAAATAGCTCGCCCAGAATCCCATCCCTCTTGAAGACACATTTCTCTACTCAAGCCCTCTAGATTTTCTTTACTACTAACAAGGAGCTACTCCATTCTTTCTAGCCCTGTGACGTGGCTCCCGTGCCACTGGGAGGATCACCGCTGCAAGCGTTGTCGGGTGCAGAAGCTGTACCAAGAGGGCGAGAAGGGATACTAGAGGAGCTTGAAAGCTCTGACATCTCCATCTACAGCAGACATTAAACAGCTTGACGCTAGCCAGATTACCACAACCCCTCCCACTGAAGAACGTTCACTTTGGTTCCCATTATCCAAGACATCATCTATAACTCTCGTTTTTAAAAAAGTAACAAGTCATGCTACAAGGCAAGGGAAACCAATCTAGAAAGGGCAAAAGGATGAAGTGTTGGAGCAGACTGGGGTCTGATAGAGAACATGGAATCCTCCAAATGATGCCTTCGGGCCACTGTGGTTCACTGTGAAGGGCTCTATCAGCAAAACTAGACAATATGCATGAACAGATGGGCAAAGTAAGGAAAGAGGGAAGCATCCAAGAAGAAATTTAAAAGAGACATGGGTAGAAGTCCTGTGTCTACAGCCAGGTATGAAAACATGGTGGAGGGGTCTCCCTGAGGGACTGCACTGGCTGAGCAAGGGCTCACTGAGCTTTCTGATGGAAACTGGAAACCCTGACCTGAAGTTCAAGGATTCAGGGTTATAGGGGAAAACACAAGTGCCCAAGGTTTGTGATGCAGTATCAATAACTGCTCAAGGTTTGTGATGCAGTATCAATAACTGCTCAAGG
>NC_022024.1:2023362-2036466 GCF_000317375.1 Microtus ochrogaster
CAAGGTTTGTGATGCAGTATCAATAACTGCTCAAGGTTTGTGATGCAGTATCAATAACTGCTCAAGGCTTGTGATGCAGTATCAATAGGCAAAGCGTAATAGAATTAAAGGTCAGAAGGAGAAAAACATCGAAAGAATGAGTGGTATAGAAGAAACATTTTAGTAATGATGATTTATTTTTCCCAAACATCAGGAAATCCAGAGAACACCAAGAGAGATAAAAATAACAAGCTGTTCCCACAGATAAGCAATGTCCATGTCCTAGGGAGCAGAGAGGACGTTCGGAAAGAAGTTATGAGTTGGGCTAACCTATACAAGAAAAGGAATGGGAGCTACCGTGGGCATCCTCTGCGAAACTGTGCACGTGGTGTGCATGATTTAAAGTGTGAGAAGAGAAACGCAGAGCAAACTTCCTGTTCATATCCAGGGAAATTATCTTTCAAAAGTGAAGGGGAAACAAACACTTTCTCTGGCAAACAAAGCTGAAGGCTTCATGGCCAGCACAATTGCCGTGCACAAAACGCTGAACTAAGTTTTTTTTGTAGCAAAGGAAAATGATTTAGTAAACTCGGAATCTTGGGTCTGTGTGAACAAATAAAGAGTGGGTGAGAAAAAGAGAAAGAAATTCGAGTAAAGTGAAATCCTTTGTTTTTTTCCCATTACTTGTGTAAATAAACTGACTTAAAGGAATAATTGTGAGACTGTATCATATAATCACAACATATGAGTAATAAAATAAATGACAACAATGTCATAGGAAGAGCAGAGAAATAAATAATACGCAGCTGTGTAATTCTTGAACTGCACATGAACTGGAATTCTGTTCTTTGGAGCTGAACTTGAATTAGTTTAAATTGCACATTGCAAATCCTTATAGAACTACTAAAAATTATGAGTATAATTGATATGTGTACAGAGTCTGTGAAATGGCTGTGTAATGCAAAATGTGCAATGTAAAATGAGACAAAATGGCAGGGGGCACACAAATAATGCAATAAATAGAAAATTTGCCAGCATGGTAGGTATTAATCCAACTATGTAAATGATTACTTTAAACATAATTGATTTAAATATACAAGTCAACTAACTAAAATATAGCATTGGACTAATTTAAAAAAATTATTTGATTCTCAATCTTCATGTCTTAAAGAATAGGGAAGGACGCATATGCATTAACAACAGTGCTTTAAAAAGCAAAATTCACCGTCTTGATGTCAATTTCAGCCAAAGTAGATTTTACCCCCAGGGACAAAGAGGGACATTCAATAATGATAAAGAAGTTAGCTGTCCAAGAAAGAATAGCAATATGCATACCCCAGAACATGTGAGGTGAAGACTGAAGGCCAGGAGAAATACATCTACTAGAGGAGCTTCAGAAATCAACATCTGTCCTCTAGTAAGGAGTAGATCAACTGAGCGGAAAATCAGAAGCACACAGTTGAGAAGATAGCGCTATCAGTTAGCTTGATCTAATCAACAATTGTATAACACTCCAGCAACAGCAGAATCATTCTTCTCAAGCTTTGTGTGGACATTAGCCAGCAGTAAACAAACTGATCCATAGAATTTCCTTTATCAAATTTAAAAGACTAATATCATATAAAAACATACTCAGGTGATAATGGCCTAAAACTAGAAGTTGCAGTAGAAAGAGATTTGGAAAGCTCTCAAATATGTGGGTATTAAATGGTGCTCTTCTAAGTAAAAATAAAGAATTAGAAGTTATAAGATCAATCAAAGTATTTGAATAAAAGAAAATGTCAAATTCCATAAAATGGTGGGATATAGGTATAGCAGGGATGAGAAGAACCTACATTATTCAATGTATGCATTCAAAGAGGAAAGAATGAAGCAAGCAGATGCCTTTCAATGTGCAGCTGGATTGGTGCACTGTGTGGAGCATCCATACAGTCTCACGACCTTGGAGGAGAGGCACTAGCCCTTGCATCTAAATAACTGATGTATCTTCTTCGCCCTCAGGCCCGAGGATTGCGAATTTTCCATTCCCTAGTCTAGATTGCATATAATGACTTTGTTCCAAACAGTATAGGGTAAGAACAGAGAAGGAAATAACTTTACCATAGTTACTCAAAGGAGTCAGTAGTTACAGACATACCTCAGAGGATAAAGGTTGACATCAGTGACAGTGTGATATCATGCATAATGTGATAAGCATGAGTCATTGCGTCCATGGTCTTGCTGCCACAAACATACAGTCCCTGTTTCATCATGCAAAGCAATGCCAATCTTTCCTCCCCCTTCCATGATGATCCTGGGCCTTGCCAAGGACAAGGGCTTGTCCCTTGTCTGGCAACAGGTTCTTGCGAGATGCCACTTGTAGGTATGAGTGTCTTCTTGTGGGTGAGATGTAGTCAATGTAAAACTATCCCATTTAGAACTGAACTCCAAAGTTTTTTATTTCTTTGAACCTTGACCAGTTGTGAGACTCTGTGTTATTTGCTCTCTATTACAAAACAAAGTTTCTCTGATGAATTTGGAGAATTATTCTCTGATGAATAATCAGTGATCAAGAGAAGTCATTGAGAGTCTGTTTATTACTAAGTCTATTTAGCAGAGGAACATTAGTAGGTTCTCCTCTAGGGCTTTTCCCTTGTCTAGCAACAGGTTCTTGCCAGATGCCGCTTTCAGGTATGAGTGTCTTCTTGTGGGTGAGACTGTAGTCAAGCCGCGAGTGGAGTGGTTGTTACTCCATGGCATTGGCGCCACACGTGCAAACACACGCCTGACACAAGTCCTGCATGAGAACCACCACTCCTCTATTGGTAATTCCTAGCTGCTCTGGCAGGGAGACTTTGTTTGCTTTAAGGGGGTGACCGCATTCCCACATTCCGGTGAACGGCTCCATACCTCTCAGTATATAGACATCGTGGTTGAACTCCATGGGTTTATAAAAATAATGAAAATAAAACTTGGTGTGAACACAACAGGAAGGTGGATCTAAGAGAGGCTTGTGTGAGTATGATCAAAATACAATGTAGGAAATGCTCAAAGATAAAAGTCATTTTTAAAATTAAAACCAAAACCAACCAGCTGACCAAACATACATAAAACCCAAACAGAGCTCAGGTGAGGGGCATTCTGCAAGTCTGAGTTTTCTGTAGAATTCTCAGTATCATCAAATCGGGGAATTTTAAGAAATAGGTACAGATAAGCATGAGAAGCAGAACAGTGACCACGTAGCTGGGAACTAGAGCAGGAAACAGTAAGTGAAAATTCAGACAGTCTGAATAAAGGTCCCGCTGTGGATATAGGTCAGCTGGTAGAATGCTTGCATAGTATCCCTAAGCCCTGGACTTGATATTCAGTACTTCAGAAAACTTTAGCTTGAATTCTTGTACTCACAACGCGATAAAGGCAGGAGGATCAGGAGTTCAAAGCCAGCATCAGCTATTAATGAGTTTGGGGCTGATGCGGGCTACATGAGACCTTAGCCCAAAATAGAACACAACACCCAAAACACAACAGAAACATCTGACTAAGATACAAATGTTGCTCAATAAAAATGTATCAGCATTAGTCCACTGATTTGGGATGATAACAAGAGGGAATCTGGATGGATTCTTGAAACTCACTGTATTTGTAATTTTTTTTCACATCTGTAACGCTTTTAAAATATATTTTGTTTAAAAATTAATGCAGGTATACTTCTACATTTTTTCACTTGTAGAAATATTTCCATGCCAACTGTCCTCCAGTTTCAAATTTTCTGCTAAATAAAGCTTTTGGTATGTGTGACATCTAGTTTGTTTCTGGAATATAGCAATTCTTTTTAATTTTTTTTTCCTCTAGAAACATTTGTCACAACAAAATGTCAAAATTCTATGTCTCCCATATATTTTCAATGCCTATATTATCCATTATCATTTTACAATGCTCTTTAAAGATTAAATATGTAGAGCCATAAATGGGCAATAAAGCAGGGCCACGCCTTCCACTCTCTCTTCATTTTATCATCATGTATGAGCAACCATTATGGCGAAAGTGTCATCTTGAAACCAGACTGGCAGAAGCTGCAGAGCTGTATTCTGCAGTGGTGCCAACCAAACTCTGGGGAGATCTGTTATTCAGAAGTCTTCCTGGTTCATTCATGCATTAAGAGAACAAGCTTTGCCCATTTCTCCTCCTGACAGAGGAGCATGTTGCCATGGAGCTGTTAGGGGATGTGAAGACACTATTGAAGGGCAACACAAATGAGAAAGGAAGAGTGCTTAGATCTCACTGGTAGCACATGGAATTAGGGCGTGGATTCTCGAAATGATCCTTCAAAATCAGCTAGCCTCATTGCACACCTAATATTTATACATTACCATCATTTGAATATGGTTTGTGTCACGTACAGGTCCATTGTGATTGCCATCTTGGGCTGTTCTGTGGCATTATTGGGGGCAAGGTGTATGAATGCAGGACATCTGAGAGGTGGAGAGACTTTTCTGTGTGACCCTTTGGTAGTGTTTTCAGATTGTTGTTGTGACCAAGAAGGGCCTGGCCATTTCCTTTCTCTGCTCTGTTGAGATGTACTCTCTTGCTTCTTCCACCCACATGTTCTGCATGTGTGCGTTAGTGAACATTGTAGCAGTAGAGTGAGATTCTTGATACAGTCTACATGGAAACAAACAAACAACCACAGAAACTTTATTTAGCTAATGTTATTGAAGGTTCAGTCCCATTGGCTTGGCCTCAAGCAACAGTGGCCTTTGGCAGTCCCACCTCTCAGGTGTCCCGCTTCCTACCTCCCCCAAAAGTAAGTGCTCTGGTTTTGAGAAAGTCCAGCATTAGTACGGTATAGTTGCCGTAACAAAATGCCACGTGCTTCTCAGTTTTTAACAGAAATGTCTTATTACTGTTCCCGAGGCTGCAAAATCTAAGACCAGTGTATTAGCAGATATGGTTTCACTCCTTGGCTTGGAAAGACTCCCTGCCCTTTCCAATACTTTGTCCTGCCACAATACTTTCTCTGATGTGCGTCTCTGGTGGGTCTCTGTACATACGTACACAGCTCCTCCTCAGGGAAGGGTATCAGACAGTTTGATTAAGGAATGATTGAAATACTGCCACTTAGCGTTAGCACCCTTTCGAAGGCTTCCCTTTTACAAATATAGACACATTGTTGCATTCTATATGATATATGCTAACATTTATATTAGTGAATGATATGTTTGTAATAAATAATATATGCTTAAATGTGTATATATATAGTCGGTTTTTGGTTTGGGACTGTAGAGGCATTTTTATTTTTTCAACATCATAGATTCACTCTGGAAAAGTACCTGCGAGAAATTCCCAGGAATCCACAAGGGTGACCCCAGCTAAGGCTCTAAGCAACAGTGGAGAGGTGGCCTAAACTGGCCTTCCCCTGTAATCACATTGATGACTACCTTAATAGAACCTTCATCCAGCAACTGATGGAAGCATATACAGAGATCCACAGCGAAGCACTGGGCTGAGCCACCAGAGACCCATCTAAGAGCAGGAGGAACGATAATATGAGCAAAGGGGTCAAGACCATGATGAGGATACCCACAGAGACAGCTGAGCTGAGCTAGTGAGAGCTCACTGACTCGGGGCTGATAGCAGGGAAACCTGCATAGGACCAAACTAGGTCCACTGAATGTGGGGGACAGCTGTGAGGCTTGGGCAGCCTGTGGGGCCTCTGGCAGTGGGACCATGGTCTATTCCTAGTCCTGCTATAGAGTGAAGTGTCAGACTTTGTTGACTCCCCATGGGAAGCCACGCCCTTTCTGAGGAATGGATGGGGGGTGGGGCGGGAGGAGGGAAAAGCATGGGAATGGGATAGTTATAAAACGAGAAGAGATTCTATTAAAAATTTCTTAATAAACTAGAAAAGTGGCCTCAGTTATAGCATACTTCTTTATCATCCGTTTGTGCCGGAGGCTGGATAAAATGGACATGAAGACCTCAGTAGATAATGAACAGTAAATAACTTTTGTCTATTACTATACTTCTGAAAAATTTATTTACTATAGATCCTGGCTGCAGTTCCCCCTCCCTCTTTTCCTCCAAGCCCCTCCCTTACCCCCCAGTCTATTTTTGCTGTTTTTAACTGTGTGCAGGTGTGTGTTTGTTTCTGCATGGGTCTGTACCTGTGAGTGCAGGCGCTCATGGGGGCGAGAGGCATTCGATCCCCTGGAGCTGGGGTAGCTCATGGCTGTAAGCCGCCCAGTGTCTTCTGCAAAAACTGTATGTTCTCTTAGTCGCTGAACCATCTCTCCAGCCCCTATTATATTGCTCAGTTATTGTCTTTTAACCTTTAGTACTTAAGCCTGATTATAAATTTTGCTTGTGAAGTTCCCAGCTGAGCAAGTTAGTGTATGTGGTTCCCAAGATCCACCGGGGTTTCTGTGAGTGGGGCCTGTTCAGTGAGACAGAGCGCTCCTTTAGGGGATGTTTGTGATAATTGTGGATGATGATTAAAATACACAGTAAAATTTAATTAATGTTAAATTATCAGTCTACCTGCTGATTATAAGTTGTAAACCGCATGATGGGAACTTTAAAACAGCCATCTAATAAAATAGAAACTGCCGGGTAAACCACTTGTGATTGGCTGGCTCTTCAGTATGTTCATATTTTCCTGCGTTCTCCTTCCTAAGGTGGAGGTCTGTGTCAGTGCCCGAGTGCCTAGAAGTCCTGGACACAGAGACACTTAAATGTGTTTGTAGTTTTATCTATTGCTTTCTTTAATCTAGTGGTTTCAGCCCTCCTAATGCCAGGGCCTTAAATACAGTTCCCCATGTTGTGGTGACCCCTCAGCTGTAAGATTATTTCATTGGTACTTCATAACTGTAATTTTGCTTCTGTTATGAATTGTAAATATCTGATATGTGGGGTATCTGATATGTGACCCCTGAAAGGGTTACAACCCATAGGTTGAGAACCACTGCTTTAGTCCATATCTTGCTGGGGCAGATTTTTATGGGAGCTCCCTGTCTGTTCTCTGCAAAGAGACTGCTTTCTGTCTTTAATATACTCCTCAGCATAAATGGCCGTGTTTCACCGTAAGCAAGGCTTGCTCCAAAGGCCTCATGCTTGGACGCTCTGTGATGCTCCCCAGAGACTCTCCCATCAGAGAAGACCCCTCCGTTTCACCCACCTTTCCTCCTAATTCTTTCCCTCTTTGAAGTCCAGTGTGGAAGTTCCTTTGCATAAAGTTGTTGGCGATAATACATTAATCCTGTTATAGGCTTCTGTACGTTTCGAAAACTTGCCTCTCCTGAACGCTTCCTTTTATAATGGAAGGAAATGGATTGTTGTCTTTCTAATTTAAAGCTGCCAGCTTGGGCTGTTTCCAACCAGCACTGTTATAGCTGTGGCAGAAATATAGATGTTTTAATATTCTAAAGGAAAAAAATACCATGTAATTATAAATATGTCATTGGAACATATGTGTTTGTATATGTGCGTATGTATATGTGTATGTGTATATATTATCACGTGGATGAGCCTAGCCTCAGGGTAAGCTCTCAGGCAGGATTATCCTATTTATGGGTGACCTTTATGATTCAAAATTTGATTCTCCACACTACCAGGCTATGTTACTATGAAGAAATAAATAAATTTATAGGGTAATCCCACATATAAATGCATCTTCTGAAATACATTAGAGTAAACAAGAGTAATTTGAAAAATGGAGCTACAGTCATTCATTTCTTCTTTCCTCATGAATTGTTAATCAGTTACTGGTTTTCCAATGCCAGGCAGTAGTGGTAGTTTCTTAGCTTTTTACCGTGAATAGAGTAGAATGTGGTCTATTTCATTGTAGCTTGGTATTCATTGAGGGAGCAGATGTTAGACAAATACCCGTGCAAATATCTTATCAATACTGGGTGAGCAAATGACGTTTGCAAAACTGGGACATGAAGCTGCTCCTAAGAAAAAGGAAGCCATATCAGTCAGCGAATAAGTCACCTGGGAGGCAACAGGACTGCAAGTTCAAGGCCAGCCTGGGCTACCTAGCGAGACCTTGTCCACAACAAAACAAAACAAAACAAAGCGTAAATGATGGAAAAGCTAAACCAAAGAGGAAAGGAAGATGGAAGAGGAATGTGTAGTCCGCACTTCTCAAATTCCCGAGTCTTCTGAACCAAAGGACTTCTCCAGTTTGGGCTGAGCTTTCTTTGCTGTCCTCACTGGTAAAGGATTTCCAAGTCACCCCAGCTTTTATAGTTTTCTCTTCACCGCTTCCTGGGGCATTGTCTTTGGAATTTCACACACAGTGTTCCAAGTGGACTCTAAATGATCATTTGGCGTGCTTTACATTCACAAGCAGGGCTTGCTCTTTTCACAGAAACTCGTCTATTCTTTTCCGTACACACAGTCCATGATTTAGGAACCCCTGCTCCCTCAGTCAGTCCCTCTCAGAAACTAGGAAGGTGACTGAGTCAGGAGTTAGTAAGGGTTGATACAGTTCCCTCCTGGAGTCTGTAAATGGTTGCTTATATCACGTGAGGGGGCATTTTGAAAAGCCGATTTTTGTTGGTTGGAATTAGCTCTTGGGCACATTGAATGCCAGACATGGGCAGTGTCAGCACCGGGGCGTACTGCTGTACAAACTGCCTTTGGTGTTGAGATGGTTTGTAATTCTGTGACTGGTATTTCTTACCATCCATTCCTGACCCAACCGTGATTTTTCAGGGGGTTTACCAGTTGTCTCATTTCATCACTTCCTGTACCCAGCTTCTGTACATCGCAGGACTCATGATTGGGACATAAGTACCTTTTGGTATGGGGCTCTGAGTTGTGTGTTGTGGGCTGTTTGGGGGCATCCCTTGCCACTGTTTGCTACATGATCTTATTTGTGGCAACCAAAAATGTCTCCAGACATTGTCAGATGTCCCCCACGGGGCCACATAACTCCCTCAACTCTGAGAATCACTGTTTTATACTCTGTCCCTAAGCAATGCTGTCCTCTCTCAAGAATCCAGCTGTGAACTACTTGCTAATCATGCTCATCCCAGAGCCTCTGGTCAGCCCTGGTTTTTGAGCTGTGGTGGGGTGGTTTTTGGATGTTTCAAAGAGCCTTAAAACCCAAAGTGCAAATGTTAGGGTTCTTACCCGGCAACAGCTCCAGAGTCTCGGCCACACGATGAGCCCCAGCCACGCTCCCGTCTCCTTCACTCTCAGTTTCTGGAGTTTTTTGGAGTGCTAATGATCTTGTATTCCAGCTCCACCCCAGGGCCGTTCTCTTCTCTTTGTGTTTGAAGATGCTGCTCTCACGGCCCGCATCACCTGTGCGCCTGCGCACTGGACAACAGGAAGTTTGACTTCCCTTTGATTCATTCTCTGCCCAACTCAGAGGGTCTTGTAATGCAATACGTTTCAAAAGTTACTAACATGCACACGCAGCTGCTTTCAGGCTAGGGATTCAGTCAGTGAGAAGACTATGTGGCCTGTGTGGCTGAGCTTGGATTGCTGCCCCACTACTTTCCTGACCGTGCTATGTATCTTGTAACCCCCAGGTCTCTCTACAACAACAGAAGTTAGCTACCGCTCCACCTACCCGCTTCGCTGTTTCCTGCTGCTGGGGATGGATGGATGGATGGATGTGTTTGCTTCTTGGATTCAGGAAATTAAACACGACAACACGAATATCCACACACATCTTTTTCTTGAACTGGGAAACATGTTTCTAGAAATACGAAAGTGGAACAAGAAATAAGTTAGAAACTGAATTACCTGTACATTTATATATAATATATATATATGAAATTGCTTTGAAAAATATTTTCTATTTATCAATCTTTAATTTTTTTTTACAATTTAGCAATATGCTTGAAAAACTGCCCTGGTAAGAAAATATACTGCATGATAAAGACTCAGAGGCAGATAATTTGTGGCTACTAAGCTAGAGACGTGTGTGAGTCATAAATTAAATCTGACAAACCTGTCATAAGACATAACTTTTAATAGAAGCATAATATATGCTTTCATGACTATGTCAGAATCAATAATACATCATCAGTTCTTTTTTAGATTGGCTCATACAATGTAAGGAATGTGAAAATAAATGTATTTTAGCACAAGAACAGAGTAGTAAAATATAAATATGGTATAAATTTAGGTAAAAATAAATAATTTAAGTTTTAGAGTATGGAATTTGGAAATTTATTATTTAAAAAGAAACAGACCAAATAAGTCAAATTAGAGAAAATAATAGAATATAATCTCTATTAAAAATTCATATCAAGCCGGGCGGTGGTGGGGCATGCCTTTAATCCCAGCACTCGGGAAGCACAGGCAGGTGGATCTCTGTGAGTTCGAGGCCAGCTTGGACTACAAGAGCTAGTTCCAGGACAGGAACCAAAAGCTATGG
Source organism: Microtus ochrogaster (assembly GCF_000317375.1). Lineage (NCBI taxonomy): Eukaryota > Metazoa > Chordata > Mammalia > Rodentia > Cricetidae > Microtus > Microtus ochrogaster. The sequence continues at coordinate 2,033,714 of NC_022024.1, forward strand.
AGAAACCCTGTCTAGAAAAATAAAGAAAAAAAGAATTCATATCATATATTTCATATGTATATTTCTTATACATTCTCCTAATTTTTTAAAAAATGTACTGTGGAGTTTCCTGGTGAAGCAATATATTTTAAGATGAGAATTCATTGGGTGAACACATTTCAGACACAACTCAAAACGCCATGTGAACCAATACCAACTGCAAAGACCAGTTTATGCAGTACATAGGAGGTCATGCTTATAAATAGATATAATAGGACAGACCTCATGATAGAGAGCTTGTGAGGCGGTGGGCATGTGTCCTCTGTGAGCAGGTTCTGGAAACTTCTTTCATAACATGTATGAAAAGCCTTGAACTCATGATTCCTATTCTAAGGATTAACCCAGGGTGGTCACCTTGAGTGTGGTGATTCTGTATCAGAAGGTTTATCCCAGTGTTCTGTATCCTGTCAAAGCTTGGAGACAGGGTTGGTGTCTGCCAGTGAGTGGGTTTTCCTCGGTCCATGCAAAGGTATGCACAGTGATGTAGAAAGTTATAAAGGTCATCATTTAGGCTATTTATTCACACAAGAAAATGTTCATGATGGATTATCAAGTCAAATGCCTAGGACAGACCGGGGTTCCAGATCCTGGGTTCTCACACTATCCTTTAGTTAAATGCCTAGGGCAGAACGGGGTTTCAGATCCTGGAACCTCATATTATTCATCAACAAAAGGAATAAGCTTGAAGGAGTAACTAACTGATTCTCAGGCTAGTTAACAAAGATACAACATGCCTCAAAGTAAGAAGTATTAAAAAACACCCACATTCTAAACTCACAATAATGTCTCTTTCTATTCAAAGTGACCTAGGTCCCAATGCCCAAACTGGGACACCCTGAATATCAAAATAAAATTAGATTATAATACAATCCACAAAACAAACACTGCTTACTATATGTTAATATTAAAACGTACCAAATGTTTGAACAAAAGACTATAGTTGAATTTTCTATGCATAAAAATTCCAAATAAATTTCTCTTGTCTTTAGATTTTCAAAGACTACCTTTGATTTATTTTCTGAGTGTACAAATGTATATGTGCATGCTGCAGTGTGCATGTGGAAGCCGGAGATTGTCTGATTGGAGGAGATTCTCTCCTGTGTCTGTTCCAAGGATTGAATTCAGGTCTTCAGGCTCATCAGCAAGTGCACTTACCTGTTGAGCCATCCCACCAACCTCCAAATGACTTATACAGCTGCTCTACCTCAGGGGGATGGATTTTGGCTTACAATCCACTCGTAATGGTAACTTTTGAAAGTTAGGATATGGAGAGACATAATCCTGTAAACTCTAGTGGCTGTGGAAGAGAACACTGGGTTAAAACTAAGAAATGTGAATAAAAGATAGATTTTAGTTAACAATAATGTATCGTAAGTCATTTAGTTTTACTTGTTACAAGTCTTAGATTTAGGTAATGCAGTTTTTGCTTTCTCTGGGGTCCATGAAGAGAGCATCCATCCATCCTAGGCCTTCTCCTTGGGCCGTTATCTTGATGTCATTTCCCTTTCAATGTATTTGTGACCAAATTTACTGTTTTTTTTTTAATATAAAAAAACGTTTGTCGTATTGGATCAAGTAACACCAATAACCTCATTTGAACTTCCTTAGTAATCCTATAATAAATATGGTAACAATCTGATGTACTAGGGATTCCACTTCAGCATGGGAATTTTCCAAGACACAGTTTATCCCAGACCATCGGGTTTCATTATTAGAGAAAGAAACTAAATAAGTAACAGAGAAAAACCAGAAAGACACCCTGTGAACTTGGACTTATTTTATTAAGTGCAAAGAGACATAAAGACATAAATATCAGCATATATGCATATCAACATGTATGCCAAAGTTACATAGGTTTGCTCACTGAGGGAGCCCAAGACAGTGACATCTGTAGTTATAAAAGTCTGCTTAGTATCATAGTTTCTAAGTAACATTCTTTACCAGGAGAAATAGTGTGCTTTTTAAATTGAGGGGAAAGTACAAAGAGTTTAAGAAATTAGCCATCAAAAGAACAAATAATTTTTATTAAAAATGGGGTACAGACTTAAAAAAAGAACTCTCAACAGATGAATCTAAAATGGTTGAAAGACACTTAAGGAAATGCTCAACATCCTTAGACATCAGAGAAATGCAAATCAAAACAACTCTGAGATTCCATCTTACACCTGTAAAAATGGCCAAGATCAAAAACTCTGATGACAACTTATGCTGGACTGGATGTGTGGTAAAGGGAACACTTCTGCATTACTGGTGGGAGTGCAAGCTGGTACAGCCCCTTTGGATGTCAGTATGTTCATTTTTCAGGAAATTAGGAAACAACCTTCCTCAAGACCCATACCATTTTGGGGTGTATACCCAAAGGATGCTCAATCGTACCACAGAGACATGTGCTCAACTATGTTCATAGTAGCATTGCTTGTCATAACCAGAAGCTGGAAAAAACCAAATGTCCCTCAACTGAAGAATGGATCAGGAAACTGTGGTATATTTACATAATGGAGTACTATACAAAAGAAAAAAGACATTTTGAAATTTGCAGGCAAATGGGTGGATCTAGAAAACACTGAGTGAAGTAACCCAGACCCAGAAAGCCAAATATCTTATGTGCTCACTTATTAGTGGCTTTTAGACATAAAACAAAGAAAACCATCCTACAATTCACAATCCCAGAGAACCTAGACAATAAAGAGGACCCTAAGAGAGACATACATGGA
>NC_022024.1:2036741-2037505 GCF_000317375.1 Microtus ochrogaster
AAAAGTGACTTGGGAGAAAGGTAGGCTCAGCCAGGGAGCGAGCTTGTAGAGGCAGGCTATGTACGTAGCTAGAAAGCATCTCCCTACTTCTGATCTCTCCTTCTGAGCTATTCAGCAATGAATCAGTGGGGCGACTCTAACAGGCCCAGGAATGCTGCTTGTACGCCGGCAGGTGGAACCCATTTCTCTTTGTCTTCAGTGTGGGTTCTGAGGGAAAGAAAGACCGGGAACTTTACAGTCGAGAAATCTAATGGTTACCACTTCACCTTCTGCTCAAGCTTGAGGCCACAGCCACTGACAGCAAGTCCCTCATGTAATAATGTGAAAGATTGTTTCTCCTCATTAATTATTAACCCTATCCACTGATGAAAATGAACTCCAAACCCAAGAATACCCTCTGATAACATCCGGCTAGTTCCTTCAAAAGTGTTTTAAAGTCAGTACGTAACCTTCATATAGGGTCATGTTTCTATTGTTTAATTGAAGGATACGTGAAAATATATAGATGATTTTGTTAATTCTCAAAAGGCAAAGTACTTGGTTCAGACTGGCACATGGGTTTGGAGACAGCTTCCTAAACCATTAGGTCTCTGGATAACAAAGTGGGCAGGACAGCCACTTCATGGCCCCCTAAACCATTAGCTTTCTGGATATCAATGTGGGAGGGACAGCCACTGCTTGGCCTGATATCTTCATAGAGATACAAATTCCTGAAGTTGCACCTCAGTTTTATCAATGAGAGACTTTGGTGACAGAGTGTAGCC
>NC_022024.1:2037626-2038390 GCF_000317375.1 Microtus ochrogaster
GTGGGTGGGGTGTGTCCATGTGCAAACATGAAGCTCAGCAGCTGCACTATGGTGAGCCACTGAGCTCCAGATATTCACCTGTCTCTCTACTTCTCTCCCTGCCTAGCTTCGGAGTTACAGATGACTACCCCTACCACAGATTTGTGCGTGGGTGCTGAAGGTCCCAACTCAGGTCTTTATGCTAGCATGCAAGGCACTTTAGCAACTGAGTCATCCCCCAGCCCTCAAACCCTAGCATTCGTATTTCTAAAATGCAAAGAATAGCAATATGACCCTTAGATGGTGTTATGTCAGCAACCCAAACCAATGTGTCAGCAAATGGTACCAGTCAAAACCAGATAGTTCCACCAGCTGCCTGAGATACCTTCTCCACCAACCACCTCACTTTCAGTGATAATGTATCAGCCAGACCTTCTTGGACCTCCTCTTACACTTTAAATGGCTTGCCACCTGGAACTCCATTTCTCTCCCTCCAGCTGTATTCATCTCCTAATAAGCTTGGTTTTATATATTTACTGTGTGCACTTTAAATGCCAGTTTCCCCTGTTCCGTTGCAATTTCTCAAGGAAAGGGGATTTTATTATTTACTGCTGAGTCCAAATTCAAAACTCCATGCTTGGCACAGACAGTTGTGTGAAACATGTTTGTTTTTTTAAACAAAGAACTGTTGATAGTACTGCCTAATAAGAGTGGGCTACAAGGTCTATGCTATGGGCAGTTTAGGAGTTGGGCATATCTAATAAGAGTGGGCTACAAGGTCTATG
>NC_022024.1:2038575-2047659 GCF_000317375.1 Microtus ochrogaster
GGCAGTTTAGGAGTTGGGCATATCTAATTTGACGTAGGAGTTTCCATAATTGGGCTGCACAGTCTAATTATGTCCACAGCCACCCAGCCCTGCCTTGGCTGAAGCAAGAAAGGGCTACATCCTAGCTGCCTCCTGTGCTCAGCATTTTCCTCGGAGCTTCGTTCTAAAAGGGAGATTCCGGGAGACATTTCATCCCCAGAAGTATTTGTAGCATCAAAGAACTTGAAATGTGTTTTTTCTGTGCCTTTGTACCACACTGAGTTTGTTTCCTCAAATATTGCTGAACTCTGCAGCCACCTTTCAGTGCTGAGCTTAGCAGTTACAGGCTGCAAAATTGTTCTTAGCAGAAGGACACCCAAGGAGGTGTCATAAAGAAAAAAATCTGAGGGCAAGGATGAGGCAGAAGGAACTTAGCCAAGCAAGTGGGTTCACAGACAGCGGCTAACCAAGTGGAGAAGTGTGACAGGCCAAGCCTGCGTGAGTTTCAGGGTCCTGAGCGCCAGCGGCATAAATGGGAACTTAGTATGGGGGGACTTCGGTGGATTCCACAGTGGCAAGGGAAGTAGGCCGGGGCCATGATTTTAAACAGTTGGGGGGTTGTGAAGAGCTCTTGTGGTCTGCTGAGCTGGGGCTCTGAGTGTGGACTTTTACTGCAGAAGTGCAGTGTAGTCAGGCCAAACCCTCATCTAAACTACATGTGGTATGACATGGAATGAGTGTGCGTGTGTGTGTACGCATGGTGTGTGTGTGTGTGCATGGTGTGTATGTTTGAGTGTGTGAGTGTGCATGTGTGAGTGTGCGTGCATGAGTGTGCGTGCATGTGTGTGTATGTGTGTGCGAATATGTGTGCATGATGTGTGTGTGCATGTGCATGTGTGCGTGTGGTGTGTATGTGTTTGAGTGTGTGAGTGCATGTGTGAGTGTGCGTGCATGTGTGTGTATGTGTGTGAGTATGTGTGCATGGTGTGTGTGTGTGAGTGTGAGTGTGTGCATGTGGTGTGTATGTGTTTGAGTGTGTGAGTGCATGTTTGAGTGCGTGCATGAGTGTGCGTGCATGTGTGTGTATGTGTGTGTGAGTATGTGTGCATGGTGTGTGTGTGCATGTGCGTGTGTGCCTGTGTGTGTGTGGTGTGTATGTGTTTGAGTGTGTGTGTGTGCATGTGTGAGTGTGCGTGCATGTGTGTGTATGTGTGTGTATGTGTGTGTGAGTATGTGTGCATGGTGTGTGTGCATGTGTGAATGTGCGTGTGTGAGTATGTGTGCATGGTGTGTGTGCATGTGTGAATGTGCGTGTGTGCGTGTGGTGTGTATGTGTTTGAGTGTGTGAGTGTGCATGTGTGAGTGTGTGTGCATGAGTGTGCGTGCATGTGTGTGTATGTGTGTGTGAGTATGTGTGCATGGTGTGTGTGGGCGTTATTTTGTGCAGCTTTTAGCATCTGATCAGGGTTATCCAGTCTGCTTGGCCTTGTCTATTCTTATTCTTGCTTATTCTTTTTTCCCCATAATTATATGGCTGCCTCCTTAGTCTGTTATCTTTGGTGAGGCTGGAATATTTTTTTTTGAGACAAGGTTGTTCTGTAGCTTTGGTGCCTGTCCTGGAACTAGCTCTTGTAGACCAGGCTGTCCTCAAACTCACAGAGATCCACCTGCCTCTGCCTCCCGAGTGCTGGGATTAAAGGCGTGAGCCACTACTGCGGGCTGGAATATCTTCTTAAGCAACCACTGGCAGTTGAGAGTATTGCTACGGTTCAGATATGGTGCCCACAGTTTGGTCACATTTTTAAAAAAATATTATGTATATGTATGCTCTATCAACTTTATGCTAGAAGAGTGTATCAGATCCCATTATAGATGGTTGTGAGTCACCATGTTGTTGCTGGGAACTGAACTCAGGACCTCTGAAAGAGCAGGCAGTGTTTTTAACCACTGATCCATCTCTCTAACATTTCTTAAGGCCTTGCCTCTTTATTATTTTACTGAGCAACATTAAAATTTCAAAAATTACTTGGTTTCTCAGGATAAACACTGTGAACAATGTGATCTATGATAAAATTCAGCAATGCCAAACACCTCTATATTATTATCTTAAAATCAAGATATGGATATTGCTAGATAGGACATTCAGAAGGTTACTGAGGGGGCAGGCATCATAGTCCTTATGGGGGTGTCTTCTGAGCATGGTACAGGACACAGTGCTGCATTGATGTCAGTGGCTGGTGTTGTCTTCACCAGCTTCATCCTCCTGCCTCCCCAGATTATCCATACCCCTATTACTCAATGGTCTTTCCACCATAGCTGCACTTGAGTCTAGTTTTCCTCTCAAGAGGATGATATATCATGATCACACCCGTGGCTTCTCCCCAACAGAAAGCATACAATAATAACAATGACAAAACAAGTCATTGACTGCTTGACTATTTCTCATTTTTTTTATTTTTAGATGAAAAGGCATTATTAAGAGTATAAAAAGCCATCATCACTTGTTGCTGGCAGACTAGTTTCTTTGGAGAGGTGGCATAATTTCTGTGCTCTGAAAATCAGCTCCTGTGTAGTGCCTTCTGATTTGTGTTGTGGCTCTGCTCAACCAGCTTTGAAATCTGAATCTCTGTGGTGCAGTCAAGCTATACGGAGTATTTATAAAAGTCCTCCTGCCCCTGCAATCAGAAACGTGAAGAACTTCGCAAGTGGGCACAACGCAGATGAGCTGGAAGTGGCATCTGTTCCCTCATCAGAATCACGCTCCTGTCAGAACGCTGAGGCCCGGATCACGTATACCATTTAGTAACTCCTTCATCCAGCCACAGATGGAGAAGGTTTTTAATAAGATGTCAAATCAGATGGAATTGTGCCATGAAAAATATTGAGTGTCTTGTCACAGAAATTTCAGCACTATTGAGATAAAGCCTTTGCTTTTTATTAAAAAGAAAGGTAAACGTTCAACTGCTGTTCATATTTTTAATTTCAGTCCCATTTTACTATAGCCAAGAGCAGATCATATAACCAGTCACGGAACAACATGAACCAATTGCGGTGTTTGCTCCTTCCTTGTGAAAATGGATTGCAGTTCACCCTCTTTCTGGATTTCCTTAATAGGACATCTGTAGATAATTTTACATTATAATTTCTGTTCATATTCTTGAGTTTTGAAACTTAGCACACTAGACAAAGTTTGTGCTTTGATGATATAACAGTTCTCTTTAGATTTTGCTCTTATTAGCGTACACTGTACATAGTGGTTGGTTTCTTAAAGACATTTCCATTCAAGTGTGTCAAGCACAGGACAGATTCACCTCCCTTCACCTTCTTTCCCCTTTTTTCCCCACTCTTCCCAAAGAGTCCTCATATTTGCTGGAATCACTTTCTTGATCCTCAGCGTCAGGGTTGCTCCCTGTCTCCTTCCTGCATGACGATGCGCCCTGCTGACTGCTGCTGTCTCAGGACGTCTGTACCACAACCCACCACCTTGCCTGGGATTATTCTTTTCGTCACATCATTTAACTGCTAGGTCTCACCCTTAAGATTTCAGTTTAAAATGTCAGTTTCTCAGGGAGCTTAACACTAATGATATACTGTTATAATGAACAAAATACTGTACATATATGGTCTATAGTATATATTGTTGTATATTGGATATAGATATATTCCATACCAATTCAATCCACAGATGCAGAATCCACAAATATGCAAACCTGACTATATAAAATACCTTATAATTCAAAACCCTTTGTTTTATGCAAAATATTTAAAATATGGCTTTAAAATTATTATATATATATTATGTATATATATATATCCTGAGAGAAATGATTTTTCAAAGATATATGTCCTGCTCTCAAAGTATCTTATGCAAATACCCCAAATTACCCCCAAAATCAAATTCATTCTGACACAGCTGTTGTTATGCCTCACACGATTCTTGTTAGTGTTTCCTAGACAGTGAGCTCCATGATGGTAAGGATCATGATGTCACTGTCTGACACAGTAACTGTCTAAAGTAGAGCTGGACACAGAAGTCACCACAGTAGCTATGCTGAGTATTTTTATGTTGACTCTTATGGCCCTTTCTTTGTTTCTTTATTTCTTTTTTCTATCTAAAACAAGGTACAATAAGTACTCGAAGTTTTGGATTGAGGAAGACAAACGGGGAATCAGAAAAACTCAGAGGAAGGAGCAGGTGTGTAACTGTGATCAGTGTACAGGATTAACTTGGTAGAAATACCTTAACAAGCAAATAGTATCAGTATGCCTGAGTGCAGGCATGCGTGTGCCCATGGGGCAGCCAGGGTGTCAGGGGCCCGGTTCTAGTGCTCTCTGCCTATTCCACTGAAACAACATTCCTCGCTGAAACTGAACTTGACTCTTTGGCTAGGCTGGATGGCAAGCAAGTTCCTATGTGTCTGCTCACCCTAGAGTGGGGTGTTCCAGGTCCTGGTGGCTACGGATGCTGAGGAATCCAAGTGCCGTGCTGCTAACAGTGAGCCGCTCACCGCCCCAGAGCTGACTTTCTGAGGGTGTATGAAACACTAGTCAGGGGCATGGCATGGTTACAGAAATGGGTGATGAACATGGATGCATTTTTATGCCCACCCCTTGGAATGAGAGAGAGAAGTTGTCGGTAAGATAAATAGTAAGAAAAATCATTATTTTTGAAAACGTCGTAAAAGTACAAAACACCCATCTTGCAATTTTTTTTTTTTAGCTTCTTGTGTCTATTAGTTTTGGGGCTGAGATGCTCTATCATAGCTGTAGACTTCATTCACATCAGGTCAGATAGCGAGCAGTGGTAACTGTACACACTCCTCATTTGGCTCCTCAGCCTAACCCTTCCGGGAAACATTGTAGACTTTGCACATCTCCCCGTCAGAACACATTATCCTTGTTCTTTCACTTCCCCCTTTATAGAAAACTCTTCAGACTCTTCCCTAATGCACATTTTGTTTTTCTAATCGTTTTTTGCAATTATTTAGAAAATAGCCATCCATAATTCTGTCTTTACATTATTTTCATAACTAGCCCAAGATCCTTTTAACAAATATTTTCAAACAAAATTAAGTAATTGCTTTTTAATCAGAGTAGTTAAATTAGATTTAATTTTGTGGGTAAAGTTGGAAATAACAGCATTGGTATCGTGGGTCCTGTGCTCTTCTCCCTGTGGCTCAACGATGTGCTTTTAGCTGCAAGTGTCTTCAGCAATCTATAATTGAAATTCCTTACTATTAGTTTAGATGGAAGTGAAAGTGCATCGCAAACAAAATTCTCCAGTTCCAGCCGTCTGTGGTTGAAAGCTTGCAAAGGGAAGCAGAGAGATCTGTAGAAGGCCGGCCTCATCTGTGTCCTCTGATTTTATCCACCCAGGAACCCTGGGAGACCAAACCTAGAGCCCCCTTTGGAGACCCCTTTGGAGTTCCCCATTTTCCAGGCCGAGGCTGTGCACCCCAGGCTCCTCAATCACTGGACTTGCCCTTTGCTCTCTGTACCCTGCCTCACAGCCTTCCGTCTGCTCTCATGTCTGTCCCTGTCCTTTATGAGTACGAGCTTCTTTGGGACACATTTGCATCGTCATTAATTCATTTCAGAGCCCCTCTTGTGCATCACTATCCTTTGGACTCAGATCGAACAGTAAATGTCCATGCCAACAGTTCTATAGTGTGGTCATGTTGCCACTCATTTAGTTAAATGCAGGGAACAAATAGTTATCTGACAGCTTCATGCTTGAGAAGCAGAATTAAAAAAAATTGAGGATGCATCTTAAAGTCCCTGCTCCAGAAGGATATTGAATAGCAAAGTTTTGGAACAGTTCTAATACATAAAAACATAGATACTTTAATAATTCTTTTGAGGTTCAATCCCAGCAATCAACAGGCAGAGGCAGGTGGAACTCTGAGTTCGAGGCTAGCCTGGTCTCCAGAGCAAGTTCCAATACAACCAGGGCTACACAGAGAAGCCCTGCATCCAACTCCCCTCAATTAATAATAATAAAAACAACAACAGTAACAATTCTTTTGATATAAACATTAATTATACCCCAGGTTTGGGAATAAACATCTAACTTTGGGTTTAAACATTTATGATACCGTATCCTGTATTTCCGATGCAAATGTATCCTGCCACCCTGAGTGAGCAGGTGAGCCCATAAAGTTGTCTGACCTACAGAGAGTTCTACGTGTTCAGAGATGGCTGCGTAAGGACTAACGCTTGAGAGGAGGTGGGGTACACTGAAAAGTGTATTAATCCCTACAATTACTTCCGGATTTCACTTTACAGAGCCCGCCCCTGTGTGTTTGCTTTGTGCCTTAGGCCCGATTATTGATGAGTTTGTTATGTTACCGCAGAGAAATCTTGCCCAGGGGAAGATGCAAACAGGGACTGCAGTTCAGTTACAGTCCCCATCTCTAGGCTTTGACAATAGTGGGGTGGAAGTAGCCATGTAATCAGAGCATCAGTCATTTTTATGCCCCGAGCTACCCATCTGTCACCTGCTCAGGGGAGTTCAAGAATTGTCACATCTCAAAGCTGTGCGAACACTGTCTCGTCCGTTTTCATCTCGTGCAAACTTCTCCCTCTCTGTGTATTCTTTCCGACTCGTGTTCAGGAGCAATCAGCAACAGTGGCGATGATTAGGGGGAGACCGCGGGCTGGGAAATGAGCACCGTCTTTTAAATGTTCCCATCTCTGTCCTCACGGCTACTGTAATGACAGGGTCTGGGAGGAATGATTAATATGCAGACCACAGCAGCTCTCACTCGATCTTACAGGAAAGAGAAGTAGAATCTGTGGGAACAGCATGATTCATCACCGTGTGTGGGCTGGAGGGGACAGGTGAGAGTATCTGCTCCCTACACCCTCAGCTCCAGTCACCGTGTGAGCAACAGCACTGAGATGCGCTTCCTACCCTCTTTAGACTTCTGTTAAAGCATTACATCTTAAAGGGACACAGGACTTGGGGATACTGGGCATACAGGGCCCACACTTGTAGTACAGATGCTGAAATCTACTGTCAACGGAAGTCTTGGATGTACGGTCCACCGGCCTGTGTCTGTCTCAGCTTTCCAACTCTTTCTGACGCTGGCCAACATGTGAGAGCAACTGCATCAGAGCATCTAAGAGTAATACATGCATGGTGTCCAGCCTGGGAAGTCATGGTGATACATTTAGGTTAATCGTTCTTTGGAATTGATGTTCATCAATTTAGAGAAAGTAGTTTTAGTAGGTAATAGTATTAATTGCTACAATTACTTCCAGAGTTTTTCCCGTCGTGTGTGTGTGTGTGTGTGTGTGTGTGTGTGTGTGTGTGTGTGTGTGTGTGTGTGTGTGGAGGTCACAGGGCTACCTCAGGTAACTTTCCTTATGGTTCCTTGGGACAACCTTGAGTATAAGAAAAACTGAAGCAATGTTTCTCAATGGTCTGGAGCTCACCAATTATCCTAGACTGGCCAGCCACTGAGCCCCAGGAACTTCCTGTCTCTGCTTCTCTAGTGCCGGGATGCACCACCACACCTTGTATTCTTGCTCTCTGGGAATGAAATGAACATGTTACTGCCTGAGCTGTCATCCCAGCCTTTGCCCATGTTTTTCAGGAAAGTCTATCACCTCATGCTTCCTATTGGAATTGAGTTACAAACGTTGGCCAGAAACTATTTTATAAGGTAGGTGTGCAGAATACTCAGTTCTGTAGGTAAGAGTAATTACTCTAAATGTATTTGGTTATTGTGGGAGCTGGGGAGCCAACGGAGAGGAGCAAGCAAACAATGAAGCCTAGGAAAAGAGGCCTGATATTGGAGACCGAAAGAAACATCTTTTAAGGAAAGATTAAGCTGACTGTGTAGTAATCTTGTAGTCTTTTAAAGTCCGCTGAGGGTAAAGCTGTAATGGCCTTAGCAGGAAGAATGGGGCGCATAGTGAGGGGTGGAGGTTGCTTCACTCTGGGGTTTAGCAGACTGGAGGCTTGGGGTGTCAAGTGGTTGGCGCTGGCATTTGTCTTCGCTGTTAATGATCACAGCTAGATGAATGTGTTTTTAGTGAAAGTTGTTGTCTTGTGAAAACCAACTGTGTTTAATCTTAGAAGCCCGCATGCGTTGTCTTTCAAAGTTCTGTTGACAGAAGGGTAGAAGGGTCCTGGAAGAAGCTCCTGTGAGATTCCTGGGCCCAGAAGTACTGTGGAAATGTGGTACCCTTTCTCTTTCAGGCCTTTGAGTTACTTCCTCCCTGTCTTGTAAGCTGGTCTGACCGAGGACTTGCTCTCACACAGCAGAGTTCTCTGTTCCTGCTCTGGGAAGTCCCACTTCCCTCGTGCCTGGGGGTGACTGCATGAGCACTCTGTTATCCCAGTGCCTGTCAAAACCAAAACTATTCCAACTCAAGCCCATCAGGAACCCTTTCATCAGCTTGAAGTTCTAGCTGCACATCACATTTACATAACAGGAAATTACACCGAAGATAGATTTTATAGTTGCCTCAGGGTTAGGTCATGCTGTACAAATGGAGATAAACCAAGTCATCATGATGCATGGACTTGAAGAATGGGAGAGCAGAGAGGACCTGGGGTTTTTGAGTCCCATTTCTAACAGACCAAGAGCTGGGCAGGTAAATGTGTTGACCCTGCTGGAGTGAGTGCCCTTCTCTTGTGCCCTGGGCCTCTTGCTTTTCTTGCTGTTAAAAATACTAAGAAAGGTAAGGGAGAAATCAGAGCCGTTCTTCTCTACAGCTCTCCCAGGGACCTCCATGGCAGCGCCGTCCATTCTGCCTACCCTGCAACACCTGCAAGCTGCAGTTAGTCATTATTTGAGTATGAAAGAGATCAGAAGTTATCATCTTTAACTTGGGTCAAAAGTGACTTCTGAATGTACCTAAGAGAATACTAAGTTGAAATCTGCTGTTTTCTTCCATTGGATACAGCGGAAACCGTAAGATAATAGTGAGTCAAAGATACTGAATCAAACTCCCAGTGATGCAGTCGATGTTTAATAATACAAGTTGTGTATAATCACAAACCTTGTCTTATTATTTAATAAAAACCAACAAAGCAGCCAAAGTGTTTCTAAATGTTCTGCAAGGTTACAAATAAAGAGTAGTCTGGTGCCATGT
>NC_022024.1:2048281-2127813 GCF_000317375.1 Microtus ochrogaster
ACTGAGGAGTTTTTAACAGATGCTCCCTGCCTTTCTTTCCTTTGTTTTTATTTTAAATTGAAGCAACTCCACAGGAAAAAGCAAGCTCTCCAGCCAGTCTTCCAAGAGTAGGTAGGTCTGCCTCGGCTCTTCCAAGTGACATAGAAATTGGTGGTCAGTAAAGATGTGCTGTCTGATCGGATGAATACTGGTTTTGAGTATAAAAGCTGAAGAGATCTGATAACTTCTTTGGCCCTTACATCCATGGATTATAAGTAATCTACTGATTGTGTTAGATACCTCAGAATGATTAATAATTCAGAATGCTCATGTTTTTGTGACTGGTTGCCATTTCATTTTATGTCTTTTAAGTTACCTATATATTTATGATTTTGTTTTGGATACCACTGGGATGGTATGAAATGAAAATCAAAAAGCAATACTAGGTAACGAGAAGGAAGAAATGGGGAAGGATTTCCAGACATACTCCCTTGCTGCTATCCCAAACAGCACTTACTTCATGGAAAAAATGCATTGGAGCAGAAGCGGGCAGAGATCAGCTTTTAAGGGACCAGCTCTTTTGTAGGAGAGGTTGAGTTTATGCTTTCGTGGTTCTAGATTGAACTACAAAAAGACAACTGGAAGGAAGATTTGAAGGAAGATTTAGATTCCTGTAAAGAAGACGTTTTAGTAATGGCAGCAGTGACCTTATAAAAGGGGTGAACCATTGGGCCATTAAGTGGAGACCAAATAGCCACATCATGTGTGCTACTGATAATACTCTGGAGTGTGCTCCAGGCGAGCTCCGAACAACTAACTGCCTGAGGTGCTTCAGCAGCAGGAGCTCATGTTTTCTTTTAAATACGTCCATTTAGCTGTTAACCAACATACAAAATATAAAAAATACACAAACTGATGGAGAAACATGTGATGTTCACAGGTGTTCTGTAATGTATGACTTAAGTGATTTCTTTACTGTAAGAACTTTCAAAGTGTAACCTTCTAGTTGTTAAAAACACACAGTAATTGTTCTGCTGTTTCCGTTTATGTAGAAGTGCATCAGAACTTTCCACTCTGGTGTGACTGCCACCTCTGTATCCTTGGTCAGTGTTTCCTCCTGTCATCCTCCTGCTTGCTCCAGCTGCTCTTCCTATGCTTGGTTTATTTCACTTAGCATAGTGATTTCCAGTTTTATCCTTTTCACAAATGACAGAATTTTAGAGAGAGTGTGTGTGTATGTGTGTACTATCCCTAACCCTAACCCTAATTAGAATTCAGTTTCAGTGTGTGTGTATACTAACTATAATCATTACCCTAACTCTAACCCTAACAGGATCAATCTCTCTCTCTCTCTCTCTCTCTCTCTCTCTCTCTCTCTCTCTCTCTCTGTGTGTGTGTGTGTGTGTCTCTCTGTGTGTGTGTACACCACATTCTCTTTATTCTTTCATTATGCAATCCATCCCAGAGTTCTTCAGCGTGTTTCCATTTCCTAGCTGCTATGAGCAGTGGTCCAATGATGGTGGGGATGCATATGTCTCTTTAAACTGTGTTCGTTTACTTTGGCTCTGTGTATAAGAGTAGGATTTCTGGATCATATGGTAGTTTTATTATAACTTTGTAGAAGCCTCCATCCTGCTTTTGTTGTAGCTTTATTTATAGCCTTTTTGCCAATATTAAGGGTTGGTTCTCCCTTCTTCACACCCTCCCTGGTACATGCCATCTTCCGTCTTCTGATGGAGACCTTGTTGCATGTGAGGAAGCCAATTGGTTGGAGTTTCAGGGCAAGCTTGGTCAAATAGAGGGAAAGAGCCTATACAATCATTCTCCTAAGAACATCTTGGACCATAAATTCGCATAAAATACTAAGTTGTCCTCAATAGATTCTTTGAAATATTGTGTGGTCTTGTTAACATATGCTTCTCTGCCCTTTTCCCCAATACATTCTTTATTTTAATAAAATACACTCCATTTAGGAACTTTTTGGCAAATATTTATATCTTCTTAAATAAAACAGACCAATAGCAACGTTGGAAAATTTGACAAAATAAAAATTTTAATCGATATCTCACTTTGTTCCATAGAAGATAATTTTTTTTTCTGATAAAGACAAAATATCATGTAAAGATCTTAGAACATACTAGTCTACTAGAATTTAGCTTGTTGGGATTTAGTGGGTGACACCTTTTCTCATGCCAATAGTCACAGCGGCATCATTAAAACTTTCTATCACTTGTTTCTTAGCGCTATAGAAGTGATTAAGTATGAGATGATATCATGGAGGGTCTGTAGGCTGGCATAATTTAGTCACTGTTAGAGGAGGGAGGAGGCAGGCAGCCATAGTCATGTGGTGTAGCAGAGGGGTTTAGGGTAAAGAGGAGGGTCCGAGGGTGTCTGTTACCGAGCAATATTTACCTAGTCCTGGAATTCTCACTCACTTTTGATAATACCAAACACGTGCAGCCTGTTGCCTACATTTTCTTGGTGATTAAATTGAAGATCTAATAATCTGATTCACAATGCCATAATTAGCGATGAAAGTTAGATTTGGATTTAGATGCCTTCAATTCTAATGCCTTATGTTTCTTTCTGTCCAGGGCCTTTCTGACTAGGAGGAACACAAGACAGTTCATTCTCAGCTCAAACCTTTATGTGTGTGTGTCCACTCTACACAGATGCAAGTCATCATCTTTATCTTCACTTTTGCTAGGTGCCTTTAAAAGAAAGAACCTAAAAGTCATATGCTAAGAATTTTCTTTTAAATATAAATTAATCATCTTTATATAATTAAAAAGAAGACAAAAATCTAAAATGAATAAAAGTCAAATAAAACTCAGTAAATATGTGAAATATTAGTCTCTTCTTTAGGTCCCCCCTTCCAAATAATTTTAAAAGAATCAAGAGAATGAATGATATATTATTCTCCTTTGTAATCATGTGGAATCTTAAATATAGTGAAAACAGGTACTGTGTGCCACTTGCTTTATATAAATACATCTAAAATAATAAGAGACTATGCAGTGTTATTATTTTTCTTACGGTGCTAGGCATGAATCCCCAGAACTTTGTACACATTCATGTGACACTGCCTCCACTGACCTGCATCCCCATAACCTGATATTTGTTAAGTTTTGGATGGCCCATTGTTGTAGTTGAAATGGGTGGGGGATAGCTAGCTAGCTACCTAGATTTGCAAGCTTTTATTTTACTTGATTCTTGCAAACGTTTTCCCTCGAAAACATTTCTTAGTTAGGGTTTCTATTGATGTAATAAAACACAATGTTCAAAATCAATTATGGAGAAAGGAGTTTATTTGGTTTATAGTTCCAATCATAGTGCACCTTCAAAGCATGCCAGGGCAGGAACTCAAGGCAGGAACTGAAGCAGAAGCCACGAAGGAATGCTGCTTCCTGGTTCTCTCCTTGTGGCTTTCTCAGCTGGCGTTCTT
Organism: Microtus ochrogaster; assembly: GCF_000317375.1. NCBI lineage: Eukaryota > Metazoa > Chordata > Mammalia > Rodentia > Cricetidae > Microtus > Microtus ochrogaster. The sequence goes on from NC_022024.1 coordinate 2,051,706, forward strand.
ATACCATCCCAGACCACCTGCCCATTGGTGGTAATACCTACAGTGTGCTGGGCCTGCCTATGTAAACCATTCATCAAGAAAATTCACTACAAAGCCTGGCATGGTGGTGCACACCTCTAATTCCAACACTCCAGAGGCAGAGGCAGGCAGATTTCTGAGTTCAAGGCTAGCCTTGTCTACTTACTAAGTTTCATGACAGCCAAAGATATGTAGAAAGACCCACGGGCAAGTCAGGTCTCATGGAGACAGTGAGAGGTCCTCTTCCCGAATGACTCTTGCTTATTACCCAACATAATGTGTTTTCTTAGACTAAAAGCTCTTCAGTGAGAGAATGACCCTTTTTGTAACAAGAACCAAAAGTGTACTGTGTAGACTATTTTCTTAGCACAAGCCCCAGCTGGAATGTAGCATACACGATGTCAAGTGTGTAAGCTTCACCTGAAGCTGTGACCTCAAAACTTACAGTGTATTTGAAGATATGTATTGGACTGTATCTACGTTTACAGAATCACCTCTCTTACTGAGACTAATGAGGGCAGCCATTTTTAGATCTCTAGTGCCTAGGAAACATGACGTTTCCCATAGATGCTTGGGGATCACTGTATCATCATTGGACAGTTCTTTCATTCACCCTCCTCCTACGAAAATGTAGTTAGTTTTAACTGATTTAATAGCTCTTAGCTTTTAAGCTGGTATGGAGTAGAGAAACTGCAGAGTGGTTACTTTTCCTGCTAATGGATCCTATCAACTGTTTTTCAGTGTGTTTTTACCTCTTTCCTGATGTCAAAACCCTTTTTTTCTTAGCTATTATTTCTCTGAGGGGAACACCTTTTTTCATTGTCCTTCTCCTGAGGGCTGGAATCAAATGGGCAGAAATCTTTATACATTCACAGTTTTTCTGTATGAATACAACTCACAGAGATGCTATGATAGCATCCATGTGTCATTTAAATAGTCTGCTGACCACATGGACAAGTAAATAGAAACACATGAGATAAAATTTAATTATATGATCTGTTTAGCCTAACGCATCCAAAATTAAATGGCCATTTCAAAGTGTAATTAATATAAAACTATTAATGAGTTGGGAAATGCTATTTGTCCACCATCTTTGGTATCCAGGGTGCTTCTTAGACATTCATAGCACAGCTGATCTCAAACTGGCCAGTTTTCAGGGACTTAATTTTCTTTATGGTCTGGTGGTTTCTGTACAGGTCAGGGTCAGTTCTTTCAAACCATTGTTTCTCTGCAATTTCCTAACATTTCTGAGATTTGTTTTGTAGGACTTATTTCCTGTTCTCTTTGCTATGACAGCCAGGGTAAATTTTCCCTTTTCTGAATGAGTGTAACACTTGCTACTAGACATTGCCATCTCCTGTCTTGTCGTTGAGAATTCTAGCATCAATGGTCTTTCTCTTGTATCTTTTCACTTCTTACTAACACCTTCATTCTTCCATCGTTGCCATCCTCAACACTCTACCGGTCCTTCATCTGGCTACAACCCCTGGCATTCTGTTACCTGTCTCTTTAACCTTTCTTCGGCTTCTCTTTTGAATTTTGGGGTAATCATTTTTTTTTTAGAGTTGTTACAGAAAATGTCATGTAGATTTCTTTTTTATGTATGTATGTATGTATGTATGTATGTATGTATGTATGTATTAAAGATTTCTGCCTCCTCCCCGGCACCGCCTCCCATTTCCCTCCCCCTCCCCTGATCAAGTCCCCCTTCCTTGTCAGCCCGAAGAGCAATCAGGGATCCCTGCCCTGTGGGAAGTCCAAGGACCACCCACCTCCATCCAGGTCTAGTAAGCTGAGCATCCAAACTGCCTAGGCTCCCACAAAGCCAGTACGTGCAGTAGGATCAAAACCCAGTGCCCTTGTTCTTGAGTTCTCAGTAGTCCTCATTGTCAGCTGTGTTCAGTGAGTCTGGTTTTATCCCATGCTTTTTCAGATCCAGGCTGGTTGGCCTTTGTGAGTTCCCGATAGAACATCCCCATTGTCTCAGTGTGTGGGTGCACCCTTCGCGGTCATGAGTTCCTTGCTCGTGCTCTCTCTCCTTCTGCTCCTGATTTGGACCTTGAGATTTCAGTCCGGTGCTCCAATGTGGGTCTCTGTCTCTGTCTCCTTTCATCGCCTGATGAAGGTTAATATCCAGGAGGATGCCTATATGTTTTTCTTTGGGTTCTCCTTCTTATTTAGCTTCTTTAGGATCACGAATTATAGGCTCAATGTCCTTTATTTATGGCTCTTAAAACTTCAAAGCCTACCAGATTTCAGGAAGACGAATCACCGATCCATATACCTAGTTTAGTAAAAACCTCTCATTTATTTATCATGAGCCTCTCTAGATGCTGAAGGTAAGTCGTTGGCTAAGAGCCGTCACTTTCTGCCTTCAGGATGTTAGCATTCTATTGGGGAATTCAAAGAAGGTGGCCACATGTAAGGGATGGGGGTTGATATTAAAGCAGAAAGCAAGTCTAGGCCAAAGGAGATCAACAAAAAATGAGTTTTTCCTTTTACAAAACTTAGAGGAAATTAGTAGACCCACTGAGGGAAGGGTGTCTTAGGTAGAACAGCAACAGTGGTCGGGCTTTTATAGTTGTCTTCCTGCCATTGCTAATAAAGGGAGCCAGAAAAGCTTATGTCTAGATCAGTGGCTCTCATCCTTCCTAATGCTGGGACTCTCTAATACAGCCCCTCACGTCATGGTAAACCCCAACCATAAAATTATTTTGTTGCTACTTCATAACTGTAATTTTGCTACTTTATGAATCATAATGTAAATATCTGATATGCAGGATATCTGATGTGAAAGGGTCATTTGACACCGCCTCCCAGAGAGGTCAGGACCCAGAGGGTGGGAAGCACATTGAGAGCTATGGTAGCTGTATGAAGACAGGACATAGCGGAGCTACAGGGCAAGGGTGAGAGAACGGACACTCTGTTGTGTTGCTTGTTTTAGATTGTATGTATAAAATGACAGGTTTGGCTCCAGTTACAATTTGAATGTGAAGTGGCCTTCACAGGCTCACATGTTTGAATACAGTCCTCAGCTGATTCGAGAACATCATGGAATTTTTATGAGGTGGAGCCTTGATAAAGGAAGTGGGTGGCTAGGAACAGGCCTTGAGGCGTCGTTATACAATTCAGCCACCATTCCTGTTCGTTCTTGGCTTTCTGAAGACAGATATAATGTGGCCTGGTAGCCTTCTGTTTCAGCTGCCACGTCCTCTCTGACTGATGCCCTGTCTTCCTCATCATGATTGCCTGCATTCCTCTGCAAACGAAAGCTACAGTAAACACTTTCTGCCTTCAGCTGCTTTTGTCAGGTAGAGCAGTGGGAAAGTAACTGACGGTAGTGCTAGACACATATTTCATGGTTCCAGACCTGCCGTATTTTATTCATGCCGAACGGACACGTGCTCTGCCTTTGGGGCAGTGTAATGATCCACTACAGCCCTGCTGAGGGCCGCCCCTCCTCTCAGGGTTAGCACAGATTCCAGCAGTGAACTGAAGAGTTCCCAACAACCCCATCTCATGTCCTCAGGTCAGCGGTGTTCTCAACTGATTAAGAGTTTGAAAGTTCTCCCACCTTATAGGTCTGGTTTCATGAGAATGTCTCACAAATCTCAGGAAAGCACCATGCCTGTTACATTCTTACAACATGGCTGTAAACAAGAGCCAGTCAACGAAGAGCTACATAGAGCCAAGTCTAGAAGTGCTCGAGTATCTAGAACTTCCAAGTGCTCCACTGGAAGCGTGACATGTTACCCTCTGGACACACCAGTGTGTTCACTTCCCTGGCAAGGACCTCCCAGGACCTCAGTGGCCAATGTTCAGAAGAACTATGGGGTCTCTATTATTCACATAATAGACATATGTGAATATGGACAAAGACAGTTCTGGGCTGTGTGTGTTTGAGTTAGCTGGATCCTTGATCTCAGTCCATATCCCTTCTTCTGTCCTCAGAAGTCAGTGAATATCTCTTGGTTCAAAGTCCCATCTAATTGCATAGTTTGTCTTCCTGGCTCAGTTAGATATGAAAACAAAGTAGTACCCACTGGGAATTCTTCCATAAGCAGAAAATTATGTGTGGTCTGAGATCTTAACACAAATAAAAAAAATTACTTTTATCTCTTGGGAAACACCAAAGATTTAACTTTTAAAACCTGGGACAAAGACAAGACCCATTATTTATGTAACAGAGAAATTTCCAAACTGTCTGCCTTATGATTTTTATTATGAGACAGCTGGTTCATAACAGGAAAGTAACAACTAATTGAGGCCAAACCTCCTGACTATTTAGAGAGTTCCCACATTCAGAGTTCAAGTTCACGCCTTTGCTAAAGGGGCAGCTGTTTAGGATATAAATGAGTGATAAATTAAATGAATAATTAACTCCTCGTTTTACTGAACCCTTTTCTGGAGGGCATGACACTGTAGATAGACTTAAATTGCTCAGGATAAAGTTGATGTCACCCACTCCCTTGCTTGAGGGCTTTGCCAATTCCCCTTTCATTACCTCATAGATGAAGGAAGGTCTTAGCTAATGAAGTTCTTTCTGGTGTCTCCTGGGCAGAGGGTAAATCTCACAACACATATTTGCTCAGTTGCTTACTGTGTCTTCTCCGTCTTCTTCCATGATCCCTGTAGGATTTTTCAAGTTTAAACAAGCACTTACTTGTGTTTGATAACTTGTTACAACAAGGAGATAAATAAATAGCATTAAAAATTGTTGAAAAATGAAGTATTGTGCTAAGCAATATTTTTATGGTTTGAAGAGCTTGGTAATTTCTTAAGTTTCTGTCACTTGCCGTTTTTTGTTATGATTTATTGAGTTGTGTCGTGAAATTCTTTCAAGTGTTTGTTCTTCAGATATTTCTGAGTGTTTTTCACATTAAGGGAACTGCATAAGACCATCTTAACAAAATTGGCCAGGATTTCATCTCTCCTTTCAGATGGAGAAATAGATCCGGGAAGTTTAATCAGTGTGGTTCTTTGTTAGGCAATGTGGGAACACCGAGAAAAGGAAAAGTTTGTGACTGCTCAGGCATACAGACCCAAGGGTGAGGGCGTGTTCTGGGGAGGCAGCATCATCCAAAGTCAGTGTCAGAGGTAACGTGTCTGAACAGAATATGGACAAAGACAGTTCTGGGCTGTGTGTGAAACAGGAGCAGGGACTGTGGGGAAGAGTGGGAACTCTGCAGCATGCCTTGGCCACATGGTGAAAGCAATTCTGTGCAATTGTGATCTGTGAAATGTGACCCTCCCCTCCAAAAGTAAGGAGTGAGCCTCATCGTGAATGCTACATTAGTAGACCTTGAAGGTCTCTTACAACAGGTCAAGGGCAAGAAAAAGATGACATTTGAAACAAGGTGCATAAAAACATGAATTCTCAGAGGGTATTTTTCTCTCTACCTGCAAGATAACAGTGTATCATTCAAAGAAAAACCTGTTATAGATAAAACCATCAATGGCTCACAGATTACTAAATGATTCAGTTTTGTGTTACAATTTTACATCATCAAAGTTAGTGACTGTGGATGGCAGACGCTGTTAGAATACTTAAGGAGGAAAGCAGGTATCGCTTGCCTTGTGTGTGCATGTGGCTGATATATGTGCCTTGTGTGTGCATGTGGCTGATATATGTGCCTTGTGTGTGCATGTGGCTGATATATGTGCCTTGTGTGTGCATGTGGTAGATACATGGATGAGAATGGAAAGGTTTATGTGCATCATAAGAGGGGTGGAGAGCCCCCTTTCTTCTTGTAGTTCATTGTTGTGCCCCCAGACCCAAGATCAGTGGCTGGTATAGGGTTCTTCCTCAATTATTTTTTGCTGAGTGATATAGCTAAGGTGTTCGTTCTTGTTAAAATGTTTTGAGAATGAAGTTCAATGTCAGATAACATGCATTCAGTAGGGAAGACACATTTGAAAATCAACAAAATCTTCATTTCATTTTCCTTCCCTGAGACCAGAGTTATGTTTACAAAAAAGTGTCCACAGTGGTTTCCATACAAGATGGAATTTATTTTTAGTTTAATTATGCAGAGGTGACCTCATCGTTTATTTTGATTTCTCTAGAGAATCAATGTGTTGATGATCCTGAACTCCCGTGTGGGTCCTCTGGGAAGAGGGGCAATACTCAGCCATGTGTATGGACTGCCAGAAAACATGAAAAAGTGTTATCAGCCTCATTTCCACCGCCAACAGTATTTCAGAGAAGGATTAGATCCCTTTACCAGCATTTAGTTTGCTCTAGAATCTAATGCTCAGCCACTCAGTTCAGTATTCAGGAGAAAATCTGATCCTATGCTAAAAGATACCACCTTTAGGAAAGATGGCCAGTAAAAGTGGAAGTGCCTGGCTGTTGGAATTCTTTCATCCCAAGTTCATTATCAGGAAGCCTCACTGATAACCAGTGGCAAATGCACTCATGTTGTTTCCTATGCAAAATCTTTATCCTGCTGTTCCAATTATTGTCTGAGAGCATAAGCCAAGTGTCAGTGCTCAGTGCCTCAGAGCTCTGCCTGGCTTCGTCCCTCTTAAGAATTAGTTAAGGCTATTGGTGAATGCTTTTGCTGATTTCTTTTCAGTACAGGAATGGGTTCTTTGAGTAGTAGAGTTTCCAGTTTGCCACCTTTCCCAGACAATTGGAAAATAAAACAATAAAACCCTTAGGGAATGATGGATGGTGGGATAGTGGGTAATGTCTGTTGTGATGCCTGCATAGGTGGCATGTTCGTGGACTTTTAAAATGACCAACTGTGTGTTCTTGGTCCCATTGCCTTTAGCAAATTTTGGCTAGTAGCCATATCTGTATAGTTGCTATACTGTGGTTAGCAAAGTAGGCCTTTTCTGCCTTTGGCTTATAGAATAAAGAAGGAATATTTAATCACATCTCATTACCTATAAATACATCTATATGTTTACCACTCCTGATAATTTTACTTCCCTTCTGAATTCTTCATGTTCAGTGAGTGTTAAGTTAGTCAAATATCTGTCTTTGGCAAAATATTCATAATTAACAATTCAGAGGAAAAATGGACTGTTTCAGCTCATGATTTTAGAGATTTGGGACACTGGTAAGTCCCAAATGACCTAACTGCTCCTACTGAGGTCCCATCCACTTTCCACAGTGGCTGTGACTTTATATATAATCCTCTAGGCGACATTTATAATTTTTAAATAACAAGAATGACATTTTTTTAGCCACCAAACCATACAAACAGACTGTTTTATTTGGAGAGAAGAAGCCTTTAGAATATGGCATAGAGAATATATGGTATTATATAACAATTTAATAAATGTTCGAGAGATCCAAAGCTTCTTGGTAGTCATTTATCCATGTTAAGGAAGAAACATTTGGATACAGTGTTGGAAAATGCCAGTGCAATAAATTTCTTTTTTGTTACTTTTTATTTCCAGAATTCATATATTGAGGTTTGAACTCATGGAGTCACATCCCTCTGTTTAAAAGAGGATTCACACAGTGGCCATCCTTCCTAAACATGCAATCACGTTCCCAGACTTAACAGGACTAATTATGCTTGCGGTTTTGCTTAGGAATTTAAATAGTGCTTGTAGATTTTCATGGGTCTTCTGTTTAATGGGTGCCTACTGTCAGTTTCTCACCATATTTCTCTGTCAATCTAGGGCCATTTTGTCTTCGTTCTACTCATACTCAATCACCTGCCAGAAGGATTCTTCGTTGTCCTCCTTTGACAATCCTAAGAGTCTCGGCGGCCTCCTGATCTTGCAGATTTAACTTATTAATTTTTTTTCTGATGAAATCATGGACATTGAATAAGACCACCTCTGTGTTCAGCCCGCCTTCTGCCTCGGGTCACCTTGTGAGGCAGTGTCTTTCTAGCTCCCATGCTCCTTCTGTTTCTCTTCCTCTGGTTCTCATGGTTGTCAGTGTTTGGTTCTTGGCCTCTTGCTTTTCCCTTTGCTTCCTGTGAAGATGCTATGCCTCTGTTCTTCGACTTTCCACGTCCATATGAACCAAGAGATCCAGACAAGAACTCGCAGAGCGCAGTGAGGGACCTGAGGAGGAATGCACCGTCGTACCTGTACAACAATCAGGGTCTAGATGCATTGCTTGTTAGGGAACATTTCATTTGTGGAATGAAAGGCCTAGATGTGGGAGAATGGCTCTGAGGATGGGATAAAGTGAGGACAAGATCTCACCATCCTACATTAGACCAGGATCTAGGGGCTAAGGTAAAGTTGCTCTACCAACTTTTCCTTGCTTTAAGTTTAGAATTCAACCTGTTGTTCTAGTAGCTGTCTGAATCCTCTTTTTGGTCAACACATGAGATCAGGTAGGGCTTCAGTGCCTTTGATTGGAACTGAGTGGAGAAAAAAATAACCCTCTAAATCTAGGGTTCATAGAAAGGTCAGGGAAGGAAGCATGAAGGTTAAAGACCATTGGGGGAGGGGAGAGTATTTCACAAGTCTTTCTTTGTAGAGTGTGGTTTCAAATACCTTATGCATTCTAAATGAGCAAAATGAGCACAAAAGGAAGCAAAGTCCCAACGAATGAGCAAACGACCAAAGGAAAAGATTCATGAAGTAGAGCAAGGACCTGGGTGACAAGGAAAGCTCAGGAAATGGTGAAATGACAAGCATTGCCTTGGAATGGGATGGACATAATAGAAACGTCGTGAGTGGAATTTAAAAGAAAATGTTTTCTAGGTCACCAGGGGAAAGGGCACTGGGATGAGAAGGCGGGAGAGGAGCGGATGGGATGGATGCTCACTCTGGAGTACAGGCACAGGAGAGTCAAGTTTGTGCTTCTGACATCCTCACAAGTCAGTCAGTGGCTGCTGAGCTCGCTTTCTAGCACAGTGGTGGATATTTTACACAGTGGACTTAAGGGGAAAGATTCAGTTTGTCTCACACAAAGATTTCCATCACTAGTGGCTTGGCTCTGTTGCTTTGGGCTCTGGTGGCATAAAACAGGTTGGAGTAGAGTGACTCACCTCAGAGTATCCAGGAAGCGAAAGAGGGAAGGGCTGGGGCAGTGCTGCAGCATCAATGCTTCCAAAGACATGTCTTCCGGTCAAGCTCTACTTTTCCTCATGCCCTTGAACACATATATGCATCTGTCTGTCTTTCTGTCTGTCTGTCATCTTTGTGTGTGTGTCTGTCTGTGTGTCTGTGTATAGAGGTAAAAGGATAAACTCTGGTGTTACTCCTTGACTACTTTCTGCTTGTTTCTTTGAGACAGGGTCTCTCAGTAGCCCAGAACTTGCCAAGTAATCTAGGAAAATCCCTGGGGTCCATCTGTCTCGACTTTCTCCATCAAACTCTGGTGATCGTTTATAACGAGAAGCACCAAACTGAGCTGTCTCCTTAGCCCTTTCTTAAGACAAGGACCCCAGTTGCCATTGGTAGCCATTTTCTTGTGACAAAGAGAAGTATATCTACCTTGAGGAAAACTGAGACACAGAAGAAAGGAATGCTAAGGAGATGTGCTGAACACTAATCTCCCCTGTCCTCTCTCTCTCCTCTCCCTCCCCCCCTCAAAACTGCCCTTTAGTATTTTTCAGAAATTTTATAAGTACTTTTTTAAAAAGTTATTTCTTTGAATTGGAAAGGTTATGTTGAATTGAAAGCAACATGGGACATCTACTTTGGATAATTCATTCACAGAGAGAGGTAGAACTAAGCACTAAATGACGCAGGAATGAAGAGCCATTAGAAGAATCATGGGCCCCAGACACATGGCTCTGGGTGGAGTAGCTATGAGATTGTCCAGTTAGTTCTTTTAAAACTTTTCCTTGGAAATTCACGTGGGAAGTGCTCTCATGAATGTGGCAATACTGCCTGAAGTAGCTTATCAAAAGCATGAAATATCTAGGCATTTGACTTTTTAATCTTAAAAAATGCAAAAGAATTCTACATTCTAAGGCAAAATATTTAAACATAAAATTTCCAAACTATTCTCCTAAGTTCACTTGTCTGTTTATCCTGTGTCTCTGGGTTGACCTCCCTGGCATATTTCTGTGTATCCCCAGGGACAGATGTTATGTTTACCCGAGTGTAAGCATACAGCATAAACCATTAGCCTCATGTCACAGATCAGAGAACTGAAGCCCTGTGGGGTAAATAAGTCACCCAATATTCTGAAGATAGTACTGGGAATGCTGAGAGTGGGCAAAGTATATTCTAACCCCAACGATTGGTACTCCCTCCAAATGATTCTTGTCATCTTTGTATAGGAATCAGAAGAGCCAGGAGTGGAAATTCAGCTATAACTGTAATCAAATATCTGAGAGTATGATCATTGATTGAACAGTATCAGCTTTAGGGCCGTGGTGTCTCACATTGCTCTCCCTTCTAGAAAGTTCCTTTCTTCCTAGACATAAGATCCAAACTTGGGAATTCAAACACAGAAAGTACTTAAATACAGTTCTCAGGCAATAAATGAATATCTTCCATTACTCCCTCTGTCTTTCCCCAAGCTCCTCCTGTCTTTTATCCTCCACATTTGCCTCATCGAATCATCCCCACTTGCTGCTATGTGGTTCTCATATCCTGTAGGTGCCAGCTTTGAAGCTGTTCCCCAGCATGCAGTCCTACTGGGATGGAATGAAAAGCTCTATAAAACTGGGGACCCTCCCCCAAACTCCTTTGTTCACTGTATACTTCAATTGACTAACCACAGACTAACCCATTGCCTGGCACAATACTCAATACACCAAAATATTTATTAAAATACCGTTTCTGAGAGGTAAAGTCATTAGTGACTTTTAATGAAATGAGCCATCCGTGAGAGTAGTTTTGAATACTTGGACAGTTTTATAAGGTAAGAAGGCTGAGCAAGTAAATTAATATCTTCGCACCTAAAAGCAGCAAGCAGCTAATAAAAAGCTGATGTCAGAAGAACTGTATGAGATTTTGATAGACTATGACAGGTTGAAGTGGTGTCTACGTCTCAGAAGCCTTTTTTTTATCCTATGAGAATATTTAGCACAGCGCCTAACGTGTAGTACACATTCAATAAACAACTGATGAATGAATGAATGGTGAGCTCCCTAATTAGATTTGGAGGATATTATGATTAGATTAAATAGTTTATGTCCCACTGTGCATACGTTCATTACTTTTTTCTTTGGGTTTAGTGGTGTGATTTGTGATAATATTAGTGCTTTGTTATTTTAATGGAAAGCGATATTTCTTATGGGGAAATGTACCCCGGTGAAATGTGCCTTGATTCAGCATCGCATGCCAAACAAAAGCCAGCATCTTTGGAGGACGCAGACATCCAGATTGTACTTAGCATGGTTGCTCCTGGCCTCTGAAAGGAAATAGCTTCAAGGCTAACTCACCAAATACACAAATCGACAATTAAAGTCAAATGGAATTGTCTAGCGAACTGCTGAAGGACTTGAAAGCCATCTAACCTGACAATCTTTTTTTGTAGATGGGAAAACACAAACCTAGAGAAGCAGGGCCATGCTCAGTGGATTCAGTGTGGAAACTGGTAGAGGTAGAACTGGAAGCCTGGTTCTTCTCCTTAATTTCATTTTTCAGTTCTTCAACCATGTGCAGGAATCAACAGTAGGTAAGAGCAACAGACTTACTTTGAAAGTTGAATTTTAGATCAACAGCTGGCTTCCTGCTATGGGGGGTCACATAAATCTTAAATAGACCTTTGTGTCACTAATGCACAATGTAGAAAAAGAAAAACAATAAATTAGCAATCTTCTTAAAAGGTAGGAACATTATTACATGTGAAAAACTAAAACCACGGGGCTGTAGTAATGACTCAGTGGTTAAGAGCATTTGCGGATCTTACAGAGGACCTGTGCTCAGTTTCTAGCACCCAACATGGCAGCTCACAGTCTCATGTAACTCCAGTTCCAGGGGATCTGACACCTTCTTCTAGCCTCCACAAGTACCACAAATGCATTTGGTATGCATGGAAACATTCAGCTAACTCCTAGACATAAAAGTCAACAATGTAGAAAAATAACAGAAGCTATTTTCCCAGGAACTGACAGCATTATCTGCAAAACACCGAGCAAAAGTTTTAAACAGCATCCAGGGATAACTTCCGAAGTTCTCTGATGGATAATAACTTAGCCAAGTCTGCCAGTGCTGCCTAGCTCTACCTTCCTACGCTGAGAAATATCCATCAACTCGCTTCTTTAAACTGCTATGTCTGTTAATCATGTGTCAGTATGGCTTGTGGACTTTGCCTATATACTCATTTTCAATTTCACACTGTTGATATTGTTTATAAGTTTTTGGTAACGTTTTAATTATCATATATGTCATTTGAATTGTTGCCATATGATTTCAAAAAGAAACTGAATATAGTTTTTTTGTATGTGTGTGTTACAAATGTAATCTAAGTTCTTGCTCTAGCATACTCCTCATAGGCCACACACTTTCCTTTTTCAATATACTTACTGCTTTCAAAGTGTGCCCAGTTTACACACTTCTTGGCAACTTGCCCAGCCACACTTCATTGATAGTTCCACAATCAATTGCACTGGTAGGCATGAGTGTGAATGTGTGGATCTTTTGTTAATCATTTAAAATAAAACATCCGCCTTTATGGATGGCAATTAACAAATTTGTTTGGCATTGCTTTTTAAGTACTTTTCCAGCTCTCATGTATTTGTTTATGTATTACCATTTAAAACTCATTCCTGGGAATGGTATTTCCCCAAGTGCTCAAAGTTGTTAGAAGAGCTACATTATTGCTTTTAAAATGAAGTGTCACATGTAACATTTATATTTTGAGAGGGAGCGGTCTTCTTTTCCAATGTTTATTTTTATCTGGCTTCGCCTATGATCTAAATGCCATTTGTTCTGTGAGCCCCTTACTGAGCCAGTCCAGTACAAGATACTGTTAAAATCACCACATCTTGTGTGCCACACGTTCAGGTATTCTGCTATTCTGTGTTGTTGCTCATGGAAGCCTGTAATGGCTTCTGACAATGGATAAGACAAAGTGAGTTCAGGGGATGTGATTGCCTCTTTGAGCTGAGAGTGTGACGCTTGAGAAGTTCCACAAGAGCATCTTGTCCTCCTTACCTATGAATAGGAATACATTCACACACACACACACACACACACACACACACAGAGAGAGAGAGAGAGAGAGAGAGAGAGAGAGAGAGAGAGAGAGAGAGAGACACACTTCCCTCGTGATGTTTCAGATTTTTAAGTAGAATTGGTTAAACTTAGTTCATTCAGCAAATGTTTGCTGTGTCTGCTCTGTGGCAGGTGCTCTACACTGTGCCGTTGTGACAGATACATTGCAGGCTTCATCCTTTCTATGTCTCAAGCCTTCCGTGAACATATGTCAAAAAAATTATCTTAATTAGTCCTTTCAAAATCCCACGAAGCCTGTAGTTAAGAAGACACCTAAGGCAGGATGGGGTAGAAAGAATGGCCACTCTTGAAGATAGACAGACTCAGTTAACACTAGACTGACCGAGCAGGGTGTGTGCGTGCGTGCATGCGTGCATGCGTGTGTGTGTGTGTGTGTGTGTGTGTGCAACAGAGGAAAAGAGGCATTGAGTAAGAGAGGAAGCCAGGTGGGAAATACACGGGGAGACTGGAAGGAGAAAGGGAATGATGTAATTGTATTTTAAAGGAATCTTCTGCTCAAAGTTGGGTCAGTGGAAGTTGGTGCACAGTCCAGATGGGGCTCTTGAGGAAGGCACTTAACTTGGGGGCTGAGAGACCCTGCCAGGCATCTGCAGTGAATCAGCTGGTGTGTGGACTGTAAAATAGTGAACATCAAATGGTTGAATATACAACATTGCAGGAGGAGAAAAGTTTTCAAAGAAGTCAAAAAAAAAAATAACTATTTGTGTAACATGTAATTGGGACCACATGCTAGGGACCTGATACTAGTAGCTCAAAATAGAGGTTCCTGTTTGTCTCGTGCTCAAGGAATCATGAAGTAAGTAGGAAGGGATTGCATGCAATATATCCACTTATCCTTGGCCCAATCTGTTTCTGCCTTCTTGCTCAACTCCTTTTAGGCCACCCTTTCCATCCTTAATGCTACTTCAAAATCAGAAGATAGCCATTGCAGTTCTTGCCAGCATGCCTGCCATCCACACAGCTCAAGAGAGAAAAAGAAGAAAAGCCCAAGGGCTGCCCAGAGCTGAGTCAGCTCACATTGAGTTGGCTCAGGTCAAAGCTCTTACCATGTGTGCCCAAGTCTTTTTGGATACTGCTCAATACAGGGGAATTTGGAAATCCTGGGGCAATGATTAGTTGACATGTCGTCTATTTATAGCTCAATCATATTGCCACCTCACACACTAGAGGCCAACTTCAAAAGAAAACTGGACAGGGAGTAAGCAGTCGTAATGGCAATTACTTTTTTTGTGAAATGTTTTTCTTCACACACCTTCTGTGGAGCATCCAACATTTGGAAATGGGTGAAAATCCGACAACAAAGAATTTGTTTCCTGTCTTTATCCTCCCAGTTTACAATGGGAACAGCTGCTGGCGTTGCCCCCTCAGAGATGACCTGAGAGTTTGGGATGTGACTTTAGGGGAAGTCACATGACTCAGATTTTTTGTGTTTCTGGGGAAAGTTTTACCCCAGGAAAGATGATTTGGCATTATGGATGTCTTCTACAAGCAGGAAAACCAGAAACATCAATGAGAGTGTCCACGGCTGACTGCTTGGTATATTTATTAATTGATTTTCTTCATTCATTCCCACTGCGAACTTTACAGCTGCTGGTTCTTCTTATAGGAACTTACTTTCTAAGTGAAATATAAACCATAAACGATGAAGTACAATAAATAGCAATAATTCTCGTGGAAACAGTGGTCTTGTCTTCTTACTATTTTTTCCTGGGGAACAGAAGGGCAGTGAAGAGATTAGCCCGGCCCCTGAGGTGCTTTGTCATTATAAAAGAAGCTAAAGGTGTCTCAGTCCTCAAGGTCATGAGAAAGAGGTATATTTGGGATAAAGGTCAGCACCCTTCACTCTATAGACAAGACTCTCCAGTCGCTTCTGTGCTTCCTGATGGACATTCTGACTTCTCTCGTAGCTTTGAGTAGCGCCAGATAGAAACAACCTCCCCGTTGTGACGGGTCCTAGCTGTTTACTTGTTGATATTGATGTCCTATCCAAGGTACCAGTGGGTGAACTGGTTCAGTGAGTGGATGGGTCTTTGCCCTAGCCTGGCTTCCCAAGGACACAGAGTGGGCACTGGGGAGAAGGTTGGCTCCCCTGAGAACTAGAAGTGAAGACCAAACTCATGTTATCTGTGTTTCAATACCCAGGCAGCCTCAGAAGAGTCAGGAAACAGGAAGCTAAAGAGATTCCCCAGATGTAACATTTTATGTGGACACAGGTAGGATTTATGGGAAATGAGTTTCTTTGCTGTTTTTTTATTTTCTTTTTCTGTCTCCCAGAATGACACAGCAGGTTGGAGGTTACCCTAGTGTTTTCTTTCCTCTTATTAACAGTTCTCTGAGCTGAATGGGTTTGAGGTTGTCTATTATTCCCTCTGGGTAGGAAATAATGTGTCATGACAGCTAACTGAGACTCACAGATCACATGCCTTTAGTGGTAACATCAGGGCTCCTCATTTTCCATTAGTGTGACGTTAGCTTCTTGTCATCGGGATGGTCATCTTCGCAGTGCCATCCCAACTGAGAAGGAATGACAGGGTGGCCTGGCCTCATGTTTTAATTTTGTGGGAGTAGTCACATGAATCCTTTCTTTTCTGTGATCTTATGCCTGAGTCACATTTTTGGCATCCCTTTCATGTGTGTGGGATAAGACATGGTGAGGAGGTAGAGTGTCTTCTCCCTAACATCCGGGGAGTCCTTGCAGCACAATAGTGGTCTTCACTGATCCTGACAGAGGCATTCATGTTGTCAGAAGCCCTAAGATTAAAGCTCAGGTAACTAAAGGATGGAGAAGATGCTGCTGATTAGAGAGACCACCTTCCTCAAGAGTCAACTGTTATGTAGGAAAACTTTCACAAGTGAAGACTTGATCAAGGCCATTTATGTCTAGTAATACTCACGTATACTTCTATAAACTTTGAGCCTAGGTTCATAAAAATATTGGTCAATGGTATCCAAAATATTTGGAAACAATTTCTTTTTAAAAGTTTTCTTCAGAGGGCACAAAGTTAGGTGGGTGAGGAATAGGAGAGCTGGGGAAGGAGTCAGTGTGAAAGGTGTTTCATCCAGACCACAAAGCTCTCTTGAATCCTTAGGTTCCTTCTGTTGCTCCCCTGGTTATGTTTGTCGCATGGGCAGCTCTTCTGAAAACCTCACTGTGCAGTGGGACTGTTCTTTGGAAGTTGCCATGCATCCTGTCCTCGTGTTTGTGTGTGTGTGTGTGTGTGTGTGTGTGTGTGTGTGTGTGTGTGTATGCCGTGCATCCTGTCCTCGTGACATTAGCTTCATGTCAGAGAGACAGACAGACAGACAGACAAACGGAAGACAGTGTATTCCCAAGGAAACAAGTATGGGTGTAATCAAATGATTGTCATTTTAGTCAAGGTGATGGGATCAGCAGAGGAGAATGATATAATAACTTAGTGCTTGTTTCAGGATAGCTAGATGGGAAAATTTCAAATGATCTCACCACTAAAAGGATAGTTTTTGAGGTGAGGGATATGACAGTCACCCTGATTTCATCACTGTACATTGTATAATTCCTCTCCAGGGAAGAAGTTGAGTGCACACACGTGGGAAGTTAGTGAGCCCCTGACACTCTGTGTCAACTTACATGGAAGAGATCACGGCTCAGCAATGTTGGAGAGCTGAGGATTTTATAGTTAATACAGATTAATTGATATCTGGAAGTTTTTATATTTTTACTTTTCTTGCCTCATTCTAAAACTGAAACTTATCAATTACATAATAATTATATATATATATATATATATATGTATGGGATATGTGTGATTTCCATGTATGCACACAATATATAATGAACAAGTTAGAATAAATGTTTTGTCCTTCACCTCAAAATCTGTTTCTGAGTTAGAGTTATTCAAGTTTTTCTCCTGTCTATTTTGAAATATTCAATAAATTGTCGCCTATAGTCACTCTTCTGCGCTATAGAAGGCCAGGCCTTACTTGTCCTATCTAATAGTAACTTCATGCATTAGCCAACATGTTCTTATTTCCCTTTCTCCCCCTAGTTATGAGAATATCTTTTGTAACAGCTTCATATTGTGAAATTGTAATCTTCATAATCTTGATATTTTATGATTCACGTACTTGACTTATAGTTGCTAAAAATGAATGTATTGACAATATATTCTTTACATTAATGTTCTTGATGTAATTGAAAAATTTCATCTCCATTAGATTTATACTTTGGGTAATTGTTTTTTAAAAATATTTCTTGTTAATTTGTATTATAAAACATACATTATATTCATATATATATATATATATATATATATATATATATATATATATATATGGCTTCCTCTCTAGAAATGCTAGAAACTTAAGGTTAAAAAATTATTACATGATATATATATGGATTCAAAAACTTTAATATTTTTTGTATCTACAATTCATTTTTTCAGTTTTTACTTTTATCCCATGTAAGTGTCTAGGATCAGTAAATAGTACAATGCATTTTTTTGACATACCTGGCAGAAGAGAAATCTCATCTTAAGAATTTTTTCCATCATTTTAACCTTTGGGCATGTTTTCAGGACATTTTGTTAATTGCTTTATCCCTTTGCAGATAGGCCTGAGCTGTATACGGAGCTAGTTGACTATGGACCTGGCATCACGCTAATAGGCATCATTCCTCCATGGCCCCTTCTTCAGTTCCTGATGCTAGGTTCCTGCTTTGCCTTCCTGTCCCGATGTCCCACCAAGAGTAAGAAAAGGTGAACCTTTTCCTCCCGAGGTGCTTGCTCATGGTGTTTATCACAGCTGCCCAGAACAATGGCGGGCGTTCTGGTTTCTCTTGTTGAGTGGATAAACAAGGTGACGATCTGGAGGTAACAGTCGGTACCCGGCCACATTCTTGTTTCATCACTTCACGGTGTCCTTGAGATGCCTCCCCTTACATCATTAGGAAGGAGACAGCAGTCTTACATAAGCTAAAGGAAGGGAGGATGATGTCATGACAGGTGTAAGCAAGCCTCTGGGTAGTCTAGGGGGGAAAGTGAGGGAGGGTGGTTACATGAAAGAGGGCAGATGTTCTGATTATTAGTAACTCATCATTCTCTGTACACAAAATATCCCCAAGGAAGAGAAGGGCAGTTCTGAGGCTAGGAGCATTCAGATTCCCCAAAGGAAGGCAATAAGATCTTTGCTCTGTTCTGAACTCACATGCCAGCTGCCAGCTGCTCCCAGACTTGCAGGTGCACCCTTTCCCCGCCTCTGCCTCCAGGAAGGAATGTCCAGGCAGGTGCAGTCTAAAATTCTGGCTCTTCCTGCCCTGGTTGCCTGCTGGTTTGGGGCTGTGGTGGCACAACCTGGTCTCCTGGTTCTCATATCCATGGATTTAAGTGGTGGTCCTCAAGGGTCTGTTTTCCTGGCTCTCCAGATACCAAGTCCCCTTGAAGGTCTTTGAAACTGTTAGCTTCCACATACGTAAACAAATTTCCTGCAAGTCACTCTTACCCCATGCTGTGTGTGTCTGTGTGTGTGTACACTCAAATCCTGTTATTTCTCTGGAGAACCCCAATTAATATTGTTGGATTAAATAGTTTTGGTTTAGAGAAATAGAGAGAAGCATGATGGAGCGTAACTGTTTTGGAAATTGCGAGCACAAGAGGGAACGTACAAATGAGTTCACTTGTCAGCTTTAGTGCTTTTTAGGAGATCTGATTTAGGAAGAATGATTCTTTCAACAGAGGAGGCAGATAATATTTTTCAAGTGTTTCAGGGCATTCTTTAAAATGTCTCGTGATTAAAATTAATGTGGTAGTTTCCTCCTCTGGCACATTTTAGGTGTTCGAGGAACAATGATTAAAGTGAAGAGGTACACATAGTATACAACAAAACCGTTCTTACCTTCTTATCAATTAATGCCATATTAGTTTTAATATGGAAATACACTTAAACACGAACTCACTGTGACTGTGCATTGTGACATCCTTTACAGTTCAGGTTGGACCCCCTGTAGTTCTTGGCCCGCATGTCTTCTTGGGTGCAGGAAAATGCCTTGGCAGTGTTTGAAACCTACTCCTTTCTCCTACCGTGTTGGATGGGCTGCATTTGGAGTAAATGTATTAAGAAGGCCTAGGGAATCCTGACGATTGGTTGTGTTGTTTTGGTTACTGACAGGATGTGAACACATCCTACATTATGGCTGTTTTGGTACAATCAGAGAAGGGAAAGCCAAGCAGAGGCAAAATATGAGATAAGGGACTTTTAACACACTTTCGATATGTGGCGTGAAGTTTCAGACCACACAGTAGGGCATTAGTCATAAGTTAGTCTTTGTGACAAAGCACTTCAGACAAACAACTGAATAAAAGAGAGAGGGACAGAGGTGTCTGTGCTCATGGCTTCAGAGGTTTCTGTCCCTTAGGGTGGGGACAAACTATCCGGAGGACAGCAGTTCACATCTCCAGCCAGGAAGGAGTCGGGGACCAGGTATTACCCTCAAAGTTTACCCCTGCGTGATCTGCTTTCTCCACTTAGGCTGCACATCCCAGAAACTTGAGTGAGACCAGCTCTCCAAACTTGCAACACTATAAGGAATTAAATTCTTCACATGTGTTGTACGAAAACATTTAGATTAAAAGAAAAAGCATACCAAGCAGGCCTGCTAGGAGAGAGCCTTTCATTCCTAGGCACTGGGACACTAGGGGGCTTTTGGTTTTCTTTTCTACTAGGAATTTTAGCTCCTGGATCTTTCTGTTTTTCCTATGTTTCTCTTAACATGAAGCAAAAGTCAATATTCTTTAATTCTGTTGGGATGCGAGAATTCATGAGCTAATAGTAAGGACATTTTACTTTTTCAAAGCACATGTTTTAAGTTTTTAAATTTATTTTATAACTTATCATTCTTTCTTTTTTTCTTGAGAAGATAGTATATCGGTCTCCCCTTCCCTTTCCTCTCTCTAACCCCCATTTACCCCTTCTGGCTCTCTTTTCAATCCATGACCTCCTTTTCATCAGGCATTGTTAACTGCACGTATATGTCCATACGTGTATGTCCTCCCTAGAGCCTGCCTGACACACTGTCCAGCACCACCAGAGTGAGTCAGAAAGGGAAGGGAGACAGCAGATAAAGAAAGTGTTGTTGGCACCGGATCACCACTTCCCAGGGGGACTCAGTCGAACATGCTGAAACCCGATTCAGTGTAAACTGTGTGTGGGTGGAGAGAGAACACAGGGTCTCTCCCAGGGTTCCTAGCAGCAGTCTAGCCTGAAAGGGAGGATATACAGGTGCCTCTTGCTCTCTGTAGGGAGTACAACCTGTAGGATCAAGGGGGACATGACATAGTTGAATTTTGAATTAAAAACATTCATAATCTTTGCTTTCACCGTGCTTTCGTATAAACTCCTCTCATGTTCACGGAGATGTGGGCACTCCCAGGACTCACAAACTGTACAACATGTCCTTTGGTGTGTGTAAGGTGCCGTAGTCGCCAGCCAACTCTGCAGAGGTCTGTAACTCGTCTGTGCTGGTGTCCACAGGAAGTGTGTGTGTGTGTGTGTGTGTGTGTGTGTGTTTCCATTCACTGTGGCTAACTGAATGTCTGGCCCATACTCAGAGCCCATCAGACTCGTTCAGAGAGTAGCAGGAAGCATTCCTGAAGAACCAGGCTTGAGTTCTTGGCAACTTATTTTTCGGCATAGATGGATGGGCCCCACCCTAGTTCCTCCTACTTAGTGCCTTCCCCTGTGAACCCACTGCGTGCAGAAGCCCCACGGCTGGAGCTCTGTCCCATCTTCTGCCTGGCAGAAGTTCTCAGTGACTAATGACGGATGGCTGTATCCATTCTGTCATGCTGTCTGGTTCCCACCCACACCGAGTGACTGCTGCGAAAGCCGAATGCAAAAGTGTCCTTTGTCAAATCCACTAGTCTCCAACACTAGCCGCCTGCTTGTGACGACAACTCCAGCTTCATCTCCAGATGGGTTCGTCTGCGAAGCCCTTCGATTTCCCAACCATCACCCCAGGGTGTATGGACATGATGCCTCTCTGGCTCATGGACTTTCTTGCTAATAGGCATTTGCCAGAGAAGTAGACATTTGCCAAAAAGAACATGATGGCATTTCCCTCATGTGGTGACTTTTCTGATTTCACTAATAAAAACTTTTCACAGATCAGATTCTGGTCTGCTGGGGTTCCTATTGGACTCTACATCCAATATGGATTTTATTTACTTTCAAGAGTCCTTTCAGGTTCCTTTAGAGTCAGGTAAGTTGGAAGCAAAATGGGTCTGCCCAGTGGATGATTTCTGACTCATGAAGTACCTGCCCTGGTGTCCATCCGCGGCGTGAGCCTAGTCTTCATTCGCTTTCCCATTAGGTTCCCACTGTGTCGCCATTTTTGTTCCTCTGCTGCAACGGTGTGCACAGACTCTTCACTCAGGTCTCAGGTTCATGTATTAAAAACCTCCCACGCTCTTTGAAATGCGAGTTCACCAAAGGAAGTCCTGGACCAAAAACTCGTCTAGTTAAGGACAGTTTTCTTGTCTCCTGCAACCTGTTGTCATACGGATCTGTGGTATGCTTAATATCCTAAAAAAGTCCAAGAATTCCTAGTAATTTAATTTTTCTTCTAATCCAGAGTAGACTGAAGCCTATACCCATTTGCTTATGGTAGGTGTCCTCTTATAGAAGAAAGGAGGGAGTATTGACTCTAATACACAAAGAATGGCCAGACCACTCTGGTTATTACTGATTATTTATTACACAAATACAAGCTTTAGTGATCGACAAGCCTGTTAATATCGGATGACGATTAGAATTCAAGGATGTACCACGGGTGTACCATGACGTATCGTGTGATAAGCTGCCCTCTTAGCGTTGTTGAATTCCTCTGTCCAGCAATGAAAAGGAATTGTCTACTAGCAAACTAGTTTTCAATATCAAATGCTATAAATAAAAATAAACATTTGCACACCCTTTCTTTTGACTTTATCTTTATTATACTCTTGTATTTATAGCTCGAATGAACTCCTGATATATCTGAATAGGAAACATTCCTCTCTTGGATGAAGACAGTGAATTTTCCTGATGCTGTTGCTCTTATTATTTTATCTCAATGAGCAGTTTAATATGAAGCCAGAGACACAGAGACATTGTTATTTTCTTACTAGCACACACATTGCTCACCACTGATGGGCAACAGCCTCCTGCTTCATCCAGGTGCTGGAAACATATTGTAGATTAATTTTCTCTGGAAGTTCTTTGAACAGTGAATGTTGCTGAAAACAGCTTTTCAGTGATGTCAAACTTTTCTGTTGTTCGAGGAGGTGATACCTGTTCCAAAAGAAACTGAGGTTGTGTCCGTTTTAGCAATCTTTCCAAGTCTGTTGCATAGGATGCTCCATGGATTGGGGGCATTGTGGTTAGGCAAGCTTATTGCACATTCCCTACCCAATAACTAACATACAAAGTCATGTTGTGTTAGCTATCCTAAAGCTCTGAGAAGTTTTAGAGTAAAGCAATATGTGGAGAGTCAGTTTCCTCAGAGAAGTGTTCTGGAGCTTTGGATGAGAAGCTCCTTCAACTGTGGAGTGGGTCCGAATTGTGGAGCCAGTGTGGAGCTCTGCTGCTGCTGTAATTGACGTACACGGTCACCTTCTACCTCAGTTTTCAGCACACACAATGGAGTGCTAAGCCTGTATTGCTGTGTTTGGTGAGGGCATTTCTTTCTTCAGACATGAACAGAAGGTCCCTGTATTAGCCAGCTTGCTTGTAAGTGTGAGAGGAACTTCCTACAGAGACAGCTGAGGTGAGGATAAAGACAATAGTAGACCTGTGTTTCCTGCTCTTTTAAACTGTGCTCCGAAACTAGTGGCTGTGGAACTTCTGTGTGTTCTGTCATCTTTAGGGCATTCCCCGCTGAGGCACTCACACTCCACGGCATTTGTGGCATTTTCTAGTATCTTATTGGATATCTCAGCAATTCCCAACCTTGTTAGGATTGTTGTTCAGTTTTCTGCTGCAGGCTTCATTAAAGACCTGATATTGTTAAGTGCCCACTGTTTACATTTCTTTGATTAATAACATGTGATGAACTTTGTTCAGAACTTAGTAGCAAAATGTTTGCTTTTTCTAAAAGAACACAGGTATTTTATCTTATCAGATGAATAAAATAAAATTAAGTGTTCCTCCATTTTTTTTTCATTCCTATCTTGGCTGCCAGTAAAACCAAAGTCAAATTTAATATACATTATAGTATATTAAATATACTTTTGCAAATGTTTAAAGAAACAGACTTGTATATTACTTCAAATCTCTTTAAAGCAGGTGGTACTTAAATTTTATGTTAAAACTGAAGCACACTCCTTATGAAAAGCCTGTGTTCAGAATATTCACCTTCAAATACTTTAACTGATACTATTTTCCTTGAAATAAAATTATATGCATGTTAAATTTCATACTGGGCATTATGGCTTTTTCAATCCATTCTATTACTGAATTCTCTTGTATAGAAATTACAATGAAAAATACTCAAATATTTTATAAAAATTTGATGTGCAAAGAATTCTGGAACATTACTGAGGAAAAACAGTTTTATAAAAATTGTAGTAATTTAAAAACAAAGCAGGTAGTAGATATGAAATGTAGAAATGCAGATGACATTAATTTTTAACAAATACATTAATTTCTTTCTAAAGTACAGAAAGAAGAGCACAGTTACCTGCTGCCTGCCTCTGACCATGTGCAGGAACTGGTAGCGTGTAGTGTATAGTGTTCACTTCCGTCTTGCTCAGTGCACTGAATTTGTATGTTGTTAATGAGGACGAACACAGAGAGCCTGCCATGTATTATGATTCAACATCAGTAAGCCATTTTATGGATGGCTGTTTATGTTTTTACCTCTTGCGTTGACTTCTACCAATTTTCAAATACCACTAATGAGGAAAAATAAGCCTCAAAGGTCTGTGGTCACCTTTCTTGTGTCTCTCTTCAGATATAAACTTTGGATTTCTTGAGACCTGTAGGAGTGTTGTTATAATTATAGCCAGTAACGTTTTCATGCAGAAGGACCGTTTCTTCAGGCCTCCTTTCTTCATAAATTCTTGTTCATCATGCACCTGATATAAAGGGAGGCAGTGTTTCTGGGGAGGAGAACATTTAAAGAAGAAAATGATGACTGAATTAAATTAAAGTCTTAACTAATTTAGTAGAAAAGGTTAATGGATTCACTCTCACACTCTCAGGAGCAAAGCTCAAGCTGATGGACAGGAAGCATAATGACATGGATTTTAACCCTAAAACATTTGATAATTAGATATGTTAAAAATAGAAGCTACTTTTAATCCCAGCGCTTGGGAGACAGAGGCAGGTGGATCTCTGAGTTTGAAGCCAGCTACCTGCGTAGCCAGTTCCAGGCCAGAGAGGGCTGCATAGGGAGCCAACAACCTTGTAGACTGTCCAGATCTGTCAGTTGTGGGTCTGGAATTCAACTGGGACTGGGAGGGAATGAAGAAAGAACAGGGACCCTGGAAAACTGACAGAAATGTGCGCAGAAAAGCTGGAATCAGGTGAGCTGTACTCACTCTGATGGAGCTACCCCACTCACGGGTGGAACTGCACCCACCCAGAACCCCAGTGTGTTTATTACAAACAACAGAAGGGGAGGGGCTAGCGCTAGTCTCTTAGGCAAGGGGTTTCAGGCTGTAACTATCTGGGAGGAGGAAGCTGCATTGCTAGTTTTTCTGTATACTGCTCGACCAGAGGGAAGGCCTGCCTGGCAGTACCCATGCCAAGCAATACACATGCACTCAGAACTATATTCAGGATTTCAGTCATCCCTACAATTTATGTCCCACCTGTAGCCCATGGGGTACGTTGCTCTAGGGTGTCTATAAATGCCATCCAAGGTATTTGCAGACAAGGTCATGTCACAGTGGGAAAAGGTTGGACACCTTGCTGGATGCTAGGTGAGGAGTTCTTTACTAAGGAACTGTGGCTTCTAGATGTGCAAACCTGTAAGACTTTCCTCCCGGATGGAGCCACTGGCACTATGGCTTCTACTTTTTGCCTGTTTCCCCATCTCAGGAAGAGCTCGAGAATCTTGTCTCTCCCACCGCGCTGTGTGATGCTTATTAAATGTTCATGAGACAGTGCTCCATCAGTGACTGCCCTTTAAATAGGCTTTGATGTCCAGGGGAAGAAAAACTAACAAAAGAAACTCTGGTTACCTGGTATCTTAGGGCCTGAGACCTGCACCCGTCCTTCACACATCTCTAGGGACTTAGACATTTGTAGAATCACTGGGTTCCAAAGCTGAGTCTGAAAAACTTTATTAGTTGGTCATTTTTTTTTAAAACTATTGTGCTGTTTTTTTGAGAGAGTCTTGCTATGCCATTGGGATGAGTGGGTTGAAATCAAAATGTCCTTGGCTGACCTTCCTTCGTGTTGGGGAATTCAAAGGTGCACACACCTGTGACTCTCACGTTGTGATTTCTAGTGTTTTGTCACCCACTCATATCTAGTTTGTTGTCCTTCTTCCTCTCCCTTCTCTGTTCCCCACTTTCCCTTAAGATCTTTTCTGAGGCTCAAAGCCAGAGGGTACATACACTTGAACTTGTATGACCCTCAGATCCTCAATTTCACAGGATCCTACAGCTGGAAATCGAGATGTCAGACACCTTCCTTGGTCTCGACTAAACAGTTTTAGTACAGTGGTAATATTATCATTTCAGAGCTCTAGCATCTTCCCCTCACTGTGGACAACAGGAGAACTTTGTAGGCCTGTGACGTATTTCCTGATTCCTAAATACGAAAATGCATTTCCTAGACCCCAGGAGCACAAGCAAAGAGAAAACTTAACCATGACGATGTAAATAAACGTGTACGTGTCCCTCAATTCTTAATATTCATCTTCTGTCATTCGGCAGGAGAGCATGAGGCTTGGGGGTGATGCTAGTGAGGGTTTTCTGTCAACAAACAGACCAGAAAGACTGAGGGAATAAAATGGGGTAAAGGAAAGGAGAGATTTGGGAGAGTCATACTTCATGCTATGCCTGGAATTGTGTGTGCTACTCCTGTGTGTTCCTAGTTGATAGCCATCACAAATTCATTTGCTAAAAGACTTCATTAAACTCATTGACCAGATATGTTTTTCTCTGATGTGGGTTGGGATATTTTTGAATATTATTCGTTTATGAAAGATTTTTAAATTGTGTTTCCTGTGGACTTTATAGTTTATTGAAATAGTAGGCAATGTTTTGTTATCCTCAGTCAGTAGCTAGTGATAACATTTTAGATATGTTATAAGAGAAACATTTTGGTTAATGGAAATGGTGTTTTAGATCCATGAGAAGAGAATAGTCTGAGGAGAGGGAGGGAAGGAACAAACAAAGTGATGGGTCATTTTAATCCTGTCCCTGCACATCATCTACACCTCTGAGCAGCGTCCGTGTGTGTGCACGGGAGACTGAACGAAGTTGTTTATTTACCCACGCTAAGTCTTAACTTGATAAAGGCAGCCAAGAACTAGAAAAGTAAGTGTGAACCTGACTTTGAACCTAGCAATAAGGTTAGGAAAGAAAATCAGCTTCATGGTGACCTTGTGAGCTGATAAAACATCCTGGTAGAAACAGGATTTATATTGGAATATTTTTTTTTTTTCAGAATCAAAATGCTTATGGGTCTGGTACAGGTAAGTAAACTGTTAGAAGCATCCTCAGTTTAGGATGCAATCCGAGGTGCCCACCTGTCTCTCAGCACATGAACTTTGCTCCTTCTTTACTGAGAGTACTGAAGGTTGTGGTGAGGGGTGACGGATGACACAGGAGTTTCTGTCACTAGCAGCTAAGGCATTATCAAATGTTAGCAAAGGAATTGAATGATAGGAAAGAAAGAAGCGGGGTCGGAGATCAAAACACAAGGTCAGTTAGCAAGACAAAAAAATAAATAAATCAATACAAAGGTCAACGCAAGCAAAATGAAAAGGAGAATCAACAACAAAAAGACTGATAAGGGGCTGTAAAGTTTGCACATGCTCATGGGGATGGAGCAGTTAAGGTCTGCACTTGTGCATAGGAGAAGCAGTTCCAGTCAGAGACTGTCTCCTTGGCACTCAGAGATAGATGCAAAATATCTGCCTGGAGATATATGAAACCTTTGCATCTATCTCTGACCTGCAGTGAAGACATCTTCACAGCTGAAAATTACTTCTGTTTCCTCCCCACTGTAGGGTCCCCGCAGAAGTGTGCACCCTTCTCAGTAGAGTTCCACCTTGCTCTCCTCCCCTGAGCCTAGGAACACATAATGGACACGTTCGCAGGACATGGACAACGTTAGACGGGGTTTTCCAGCTCTGTCTCCTCAGGTCCCATTCGCTCCTCAGTTTATTGAATAAATTTTTGTTCTGAAACTACATTTGCCATGGTCAGCCATGTCAGCTACCCTGAGTAAAGCTTGAGTCTAAGAATCTCTTTATTATTATTTATTTATTATTACTATTACTACTTTAAAAAATACCAATTCAAATTCCCACTTCCTCCTCTCCCCCCACTCCCTCCATATACCCTCCGCCTCATCCCCCTCCTGTCTTAAGAGAGGGCAAGGCACCCTGCCCTGTGGGACGTCCAAGGCCCTCCCCACTATATCCAGGTTGAGTAAGGTATCCATCCAAAGAAAATTGGATCCCCAAAAGGCAGTACATGCAGTACAGACAAATCCCGGTGCCATTGTCTTTGGCCCCTTAGTCTACCTCAACTGTTGACCACATTCAGAGGGACTAGCCACAGTTTCACTTCTCTGTGGGAAGGAATGCCTCTTTGACAGTCTGTCCTGTATGGTCCTCATGACCTGCTTTTCCCTTCTCAGAGCGCCTACCATCTTCTGGATCCACAAGTTTTAGGTCTTCCTGGATGTCTCCCTTGCCCTGCGCATAGCCCTGTTCATCCGTTTCCATTCTCTGCCATGCACTGTCTTCGCTGTCTCATGTTCTTGAAGCTAGGAGTTGGGGATGGGGTAAGCCAAAATACCACCAGTACCTATATTTTCAGTTAAAACAAGAGCATATAGAAGCCTTAAATCCTTAAGATTTATTTTTTTGGTGACATAATGACAAAAATAATTCTGATACTACATATGGTGGGACATGTCTCTCTGTGTTCCTCTCCTCGGAAGTCTGAGACAGGAAGATCGTGAGTTCCAGGTCTGCCTGGGCTGCATGCATGGCAAGAGCCAGTCTCAGAACACCGAAGAGATTTAACTCAGTGGCAGGGTGCTTGCCCAGCTTGTACCAAACCCTAAGTTTAAGCCTTGCGCTGAAAGCAATAACAACACTGATCCACGAAAGCAGGTGGAAGTCCAACAATTTGTTTAAACTCCATGGTGCCGGAGCTGTTGAGGGAAAGAATAAATCTATCTTTCAGATTGCCGGTTTTCTTACTTTTGGTTCCCCATTTCTCCTGATGGCCTAGCCTCCGTCATCTTGAAGGTCACCCCACACTTGCTTTCCCTACACATCTCCAGTGCTCTATGGACCCTAGTCGTGGTCAGCATGACTTCTTCCCAATTCCGCCATATTACCCGTAGTAACTTGGGAACATGAACGGATCCACATGCTTTAAGTTGATGTAGGGTTTTTAATATTTTTCTCATTGTGTTTCTCTTCTTTCTTTATTCTAATGTGAAGTTTCTCATCTTCGGTACAGTTGGTGGTTTCTTTCCTCCAATGTCATTGGGTCTCCCGTTTCCATGCGATGTTTTCGGTCCAATGTTCTTTTTTTTTTTGTTGTTTTTGTTTTTGTTTTTTTTTTTTTGAGACAGGGTTTCTCTGTGGGTTTTTTTTTTTTTGGAGCCTGTCCTGGAACTAGCTCTTGTAGACCAGGCGAACTCAGAGATCCGCCTGCCTCTGCCTCCCAACTGCTGGGATTAAAGGCGTGTGCCACCACCGCCCCGCTGGTCCGATGTTCTTGATGTTGTCTCTGTAACTAGTGAAATACAGTCCATGCTCCTGGCTTACGACCTTTGTGGATGCTGGTCCCCTTCCTGGAGCATCGGTTTCTTCCTTCCTGACAAAGCCAGCTTACCACTGAGCTCTTAGCTTGCTGCTGTTTTCTCTAGGAACCTCCCGAGACCTCGGCCAGCAGCTGAGCTGTGCCTGTTCCTTGCTACCCAGGCCCATTGTCTTCTCTTTGTAGTTGTCTGTGATGAACACCATGGCTTATCTACTATCGCGGGAAGCCCGTAGGAGCACAGGCCATTTCTGTTATTTAATACTGCATTCCTAATACCTAACATTCTTCAAACCACTACGAAAGGATGTTGGATTAGTGAGCTATAAAAAGGGGAAATATGCTACTCCCACCCCAGTCAAATTCAGTTGTCATCTTTCTGTTAAGTGCTCCTATCCATCAAAATATGCTGTATTCTTAGGACATGCTTCTTTGCTGATTGCTTAGTCTCTGACTAACAGGAATGACAAGGTCATGATAGACAAGGATGGATGAAAATGAAGAGAGAGATAACTAAGCGTGGTGCAGATTCTGAGTCAGTCCAGACAGAGGAGTAAGTAAGTACGTGAGCACCACTAATAGCCCGGTGTCCAGGTCAG
Source organism: Microtus ochrogaster (assembly GCF_000317375.1). Taxonomy (NCBI): domain Eukaryota; kingdom Metazoa; phylum Chordata; class Mammalia; order Rodentia; family Cricetidae; genus Microtus; species Microtus ochrogaster. Next base: position 2,081,407 of record NC_022024.1, read on the forward strand.
CTTCTTAGCTTTGATGATGTTGTATGTGATATTGAAATGCTTAGTGAAACCATTTTGTACAGTGTCCTGAAACTTTCCTCAGCACTGGACAGTTTTTCAAAATAAAAGAACAAAAGGAAAAGTCGATATTGAGAATATGTCTGAAGGTTTAGATTCCAAGCCCCTAATAACATCAGCCTAGTAGGTGTTCAGTAAGCACCAGGTTCTTTTGCCCTTGCTTGCTCCCAGTTTGACTCTTTGCTGGCTGTGTTGTCCCCTTTCTCTTCCTGTTACACCTAGCAACAGCCTTTTTCCTCATGGGGACACCTGCTCCCAGAGCGGGTGTGCTGTGGAGGCCAGCGCTTTCCTGCAGGCAGCAGAGACTGGGTGCTGTGCTCGTGTTGTGTGCTGGGAATTTGCTTTCTTCTGGATTGAGAGAAAAAAAAAAAAAAAAAACTAGAGAAAAGTCATCTAAAATGGATATGTCATCTGCCTGCCTTGGTTACGCATGGTATATATGTTGAGTTTAAATTTATTTTTTTTTATTGAAGTGTAACTCCCAGGATATTCTTATTATATTTCCAATTGAACATCTTCTTCTTCTCCTTCTTCTTCTTTCTTCTTCTTCCTTTTTTAAAGGCAGAGTCTTACTATGTAGCTCTGGTTAGCCTAGAACTTAGTATGTAGATCAAGCTAGTCTTGAATTCTTTGAGTTCTTTGTCTCTTGAGTCCTGGGATTTAAGGCATGCGCCATGCCCAGCCATGGACTCCTTTCTTGAGCACACCTCAGAACTGGTCTATATTCTAAGCTGTCTTTTGCTTTATTTTTCAAATAGTGAACAAAAGCAAGTGAACATTTTTCAAGCTCTCTACATTTGTTGCAGCTGTTTTTTTATTATTTTTTTAAATTTATTTATTTATTAAGGATTTCTGCCTCCTCCCCGCCACCGCCTCCCATTTCCCTCCCCCTCCCTAATCAGCTCGAAGAGCAATCAGGGTTCCCTGACCTGTGGGAAGTCCAAGGACCGCCCACCTCCATCCAGGTTTAGTAAGGTGAGCATCCAAACTGCCTAGGCTCCCCCAAATCCAGTACGTGCAGTAGGATCAAAAACCCATTGCCATTGTTCTTGAGTTCTCAGTAGTCCTCATTGTCCGCTATGTTCAGCAAAGCATGGGATAAAGCTCTCTACATTTGAAGGGAGATGGAAACATGCACAGAGAACTGTATGTCAGAATTCCCAAGAAACAAATCTTTAAACATAATCTTAGTATAAACTCTGAACATTTCATATATGTCCCTTCCTTTTATTATTTTAATTCATAATTAAACAAGTCATCACCCAGCTATCATACCTAGGAATTTCTGTCAGTGATGCTTGCTCCTCATCTTGATACATCAATATTTTCATGACTTCCATCTTGACATGAAATTTTATGAAACAGCAACAAAAATGAGGTGAAAGGCAATAAGTAAGCATTCCTTCTTCAACACAGTGTCTCTCTCTCTCTCTCTCTCTCTCTCTCTCTCTCTCTCTCTCTCTCTCTCTCTCTCTCTCTCTCTTTCTCTCTCTCTATTTAAATGTTGGTCAGAGAACGGGACATCTGGACCAGGTAGTGTCGTGAAATATGTATTCAGTAATTAATGTGCAAAAGTCTGGGTTATTCTAGGTTGCAGATGTTTCCACTAAGATTATGTTACAGTGCCCTCTAGCCTATACAGCAGAAAGAAGCATTTCCCTCCCTCCCCCTGCTGATTAGCCGTTATATAGTATTTGTTATGTTACCCATCTAAAGGGTGATAATATCGCCTGAGTATTTCCTCCATGATCTTTTTTATGGTAGATGTGCTGCTTCCTTTGTCAGTGTGGTTTGGCAGGAGAAAAAATACCCAGTCTTCCTATGTTCAGCAGATGTTGAAATGCTGCACGGCTAAGTCTGAGGCCCTGGGGTTGATTGAACAATGGCAAACAGGAGCTCGGTTTTCCATTTTTCTCTCCATAGCCCCTTTAAAAGCTGAAGTTCATAAACCAGTCCTGGACTGTGGCAAGAAGGTACCCTTAATGTTAGGTAGTTATCAGTCCCTGACTATTACCTACCTCACTGTCATCACCGTCACCGTCTCTCTCCCCTCTTCTGTGTGTGTGTGTGTGTAAATGTATGTATGTGTGACAGGGGTGTGTGCAGGAGAGCATTGCCACCGTGTGAGTATGGAGGCCAAGGGCAACTTTTGGGGGTCAGGTCTTTCCTTCTGCCTTTAAGTGGGTTCGAGGGTCAGAGTTGCACTGCAGGCGCCTTTATCCACTGCTCTACCTTGCCTGCCTTCATTTCAGAGCATTTTGAGAAAGAAAGAAAAAACCTGTAGATATAAGCCTTTTGCCCATGTTAATTTAAATTGAACAAAGATGTTTAAAAAGTAAAATCAAACACTCGGTAGGCAGAGGCAGGTGGATCTCTCTGAGTTCAAGGCCAGCGTGGTCTACATGAGCTAGCTCCAGGATAACCAGGACTGTTAAACAGAGAAACCCTGTATCAAAAAACAAACAAACAAAAAACCCATAAAATCAATAATTCCTGGATTCCTTCTCCTGTTACTTGATATCAGTGATTTCCTTCATCTTGTCTTTTTTTATAGAGAAATCTTTAAAAATGAAAAACCTAGCACCACAGATTTCATTAAACAAGACCTATATTGTATTTCATCAGCGTTAAAAAATAAATTTATTTGTTTGCTCTTTTGGTGGGGGTGGGTGGCCATAGATGCATGTGTAGAGGTTAGAAGAAAACTTGCAGGAGTTCGGTCTCTCCTTCATCATGTGGGTCCTGGAGATGGAATTTTGGTCGCCAGGCTTGGCAGCAAGCTCCTTTCCCCTCTGGTCTTTCTAGTCATCCCCAGAACGTTGATATGTTTATTGTGTGTTTTTAAAACAATACTAAATCATATTTTATCCTGTTGTGTTACTAAATAACCTGAGACTTTGTCACAAAGATCATTCCCCTTGAATACTGAGAGCGTTTAATGTGGGGGGAAAGAGTCCCAGAGACACTGAAGCACATAGCTTACCGTAGAAGAATGCAGTGTGACACAATTGTGCTTGGCCATAAAGTGCCACAATGAATAATTAAAGCAGAACTCGGGCGTCACAATAAATGATAACTGTGGATTGTGGTGCTGCACTCTGAATTTTTTCACGGTTTCTTGCTTGTTGATTTGTATAGCATAATAATCAGCAAAGAATCCCCCAGCTATTAGATGCAAATTAAAAGTTAGTATTTAAGAGAATATCTCATGCTTATTTTGGAATCTGCCCAATTATTTCATTCCATATCATTCTCTTATTCTTACTGTAAGAAACGACTCTCTTGTGTTCGAAGATGCACAGCCAAGAACTCCATGGTCTGAAAAGTAAAATTTATTTTTTGTGCCTGACTCCAGACGCTTCAGGAACTGCGGGCTGGCACGCCAGACCTGGCCAAGTCCAAGAACCAAGCCACACATAACTAGTCCTGCAAACGGCACTTGAAAGACATCAGGAAACCTTGATATAATGAATAATAATGAATACTTTAAGGGGATTGACCCCAAGTTCCTGAGGAACATGTGCTTTACCAAGAATTACAAGAAAAGTCTAAAGAAGATGCAAGCAAATACAAAGGTGATTTGTGGACATGCAGGGGCCAGCAAGGCCTTGGGGAGGCTAAGGCAGTTAAGTCCAAGATGCCACAGGGCCCCAGCCAGAACTTTCATTGCTCACCTGGAGCTTGGGAAGGAGTTTCAAAGATCCATTACCAACAGTTGCAAGCTCTGCCAACGAAAGCCAATTTGGATGATGGCTGTGGCCACAGTTCCAGATCAAGGCTCCCAGTGGTGTCCAGGCCCATTGAAGGCCCCCTTCAAAGGCTTCTGTCTGCCAATGTGAGGACAGATGGACTGGTGTGACATACCTACATATCATTTGCAGGTGGTCAGAGTCCCATGCTCTTTTCACAAATAAGTGAGTTAAAATATATCAAAAAGAAAAATTAATATTTCCTACTACTTTTTCACATAGATGTGAACCTTCCCCTATCCTGAGCCATTGAAGGAAGGGGTATTTCAAACAGAATCTGTGTGCTTATAGCTAAATAATTTAACAGGATTAACAAGGATGTACGTTTTAGGAGATATGATTTCTAAATTAGTTTGCTGGAAGACTGTCTACATCAATGAAGAAGATTCAAGGTCACATGATTTCTCCGTGGATCTCTCTTGCAGTGTTTCAAAATGGCCTTATACACATTATACATGTATATGCATGTGTGTGTGAGTGAGTGTGTACGCACTATACATGTATATGCATGTGTGTGTGAGTGAGTGTGTATGCACTATACATGTATATGCATGTGTGTGTGAGTGTGTACGCACTATACATGCATATGCATGTGTGTGTGAGTGAGTGTGTATGCACTATACATGTATATGCATATATGTGTGTGAGGGTTATAGTCCAGACAACTTGACATTGGGTTTCTGACTTGCTTTCTCTTTCTCTTTTTTCAGGACAGGGTCTCTTAGAGACCTGGAGCTTCTCAGTCTGGCTAGGCTAGCTTCCTGTGCGAGTGCCAGCGGTCCCCAGGTTTCTACCACCTACTCCCTCCCCAGTGGCCTGGTGTTTTATATGGCTCAGGGCATTGTGACCAATCTATGTAAAACACTGGAACTTATATTTAAAAGCATGACTTTATGAGATAGAAGTATCAGGAGAGAGGGGAGAGTCTGACATTTGTACCTGGGAAGTGCGGGAGCTCCATGTGTTGCGTCTCTGAGTCATGGCAGCTTTGTTCTTAGTTTTGTTCCCAGTTTTGTAGTTCCTTCCCCCTGGTACCCTTGCTCAGTGACTCTTACATCCTAGATTCCCTACTACAAATTACTGCCTCAAAGATCACCTTTTTGTGTACACACACACACATACACACACACACTCACATACATACACACAGGATCATCTTTTTGTTGCTGTTGAATACATCTCTGGAAAGGTAGTGGTCTCAAAAAATTGCGGTATGTTTGAACTTTGACAGACCATCCGTTCATGTTGGAAGATGAATCAGGGAGGAAACAGGACCAGGTCTGTCTTCCTCCTATTGCCCTATCTCTTGCCAGAAGCTACACCCAGTATAATCTCACCAACAATGGCTGCATAAACATGAGCTGAAGTAGACACACTGACATGTAAGGGGAAAACCCATAAGGCCTCAGCCCTATTCAAAGAGCTACAGGCAACTAGAGAGTCTTGAGAGCAGGAGAAATCATTTCCCATGAGAAAGAGCACATAAACTGAGTGTCTGATACCAAATAGTAGCACTGAAGACGTACATACAAGTAACGCTATGCAGACTAAGTAGGCTATTATTCATGTATTTAGGAATATATATGTTTATACATAAATGTGTGACACAGTGAATGAAAAACAAGTCCGTGTATTTCAAGAAAGAGCAAGAAAAGGAGAAGATAGAAATGATGTAATTTTATTAATATCTCAAAATTGAAATATATATTTATATATACCGTATCTCAAATGCCTGCTAGTATGGCTTTGCAGGAAGAAGACATTTAGATTTTGTCTCCTGTCGTGTCAGGGTCTCAGGCAGCACGCATGACTCACATGTGTATACTGAGGGTCTCCCTTCTGACCAGTGTGTCACACACGTAGTTTTGTGACACTGTCCCTTCTGCCAGTGAGTGACAAGTCTGGGGCCAGATTCTGCTTTCACTTTTCCTCTGTCTGTTTCTTAATAGAATTGTTTTGAGCCTCACCCCCAACCATCAGAAATTCCAGACATTTGCTAGTGGCATTCTTCCTTCCGTGGAACTGACTAACCCTCTAATGGATGGTTTTTGTTTTGAAGACGAAGCACTGCATCTCAGCTCAGAGAGCTCCAATAGCCTCCTCTGATGTGAGAAAGTCATTTCGCTCCTATAATTGAGATTCCTTTCATCTTAAACTTGGAAAGAATCTAGAAGATTTGTGCAGCTGATTTACATATCCTGGCCCATTTTCATCCTCACCCCTACTCGGAGAGTGGAGGATTAGGGATTAGTGAGGTGCTCCATTCTTGCTTTTAAGCACACAGCATTTCCCAGCCACGCTCAAGAATATTTCCTCCTAGATTTAGCATGGAGACTGCTACTTACCTACCCAATAGTCATTCTCCTCTACGCAGAGTAACTTGAGTTTTGGCCAACTGGCTGCATGCCTACGTGAACACTTGTATTTCCTGGCTCCCTTGGGTAGCCAATGAGATCAAGCCCAAGTCCTTGGGTGCTGACTCAGCAGTGAGGCAGACTTTCTGACCGTTTCCCCTCTCCTCTAAATTTTGCTGAAAATAAAGTATTCAGTCTTGCACCTTTGGCCTTCAGGATGGAAGCCATTAGAGAGATAGTGTCTGAGATGCCTGATGGCTTTGTGGCTGCTGTTGCAATGCCTAATTTTGTTTTCATTTCTGTAAGGACTAAGTGTTCATCCCAGATATGGGAGGAGGAAGACCATCAACCCAAATCATCATGGCCAAATTAATTCAAGTAAATGATTAATTAAAACAAGCTTTTTTAAAATGGCTACCTCTCCCTAAGGCTGAGTTTGAGAGGTCAGCATTGGTTGTGAGGAAGACAGGACTTTATAGCTTAGGGGTTTCGCAATGAGGGATGTGGCGGGCAGAGTAGACAGGGTTACAGGAGCAGAGTATAGGCATAACAAGTTAGTCCTCCTGAAAGACGAGATAGCAAGGTGGGCATAACCAGGCAGTCACACAGCAGGTACTCCTAGCAAGGCAACCATAGGTGGTCATAGAACTTTTTGAAAACAAAGGTAGGGTTGCAAGATGATTTTAAACAACCTTTTTGAAATAAAAACGTTCTTGCCATTCCTGGAATAGGCAGAACAAAACCATTTGTAGTTAAAATGCAGCCCGATCCTTGGAAGACAGAGGTTTAATCGGAAACAGAAGAGAGCCTACTTTGTCTTCACTAGAAGATGGCTAAAATGGAGGCAGGTTGCTTCTTCTCTGAGGCATAACAAATAATATCAAGTTTTCCCACAGTTCTCGTAGTTGGAAAGTCAAAGATAAAGAGGGCAGCATATTTGCTGTCTGTTTCATGATTGTGGTTTTCTTCCTCTTTCTTCATATAACAGAGAAAGCCAGCCAGCTTTTCCAGGCTTTCTTAGAAGGGCACTAATCCCATACATAAGGGCCACACCCCATGACCCAATCCTTTTCCAAAGACCCCATGTCTCAGGAATTGGGAGGTAGCAATGCCTACACCTGCACCTCCTTTGTCTTTATGCCACGTTACCTTGTGAGAAAGTCGCACGCATGCTAAATCGCATTGTTCTGTCTTTCCCAAGTACGATGAGGATTCTTGGTATTGAAACTTTGCATAAACTTTCCTGCCCAGCCACCAAGTCCCTCTGAGCACATCCCGTCACCCCTCCAGGCGATCGTGCAGCGGATATGCTCATGGAGAGTAATTTCAGGGGGAGGCTAGAAGTGTTGTCATTAAACACAGTACATTGGGCACAAGCTGGGCTAGGAAAGAGTGTCATAAAGGAGAAATTTGTAACGATAATGTGTTGTAAGTCGATAATGAATATTCTAACAAGATAAAGCTAATTATCAGATTTTTAAAACTGCTGCCTTTCTCTGTTGTGTGTGTGATGTGATGTGTGTGTGTGAATGATGTGTGATGTGTGTGTGGTGTGATGTATGTGTGGTGTGATGTATGTGTGGTGTGTGTGTGTTTATTCTCTTTGTGTGTGTACATTTGAACCTGTAGGGGATTATCTCAGCTTTACTTGACAGCTTTTCTATAGTAAAAGGAGTTGTCTGTGACATTCTGAGAGTAACATTTCGAGTTTGGAAGCGGGCCAGAGAAGAGCAAATGCAGTTTTCAGTAGTTCAGAAAAGCAGGCCTTCAACAAAAGGTTACAGCTGTTGATGGCTTTCGCCTGGAGTGGGAGTGATTTAGTAACTCTAAAGAGCTGTGTTAAGGACGACACTGATAAGCGTTCCTTTCCCACACAGTGGACATAAAGGAATTGCTTAAGTTGGAAGCAGGAGGTACTTAGATGCCATGTTGCAAAGCATTTCTTGAAAATAAATCTTGTTAAGGAGAATTGCCCAGTTCCTGGGGCTTGTTAGAAGCCCAAGTCTCACGCTCCTACGTGACTGCACACAACAGGCTGTGAAGTAACAGGGAGACAGGGCTGACTGTCAGGTCTCACCTCAGCGTGAACACAAGGGCTCCAAACATTCAGCTACCCCTGAAGACTCTTGGAGGCCGAGAGTGTTTGGATAAGGACTGAGGTGATCCAGCTGGTAGGTGACACTTTCACCTTAGCTTCTGGACAGTGGTTTGGTCGAGATCTTATACAGTCCACACGCTCCACAGTGTATTCTGCCCAGGATTAATCCTTGCTTGTTTAACAGGGATTTGGCTTTTTTTTTCTTTTTCTTTTTATTCGTCCAATGTTGAACCATTGGCTAAATGCATTAGCATTCCTAACATTTTCAAATTAAATTTCTTTAATTTTTTCTCACACATAGTTATTAATATATTAAAACCATAACTTTACATGCATGTATAGGTGTTGGTATTGAGGGATATATCTGTCCTGACTTACTGTGCCCACAGAGGAAGGTGTCATGTAATTGAAGCAATCACCAGAGGAGCAACTCAGTGACCCGGGAGCATTTTCCAGGGGAGCTGATGCCATAAGAGGCCCCGATAACCTCGTCAGTGTTTAGCTTTCTTTTTTATTGTTTTTATTGAGCTTATGTTTTTCTCTGCTCCCCTCCCTGCCTCTCCCCTCCCCTTCTACCCTTTCCTATGGTCCCCATGCTCCCAAATTACTCAGGAGATCTTGTCTTTTTCTACTTCCCATGTAGATTAGATCCATGTCCTCTTTGTTGTCTAGGTTTTCTGGAATTGTGATTTGTAGGCTGTTTTTTTTTTTTGCCTTATGTCTAAAAGTCACTTATGAGTGAGTACATATTATATTCGTCTTTCTGAATCTGAGTTACCTCACTCAATATGATGTTTTCTAGATCCATGCATTTGCCTGCAAATTTCAAGATGTCATTATTTTTTCCACTGTGTAATATTCCATTGTGTAAGTGTACCACATTTTCTTTAGCCTTTTATTTTATTTGTTATTACAAATAATGCTTCTAAAAATACAGTTGATCACATGTCCTTGTTACCGCAAGCATCCTTTGCATATATACCCAGGAATTTGACTTTTGCAGTAAAATGGAGCCTACTATTTTGTGGCAGGTAATTATTATTCCTTTGTTTTACAGAGCTAAACAGTGTGTGTATGTTCATTCTTGCAAAGTGATGTATAAAAGGTCTTTTGACATCAAGATCAAAGCAAATAAAATATTTTTTTATTTTTTTAATTTATTTATTTATTAAAGATTTCTGCCTCCCATTTCCCTCCCCCTCCCCCGATCAAGTCCCCTTCCCTCAGCAGCTCGAAGAGCAATCAGGGTTCCCTGACCTGTGGGAAATCTAGGTCATCAAATAAAATATTTTCAATTACAAAAAAAAAAAAGGACCCTCTAGTTGAAGCTCTGTACTTCTGGAACATGGGGTTTTTTTTTCCTGTTTTGCTATGTTTCTGTTCATATTACCAGGTTTGTTGGTGAAAACCCTTACGGTTGCAAACCTTCATCTGCCCGTCACCAGCCTCGGCCATGTACCCATGTGTTTAAATACAGGTTATGAATCATCTGCGTACCGGCCCTGTCTCTAAACTCTGCATCTTCATTTCCGGGCCATTTTACTTACCTGTGCGGTGGACAAGCTAGAACAGCTGTTAAATTAGTGTCTGTTTCCTGCATTGCCAGAGGCCAATGAGGAGGGGTCAGAAACCCGAGGAACTGTGGCCTTCACCCTCATCGCTATGGCCGACTCCAAGAGTCACCAACTGGGATCGTTCCCTTACTGGTCTGTGGCTGTCACGGCAGGACTTCTGAAGTTGTTTGAGTTCTCATGCAGCTTTGCAGCTGACAGAGCATGGCCACATGCCAGCACGCCTTGAGTACCAGGGCCAGTCCCAGTGCCCCGTGTATAGTGATCCCTGTCATCTTCCCACTAGGCCCGTGTAGGAGATACAGGGACCACACGGCTAGGACCGCACAGTAGGCAGGTGGCTGAGCTGGCTTTGGAGCAGGTCAGTCAGCGGCAGAGTCTGCTTGTGCTACGATGCTCAGCGCTGCCTCTCTCTGCATTGCTGCAGGACTGGAGGAAGAGCATCTCCAGTGCCTCTCTCTGCATTGCTGCAGGACTGGAGGAAGAGCATCTCCAGTGCCTCTCTCTGCATTGCTGCAGGACTGGAGGAAGAGCATCTAGAATATACCATGACAGATTCTAATTGCTTGTTCTTTTGTTGTGGGAATGATTTTGAAATCCTGGAACCAGAAAACTGTCACACTATTTTCTTAATCCTTATTTGGTGACATTTAACTTCAAATAGAGAATTTATTACGGTGGTTACCTTGGAACTCTCCTGAGTTGCAAAACAGCTTCTTGACTTCTTATTCTGTCAGTGGGAGTTTTTTTTTTTTTTTCCAGCCACGTTGTAACCTCCCATTCGTGTCCTGCTAATGTTAACTCCCAACTCTCCTTCCCTTTGAGAGGGGGTTTCTGCTCACAGGGAATGCACCCCAACAGTGGCAGCTCAGAGAGCCACAAAGCACTGATGTATGCCCTCTGCTCTATACCACTGTGCTAGGGAAGACAGGGCCACCAAAGGTGCTGTTTATTCTTCCTAGTTTTTGCAGAGGTAGTTCCCATATGGGCAGTTCTGTCTCGAGTTCTTTGGCCCCATATTGTCCTTTTCCTGTCTCCATCCCAACATCCTAGCAGGTTACCTGTCAAGGAGTTTTTAATTATAATTATTTAATGATAGAAGGTAATTTAAGTTATTAAGTAGTTTTATTGCACGAGTGGCATAGCGGGACAGTTAGCAAGCACAGCCTTAAACCAAGTGACGATTTCTCTTTCTGTGTGTCCCCCAATCATTCATCTACAAGGATGTGTTCTCAGGACATCTCTTGTGGGACACTCCAGTTCTTGCTATATTTTAAATTCGGGCATTCTTATCTTTTATCCAGATTTGTCTAGATGGCAATTCACCACATTTACGCTCATGTCTGACTTTGTCAATGGATGCAGGAAAGTGTTCTTGAATGAAACGATCTTTTATGCTTTCATATAATAGTAGAATTGTCAGTGACCTGGGGTCTCAACCTCCTCTCAACCCGTGTCTCCTCTCTTCACCTTTGTTTAAATCCTGAAATTAAAAGAGAGAGAGCGCACGCGCGCGAGAGAGAGAGAGAGAGAGAGAGAGAGAGAGAGAGAGAGAGAGAGAGCGAGAGCATATTCATCCTCAATGCTGAAGTATTTGACTCATCCTTTTGAAGTAGCCCTACTCGGTTTGAGTTTTAAGTACATTTATTTGCTAGACTGGGCTAACAACACATGCCTGTTAATATTATAATTAAGACACATGATAAAGGGACTCAGAGGACTATAAAGTGAGTATGACTTCCTGATTCCTGGTTTATACACACTGATGGGAAGGAAAGGCAGTCACACGCTCGTTAACTGCAGATTTGAGACTTCCCTTCCCTTTGGGGACAAATCCTGAATGAAGCAATGATTGGTAATCAGACCCCATTTTTACTTTCTACTCCAGCTCACAATGAGCATGAGACATGCCGAGCTCAGGCAGAGACAGGAGAGGGAGGGCTGAGGCCACAGGAGCCCATGATGACTGAGTATAGCGAGAGAACGGACAAGTGCAGCCCTGCCACCCGCTGCTTGAACAGTCCTCAGCAAAGTTCACCACACACACTCACCATTCGATCCAACAACCACACTCCTGGGTGTGTTACCTACAGGTGTGAACCTCATATTTTATATTATATAGTACTGCTTATAGCCGCTGCTTCTGTAATAACTAAACATTGGATACAATGCAAATTGTCCCGCAATGCTCCGTGAGTGCATGAGAAGACAGTTTGTTGAAACAGTTGGATTCTAGCAAATGAATTGGTACTGGGGTCTTCTGAGAAAACACAGAAGGGAAAGTCAGGGTCATCAGAACCTCATCAGAAAAACCTGTCCCTTTATAGCGGAACACAGAGGATGGCAGTAAAAGCTAAGCCCATGGCCAACATATCGGTCTTAGAAGGGTTCTAGCTACTTAATCAGGATATCTGGGAAGGAAATAAAAATTTATTTCAGCATAGTAACTAGGAAAAGGTAAAGCTATTCTAATACCTACAGGATGCCTACTGCTTGGCTCTTACAGGCTCTCATTGAATATTTATTAAGTTCCCGGGTCTGTGCCTGAGAGGCAGCCCGAGTCTTCTGATATAACTCTTGATGTCTTGACTGTCTCAGAACTCTATCAGGCTTCAACCCATGAGGCACAGAAAAGGCGAAGATGGGAGGACCAGTGAGCACAAGACACTCTCCTGTACACACTGTGAGTTATGGAAGAGTAAGGTTTCCTCCTGTGTGTAGCCGACAGAACGAGTGCTGTGTCCACCCTTGCAATGTGAAAGTAACAGGTGGCTCACATTTCAAACCCATGGATTTTCTTGAACTCACCGATACATTGGTTTATACATTATTACTTATAGCAGCTGTATTTGTGACAACCAAACCCTGGAAACTATTGAGATCTCCCTCTGTGCTCTGTGGCTGAATGGGAGGACAATATTTGATGTGTTAACACAGATGGATATTGCTCAAGAATAAAAGTGGATTTTGTTATTTGTAAAACAGTTGTATTCTGACTGTCGTGATAGCTACTCATATCTCCTTGTGTGATGTATGTATGGCTGTACACTAAAATTATACCTTAAATGGGTATCTGGATAAAAAATAAAGTCCCAATTCTAATAATAATCTTACATTACTGCTGATAGGCCTGCGCCAGAGTCATTTCTCTTGTTTGTCCATGAAATAGGGTTATGAAGAGTGCTTCATTGTTGGGAATTATGATAGCATGTAGAATTCCTCTGCACTGTTTTTATAACTTTCTTGTGAGTCTAAAATTAATCTTAAATGACACATTTCTTTAAGAAGGACACCCTCTTTAGCAGGTATATAGATTTCACAGTAAAGGGTCCAGGGGGAACCAGAGCCTTCCTAATGCTTTAACACAGTGGGGACCCCAACCATAAAATTACTTTCGTTGCTACTTCAGAACTAATTTTACCATTGTTGTGAATCATAATGTGAGTATCTGTGTTTTGCAATGTTCTTTAATGACCCTGTGAAGAGGTCGCCACCCACAGGCTGAGACCCACTGAGTTAGGAGCTGCTGCTGCTGGCCCTTCTAGGCTCTCATGAGCCAGTTGCAGAGTAGCTGAACTCTCCTGACCACTACCACCCTGTCACCATCCCTGCGTCCAGCCTTGTACCTGGTGTCCACCTTGGTGTCTCTTTCAACCACCATGACTCAAGCAAGTTGGCACCATTCACTGGTAAGGCCAAGGCTTTCCCTGTGGCTTCAGGGTCTGTGAGTCCACTCTCTGGGCTCTATTTCCTCTGCTCCCCACGAGGAAGGAGGCAGTCACTCACTCAGTGTAGTTTGAGCTGGAATTTCTCATGGTTTCGTCGTGAAGCACTCCATGCCTTCTCTTTCTACTCCTGGTTTCTTCTCGGGAAACACTACTGACTGCTCTCAGGAAGCTGCTTCTTCCCTGGCCATCGTCATCACGTGGAATATCTGCAGGAGTGCCCCTCATCAGTTGGCTGGATCTGGCCCATTTTCATATGGAGGAGGGGGGAAACCTGAGTGTCAAAGGATTTCCCCTTCAGTGGGTTCCATGTATGGCACCCACACTCCCCTTCTTTCAGGAATATGCGTGCTCAATGACGTGCAACAGAGCGTCAGGCAGAGGCTCACTCTCCCGGCTCTGCCCTCAGTGATGTGGAATCATCTCCCTGCTCAACTCTGCACCTTGGCAGCCACATCTTCGGCCTCCTTCCTATCATCAGCACCTCAGTCCATCCTCTGCATCCTCCTGGCCCGAATCAGATCCCTTCTGGGGACTTTTGGCTGTAGGCAGGCTGTCTGCTGTCCCTTCCTGCTGGAAGCATTTGTTGATGATTCTGTGGCTATTCAGACGTAAAGGCTTTTCCGTCTCTGCTGGGTCCCTGATACAGAAATTTACATTAAGCTCTTGAGTGGTTCTGGCCCACCGAGTCACAGCTGCAGCCTGCTTCTTAGCAAGGCTATGCAAAGCCTTGTATGAATTCTGATTCACCATTGGCATTATCTCAGGAAAATGGTAGGGACTTGGCTAGTCACTTTCCAGAGATAGACTAAGACCTTCATGAAACAAGAAGAAAAGCTTTCACATACTCTGAGAGTTTCTATTTTCATTTCTCAAAATTTTTATCAGCATGCATATGCATTCTAAGCACTTTAGAGCAATCAGAAATTGCTATTAGCAAACCAATTACAGAATTTTAGAGCAACATTACAAGATAGCAGCACTTTGTTTCTCTTTTCCTTGAAAATTCATGCTTTCCTGTGGTCTTCTTCAAGTCTGGGAAACACATCACAGAGTGTCCACTGGTCATCCTGACCAAGAAGGGCATCCATGGCATCCATTAGAAAAGATTCAGTTGCTTCTGTTTCCCTGTCTCATTTCCCCTCCCTCCCGGTAGCATTTATCTTTAGTCATAAAATTCCCTTTTCAGATCGAAAGGTGGTCAATCCATTAATATGTGTAATAAACTCATTTGTATTCTAGCTACTGTCATCTGAAAAATTTGCATTTATTAAATTCTACTCTGTCTTTTTTTCTCCTTCTAATTTTACTTTCCCAAGTGCTCATGCTCAGCACTTGAGTTGTAGGTGCATTGCTTCTGAAGGCTGTGTCTTCTTTGTTTCTCACTCCAGCTAACAAGAAGGTTCTACTGCAGAGTGACAGTCACTTAAATATAGTTATTTGTTTTATACTCTTTTATGGTATGTAAGTGCACTAGTATGTGCCTAGTGCCCATAGAGATCCCAGGCACTAGAGTTAATGGTGTTCGTTAGCCTTCATATGTGTGCTGGGAACAGAACCCAGGACCTCTGCAAGAGCATTAAGTGCTCTTAACTGCTGAGCCATCCCTCCAGCCCCTGTATTCACTTTTACTGTGTTCATCTTCGCTTATATTCATAGCCTGACTGTTGACATAGACAGCTGCCTGAGTTCTAGAAAAATTCAAGGTGTCAAAGTTTAATTTTATGTTCAACAAAATCAAGACTTAGCTCTCAAATTTATCTCTGTAAGATCGAATACATTTGTGCTTTGGAAGCTGGGTGCAATGGTACATGCCTATATCCCCAGCACTTGGGAGGTGGAGACAGGCGGATCATGAGTTTCAAGACAGCCTGGGTTATACAGTACAACACTGTCTTACAAACATAAACTAGAAAAAAACAGTTACTTGAAATTGAATTTTTATTTTATTTCATTATTCATGAGCACTATAAGATCACTGGATTGGAGCTTACTTATCTATGAAATTTACTTTAATAAATCTACAGTTTATATTCATCAAACTGTTATATGTGGTGTATAATTGGTGTTTAGCAAGTAACAATTATTTTATTGATATTAATGAAGTCCCAAATTCAATGACATGAAATATGAGGAATTATAACTCAGGATGAGGTTTGAATTATACATTTAAGCCTTAACAATTAAGAAAGTAGAATAAATTCTAAAATTAAGAAAATAATTATTTATCTTTCTTTAAATTTAGATTGGCAATTAGCTCTGTTTGCTTTGATCAGAAGCAAAGGATCTATTTTAGATTATTTTGGTTGTTTAGAGTTTATAGACATCCTATAAATATAGCATTATATATAACACAGACACACATATGCACACACATATATACAGCATGTAGTAGTAATGTAATGTTGGATCAAATTCTGTAAGTCAGTGAATCCATGAGAAAAGAACATTTGTGTGCCACTCAACCATACACAAGCAGCTGCACAGAGAAAAGTGTGACAGGATGGGGCAGAGTCTAAAACTGGACTGGTTCTCAACCTTCCTAATGTTTAAACCTTTTATACAGTTCCTCATGTGTGGTGTCTCTGCCCCCCCCCATAAAACTATTTTCATTACTCCTTCATAACTGTAATACTTTTACTATTATGATCCTAATGTAAACATCTGTGCTTTCTGATGGTCTTAGGTGGCCCTGTGAAAGGGTTGTTCTGCCCCGTCAAAGGCTCGTGGTCCAGAAGCTGAGAACCACTACTTTAGACAAACCACGTAGCTTCTTACAGCTTTGCTTCCTTATCTGATTGTCAGTTTTTTCTAGAGTTACTTCTTTGATATTATGATTCCAGAAGACTCTAGTCTTCCTTTATTCAAATGTGAAGTTCGAGTGTTGCTAGGGTACTCATCCTCAAATCGCAACTTACTTACTTTGTTTTATTTGATTGAGATTGTTGGTTGGTTTAAGTGTGGTTTGTGAAATTTGATCAAAGCTGCTAGGCTTTTATGGAAAAAACATCACGAGCTCTTAGCAAAATAACCTGACACTTTTCATGTCGCTAGTTCTTTAGCCCGAGTCCACAATTCTTATCAGAAATAGGGTTTTAAAACCATCAGTTCTCAGCTCCCACCTTGTCCAGTTGAATTAACCACCAGGGTGAGAACTTGGCCTCTGTGTTTGTTGAAAAGCTCTTGGACCCTCGATGGTTTTTATATACACAGAAGACTATGGAATGTTAAATTGGGTCTCTGCTTATCTAAATTAAATTAACTTTTAATTACAGTCGCATTTTTTTTTCTTCTCTAGTGGAGTGGGACATCTGGGAATAAATACTTTTCTTTGGTGAAGCAAAATAATTTTACATGCAACTACCTTTGTTTCCTCTACTCACAGGAGTTGAAAGTTTACGAAGAAAAATGTAAACATGACAATGTCTTTTGTTTCTGAAGAATTTTTATCTTCCAGTTGTCATTCAGGAAATAAAACAAGGCAACCACACTAACGAAGCATAGCCATACTTTTCAGATTACTTAGAAAACAAATAAATTGGGGTCTGGAAAGATGGTTCGGCAGGGTTGAATGCATGTTTTCATTGCAGAAGACCTGAGCTTGGTTCCTATTGTCCACAGTGGGCAGCTCACAACAAACTGGAACTCCAGCTCTAGGGGAATTCATTACCCTCTTCTGGCCTCCTTGGGCACATGCACACGTAAGTTCACACCTCCTCCTCTTCCTCCTCCTCCATATAATACCTAATTAAAAATAAACGCTTAAGATATTTGATGAAGGTAATCTGTAGAAAAAACAGAGCTGAAAAATATTTATGGGTTTCCACTCTGTCATTAGAAATGATGCTGGTACTTGGCGTGAATAGACTCCACTGTGCTTATTCATGTTTAAGGGGGCAGGAGAGGTATCAAAGCTCCTGGTGCTGGAGTCACAGGTGACTCATCCAAAGTGGGAATCAAAACCCTTGAGCCAGCACTGTGGTTCCATTTGAGGGTTCTAAATGCCATGGGGGCAGAAGCTCATTCAGTCTTGAAAGTGGCCTGTATCTTCATTTTGCCCATTAACACATTAAAGAATGGTGAGAAATTTTACTTTATAAATGCTTTATAGGTATTAAAATTAGTCGTAATGATTTTAATTGTGAGCTTTTTTTTCCCCTCAAAAATTGTATGCTTCAGCAGACTCAGCTATTTCTAAACAGTGCTAGAGTTTGAAACACAGACTTTCATTAAACTATGTCTCACTCCTAAGGCAGAGCCAGAAGACAGCTCTTCAAACAATTGAATCTACTATGCCGACTTAGTTAATAAAGCCAGAAAAGCAAAGGATAAGATCAAGTAGTTCATGCACCACAATTTTAATTGCTTTGCTTTCTCAATTCCCTAAGTTTCAAGATTTGAAATTCATTTAATATCTGGAGAGTGATCCTGGGAGATAGTGATGCCCTGTGCCAAGAACACAGAGATACTTCAAGTTTAGTTCTTGCTTGGGTGGGATATCTTGTAAAAAGCCCCGGATTTTTTGAGACTGAACATGCTATGAACAGGCATGGGTGGTGGTAGTGATGATAACAGTAATTACGTTATATAATTATAACAAAAGCAGCTTCTTCATAGTATCTTTACCATGAACAAAGAGAGCATCTGTCAATGTGCTTTCTGCTCAAAGATGATGTGTCGTTGGCTGCTTTGGTTCTTATCCTTACTTGATTATCACTGCCGCTGCTATTATTTTCCTTCTTTTTGTTGCCCATAAGTGAAAGTGGTTTCCTGTGTGCAGAACAGATGGGAAACAGATGAAGGAAGGATGCAGATCGCAGCCAAGATCAGGGACCTGCCTGGGGTTTTAAACAAGGTGGTTTACATCTGAGAACCTGGGTGTATTTTCTCCAGGGAAACCTCTTAGTTAGATTTGTTCTCAAGAAAGGAAGTGTGACTGCAAAAGGAGAAAAAAATGAAGAAAGTGAAGGATTATTTTATTAGTTTCATTATTAGCTTCAGGAATTAGCACACATTGAAAACCCACAACCATCCCAGGACTTAGCTCCTTTTTCATCTACTGTTTCAAGCACACACAATTTCATCTATAAAATCAGCTATTTGGGGCCTAGGGAGATGGCTCGAAGAGTAAAGTGTTTTCCACAGAAGTTCAATGTTAGGGAATGATCTTTTTGTACACCATGAAGATGAGTCTTTGCCAAGCTCCTTCTGATTGCATTACTAAAGAGTGAGTGGCCAATAGTTGGGCAGGAAGAGGTTAGGTGGCATTTACAGACAGGGAAAAAAGAAAGGGAGGGCGGAGTCAAGGGGAGTTTCCCTCCAGAAGCAGAAGCAGGAGATGACCATGCCATACTGAGCAGAGGTACTGCCATGTGGCGTAGAGAGTAGATAAGAAATATGGGGTTAATTTAAGATGTAAGAGCTAGTTAGTAACAAGCCCAAGATATTGACTGAACATTTATAATTAATAATACGTCTATGTTTGGTTGTTTTGGAGCCACCTGGCAGGGCAGAGCCCTGACCCATGGTTCCAATGAAAAACTCCATCCACACCACAAGGATCTAAACTTGATCCTCAGAATACATATTAAAGAAGAAAAGAAAAAAAAGTCCTATTGTGATCAAGCGCTCCTATAATTCCAGCACTAGGGAGGCATCGAAGGGCAGATTTATGGGGCTTGCTACTTAGCCAGTATAGATCATGAGTGAGCTCCAGGTTCAATGAGAGACCTTACCTTAAAAAATAAGGTGGAAAACAACTGAAGAAGTCACCCAGTACTAACCTCTGGCACAAACACACAGACACACAGACACACAGACACACAGACACACACACACACACACACACACACACACGTGCAATGCACAACAGAAAAGGTTCTGTTCATTTTGTATAATTTACAGTGAACATTTTTACCTTTAAGGACTCTATTATATAAGATTTGATGGTAATCTTTCAAACATAATTCCATATCAAAGTTTATATTCAATCGTGAGAACCCCAGCTTGCTTTACCTTTGTGTGCCTTCGCTTCATTTGAAAGAATTCATGTTCAAATCATAATAACATTGCCTTATGCTTGTACAAGCTAAATATTTGCCTACAGGAGGTAACAAATTCTAAACCTCATAAGCAAAATTACTATTTCCAATATGTGCCTCATTATGTTTCAGAACTCCCAGTCTTCAGGAATCATGCTCTGAGTCGATGGCCATGTGCTCCCGTTCCCATGGAAAGACCTGTGCGTTGCTTCTGTCCCTAAGTCTTCAGAATCTAGTTGTCAGATGATGAGTCCTGGGGAGTCACGGCAAAAGGGTTTGAACTTGGGTTTTGTTCCATCTCAGCCGTATGACCCTCTGTGAGTGCCTCTATTCCGATGAGCCTCTGTCTTCTTCACAGGTCAGGGCTGCAGCGTTCATGTCGTGTGAACTGAAGAGAGTGAAGTGTGATGTCAGGGGATAAATAGTTCCCTGTGCATTTTATGTTCCTTCCTCCGGCATTCCCCAGTGTCCTGTCTGCATCTCCCACAAATTCTTAGAGGCGAAGATGGCCCGGTCTTAAGGACGGAGGGATAACTGTTTGGTCTGCATCAAATCTCAATCCTAATAGCCTTGATGATGATTAAAAAAAAAAAAAAAAAGATGGGGCCAGTTTTATCTGTAGATTGGGCATTAACTACTGTCTTAGGGTTTTTGTTGCTGTGGAGAGACACCGTGACCTTGGCAACTCTTATAACAGAAAACATTTCGTTGGGGTGGCAGCTCACAGTTTCAGAGGTTAGTCAATTATCGTCATGGCAAGAAGCAGAGCAGTGTGCAGGCAGACGTGGTGCTGAAGATGGAGATGAGAGTTCTGTTTTGATCAGCAGGCAGCAGAAGGAGTCTGTGTACCACATACTGAGCTTACCTTGAGCATAGAGCCCTCAAAGCCTGCGCCTTTAGTGACACACTTCCTCCAACAAAGCCACACCTCCTAATAGTGCCCCTCCCTATGGGAGCCATTTTCTTTCACACCACCATATCTACACTGTAGAATTTTTTTCTGAGTCACATATAATAACTTTATTTTTATTATCTGAACATTATATAGTTCTTGAATATGGGTCTCTCTTCTCCTCATAATTTTGCTCATTCAAGGTAAAAAAAAATGTTCTTGCTCAATCACCCCTTTTGTTTGTGGACAACCTCTAAGAGCCCCTCCTTTCTCAGTGGCAGGGCTGTTTGGGAAGGCCCGGGAGAGTAGTATGTGAGGTATACTGGCTGTCTTCCACCTTTTCCCGCTCCCTCTGAGGCCTCGCCTCTGCCAGGCCTGTGAGGGCCAGTTTCTGCCATTGCTGTATCGACTACTTAAATGACCATGATTTGATTTTGGTCAAGTTCCTTCTCTGGAGACCTTGTCTTGCTGCTCTTCTGAATATGTCTCTGAAACTCTCTGAAGAGTTCAACATGCCTCCAAGCCATTCCTGACATGGTTCAATTCAGAACACTGGTTATAGATTCTTTATCTCCGGGAGCACACTGAATGGTATCTCTCTCAGAGAGGCCACAAATAATGCTTCCCTCCTTCCTGCTCTGATTACATACAAGGGAACACTGTGGGTGTGCAGAGAAGGAGGAGCAAGCCCTTTGGGGTCAGAAATCTGTATCTGTCATTTGCACTGCTCCCCTACCTTCCTGAAGGAGTAGCCTAGAACATGGCTGAGTTCTCTTGAAGAAATGAACATAAGCCCCACTTTGGGAGACTTTAGTCCCTTAAAGGGCCCATGACCCTCCATGGAGTTTTGATCTCAGTGGCCAGGCCAACGGTGGAATTTTATATTCATTGTTAAGGCTAATGTTGACACTTGAAACATATTTTTGGAGTGCTTACCTCTTCTGAAGTGCCCAGTGGTTCTCAAACTGTGAGTTGTGGCCTCTTTGGCAAACCTATATCTTCAAAAATAGTTACATTCTGATTCATAACAGTATTAAAATTATAGTTATGAAGTTGCAACAAAAATAATTTTATTGTTGGGGGTTACCACAACTTGAGGAACTATATTAAAGGGTTGCAGCATTAGAAAGATTAATGGTGATTGGGCCCAAGGTACACACACATTGTCTTTCTTTTCCTTGCTTGGACTCCTTCAGGAGTTTCAAACAGCAGAGGCCGTTGAGAGACAACAGGAGTAGGGTGATGGTGGGCACTCAGAACGCATTGTACACAGGTGTGAAATAGCCCAAGAACAAAATTCATACAAATTTACGAATAAAAAAGGCTTGCCAAAAATGGCATGCATGTTGATACATTTTGAAATACTTTTATGCCTGCGTAATTATTTATTTATTGCTATTTTACCGTCTACATTTATTTGTGTGCTTTCCTTTTTGTCCACTAGTTCCTGGGTTATTCACAAGGAAGGTCTGATAGTCTAGACCAGGCTTTAGCTACGTGAAACTGGCAACTTCTGGCACATAACAGTCTTTTAGGCAGCATCGGCATGCAAAGAATCTTGTTACTGTTTAGCTTTCATTCCTTTCTGCTTCCAGGCTTACTCCTCTAACAAATACTGTCTTTATCCTAAGAAGGTTCTGTGGAGCAGTTGTCTCATTTTCTAGTCTTCTGTGCCAGTTATAAAATATCCATGACATACTACTTCCTACCTGCTATAGATGCTTATGGTACACTTCCCGAGATTCCTAGCAGCCGGAAGAAGGCAACTTCTCACAAGCTCCCTGTCCTTGTGGCCGACTGGAGTCTTGATGCAGCAGTGAGGTATGTGGCTCTGTTAGCAAGAAGTTCTAGATACTGTCGCTTAAATTATTGATGGGTGGCACAGGTGAAGCATGCAGACCCTTGTCCTGCCTCCTCATTTCCTTGCTTGCGCGAAACAAAAGCATCCACTCATACTTGGCTTGAGTTGAAAACTTGATCATTTGTTCCTGGACTGTGTCAGGGAATTAGTGTTCAGTAGTTGTACATTTTCTGTTCTTACATATATATATACACTTGTACGTGGTCAAACATCCCTGTCAACAGTAGTATAGAAAATGTCTCTGGACACTGTGCCACTGTGCCAGCGATCATGCCAGCCAGTTTGTAGAGTCTTTCTCATTTAGCTGTCCCAGTCCTGTGAACTACACACCCATTTTGCAGATGGAATAGTTGGAAATTATAAAAGCTGAGCAAATTAAAGCCATGCAACTAAAAGACAAGAGTGCCAAGAAATTGTTTGCCCTCTTCTCTACCATGGATATTTTATCTAAACTGGGATGTCCCTGAGAGTAGATGAGATGTTGAAGTCCTTTTTCACTGGATCATAGCTGTAAGCTGGGCTTTCCTGTGAAAATAGTACTGTGTGTTCACCCTCATTGTAAACCCTCTCAGTGGAAACTTTCAATGGCAGTAATACCACTGAGACCCTGGTCCTTCCCAAGACCCAGACCGGAAGGCTGGAAAGCCTTCATCTCTAAGCCAGAGCCAGTGTTCACAAGAGGAAATGACAGGCATAGATACTGACACCACATTCTTTACCTGGATGTCTGGACCCCAAATACCCTCTTCTTAAATGGTGGTGTCGGTTGATCTGGTCATGCACTTACTAAATTTGTCTTAAGTTGGATGTTTTGTGGCTACTGCAACATGAAGACTAGAAAAGAAACCAGTGTGCACCTTCAAAAGAATTCCTTTGTAGCGTGAGGACCAAAGGCAGCCATTAAAGAAGCGGATGGACAGAGCTATAAAGAGACCGGAGTTTGTAGATGTGACAGACTGTGACTCTTGGGGCCTGCAACATGATGGGTGTTTGTGAGGAGAACCGCCGTGAAGGGCAGGCAGCAGGAGAGCCGGATAAACATTAGTCAGCAATCCCAAGTGTCCAGGCGAGAGCTGACCATGGTGGTGGTGCTGAGCACGAGGAGAATGGGCTTGACCCCATGGGTGATGGAATGTAAGAGAGAATGGCCGTGTCTCCCAGGTTCTGTTCCTCTCTCTGATTCTCTTCCTCTTTCTATACTGTAGGAAAAGTGTTTCATTAGGGACACACCTCACAGAGAATTCTAGACCACAGGTCTGATGCTTTGTCCATGAAAATGAAGCAACCCTCCTGACCCACTGGACTTGAGAAAGGGGCTCTTGGAATTGAAAAGCAAACTATGAAACAAGTCGGAATTATCAGGTGCAGTGTAGACTGTCTTCCAATGAAGGGTGATGGTGGTGATGATACAGCAGCTAGGGCTTTATTTGTAACATCATGGGATACTGGCAGCTTTCAACACGACAGATTTATTGGCCAATTTAGTTCTCATAGTAATCTCATTTTGTCCCTAAGAAAATTGAGACATACAGAAGTAGTTAGGCAGAGATCCAAGGTCACAGCTATGCAATCAAATAGAATGGGCTTTTGTCCAGGTCTCTTGGTTTCCCTTACCTCTTTTTTCCCCATCCTATGACACTCTTGTCAGATTCCATAGATGATATAGCCAGTAGCCGGTGGGCAGGTTTTCCTGAGGTTAGCTTGCAAGCTTGTTGCTTGCGTCTGCATTCCTGTCTGCTAGGCAAAATTTCCTTCTAATTTATGACTCCCACTGTATTGGTTCAGGTGTTCTAATGCCTGTGCCGATAGAAGAATGATCTTCTAAATGAGGGCAGACTCTGTTTACACGCGGGGAGGGGGAGGCAGATACAAGGACAAGAATGGTTTGGGACCTCTGTTGGAGGTTTAGTGCCAAGTATACCCTGTTCTTTCTACTATGGATGTTCGTTGGCCACCCATGGCTATGACAGAAGGACAAGCAGGAGAGAAGAAGGTGTGTCCAGCTGGTCCTCCCTACAGTAAAGACCAGAGAACGCTGACTTAACGGAATAAAGGCTGGCTTTCAATCACAGTTGGAAAGTCCTAGTCTGTGTTTAGGTGGACCCATTGTTTGGAGGCAGAGCACCCAGGCAAGCATGTGGCACAGCAAGGCCACTCATCTCATGTCAGGCATGTAAAACAGAGGAAGAAATCCACGTTCAACTCCCCACTTCAGAGAGTGCAGCCTCAATGGCTTGAAGAACTATTACGAACCTCCACCGCTTAAAGCGTCTGTGGCCTCTTCCCAGAACACCTATCTTGGGAAAGAAACTGGCACCTGTCTGACTAACAGAGTGAGGGAAAGAGCATGCTTTCCTTTTTGGATGGCATCCGGGCATCTTCTTGGGTCTCTTATGATCAGATATCTCAGTTAATATCACTACTGCCCTCATTAAGAAAATACGGTGTGACCGTGTTATTAAAGCTGTGTTCTTATGTGTCTTTGTACCTGTCAGACCACCCGTTGAGGGTTCAGGTGTTTTTACTCGCTGAATCCAAGGGCTCCTAGGTAGATAATGTTGTTCAGAGTTTTCAAGCTGCTTGGCCACTCACAGCCCTGTCTCCCATGTGGTGATGCTTGCACGTTCATTCCTGCCACCCTCGGATGCCTCCACAGAGACCTCCCTCTGCAGGCTGTAAAGCTCAATGGTGCCTATGATGGACGAGGCGAGGAAGAGGATTCAGAAAAGCAGAAAGGGTTCTGTTCCCACCAGCTCTCGGGAAGGACACAGCAGAACAGGTTAAGCAGAGCTCTTAACGTTATGAAAGCCACAATTATATATGCATGTAATTTTTAGCACAGAGATTTATTAATTTGCATTCAGATCATTAGAGCCAATTAGCAGCTGCAGCTTCTGCAATTGGGCTCACAGCCCTTTTCCCTTCCTTGTCAAATCTTCAGGGCCCTGCTGAACGATGACCTCTGCTTTGTGACAAGAGGAAGTGCTGCTCTCACTGTCCCCCTCCCCACTGCCATACACAGCCTTGTGTGTTTTCTTCTTTCTCTCCCCTGCTGTAGTGCCTCTCCCTGTAAATTAACTTTTCCATTCATTAAATAGTCTGTCCACAGCCATTTCTGCAGGAATGGACACACAAAAACATAATAAAAAAGGAACCCCTTTAGTTCTCTTTTCCTCCCTTACCTGAGTGAGATACCCACTCTCCAAAGTAAAACAAAAGAAATTCTGTCCCCGGTGAGCACCCATGAGGAAAACTAGCGTTCTCTTGCGTATTTCAGTTCTTCCCTGGAAGTGTCATTCATAGAGATTGCATGCTGGATTAATATGAGAAACATTTGCAAGGGTCAGGGTAAAAACTTTTACCTATGCAACAGGACAGGGCTCTTATCAGTGTCCTGTCTTTGTGACTTCCCTTGGCAAGCTTGTGGCTCCTCCTCATTTTCTCTACATGTTGTCATGTGCCCACTGATTGTTTTCTGTAGCCGGGGTTTTCTTCTTTTGTTTTTACTTTCTTCCAGTTCCAGGATAAATTCTGAGTTGAAAGCAACATAATCTGTGAAATGTAATACCAGGTATTGAATCCTTATATTTCATTTTAAAAATAGATAAAAGATCCATATCTCCTGTGGTTCCCTTCATCCCCTGGCTGAGCTTTCAATGTCTCTGATTCCATACTCAAGTGGAGACAGGATGGGGGGACCCAACTGTGATGCTGCCCCATGAGAGTGATGAAGAAGGCAAGGCACCTAACCTTCCTCGTCAGTTTTGTCAAGATATTTCTTCCTTATTCCCTAATAATCTCATGGTTACTGAATTAACCAGAGCTATTTCTTACTGTCTGTATCCGATAGCTTTGCCCATCTTTGTCTCCTTTTTTTCAGCAGACTTTATCATATAGAATCCTCAGCAACAGGAGTTCTCAAATTCATTTTCGCTCTTCCGCGAGCAGTCAAGTCTCTCCTGATTATAGCTGTCCCTAAATCCCTACTTTCTTTGCAGACCAGAGCACCTCTACTACTGTTCTTTCTGAGTTTTTTATCATAAACTGCTTTGTTTTAAACTGTGTGTTCTTTCTACTCCAGTATCTAGCTGGTCTCATTTCTTCTTTTCTTCTCCATATCTTAAAAACTTGCATTTATTCCATTGGCTCCTGGTATAAAGATCATGAACAATGTCTTTCCTGAGTGCTCCAATCTTTGCTTAGTTGGCTTTCTTTTCCCTACTCTACAGTGGGTTCTGAAGGGTGGGGCTTACAGATGGCTCATGTAGCCTCTAGGTATCCCTAACGAGTAGCATTAATCAGTTTTTCTTTCCAAGGCCTGTGAACCCACTTCTAATCCTTTATACTGATGGTAAAGCGATGCCCCATAATAAGCTTATATAATAAGGAAATGTACACTTAGAGTTGAACCATTAAAATAAAAGTGTGTGAGGAGCAGATCTCAGAACTGGTCCCATTCACTCCATTCCCTTGATCTTGAGTTTGTTACTTCTGTTTTCTCTTTTCTTTCACAGTTCTAGTTTTTCAGCTCAGATGTTTGCTTCTTACTCCCAGAGATGCACTGGTGGTTTGAAATAATGGAATTCGTTTTTGAGCACAGTATTTTGAGTCTTGCTGCCTAGGTGGGGAGCCTCTTTGGCATGGATTAATAGCTGTGTAGTGTTCACAGATTAGTAACAAAAGTGCTGCACCTTCTTCATAGAAATATTTAGCAATGCTGCCTTTAATGGTGTATAGTAAATTTGACTAACAATATAATAAGCATATATGGGTTTTAGAAATCCATTTAACACCTTGACTAAAATACAAAGTAACAATAAGGCAGCCCATACTGAAGCCTTTATATATAGTTATATGTGGTATACAAAATTATATATATTATATAAGTAATATATAAAGATGTGTGTATGTACACATGTATATATCTTTTTATCTCTGTCTCTGTCAATCCATCCATCCATCTTCATATGTCATTATTAGTATATAGAAGGCTCAGCATGATTCTCCCTGAAGACACAAGGGAAGAATTAAGGTACTTGCCTGTGTACAATGAAATTACCATGGATGGGACAACCATGAATGATGTTGGAAGCAAATGTCTTATTTTTCCAACTTGTACATTACACATGATGTCCTATAAATACATATGAACTTTCATTCCTAGGCAAGACTGAAAATTAAAATAGCAGGAAGCATTTTTTGTTTGATACTACATATTAGAAAGTAGTTACTGTCTAGGCTGAATGCTGGTGGAGTGCTTGGGAACGCACGCTGAGCACGGGCCACAGGAGACCCACCATACTGAGCTGCTGTCATTGTGATCCCACTCCTCTTGAATGTCTTTGCTCCTTCCTGTGCGCGGAGGCCCAGTGTGGACCTTGGTTCCAGTCATACCACCTCTTTGAGGGATTTGAAGATCAGAAAAGTTGCAGTTCCTTGAGATTAGTTCATGTTCATGAGGCTCGTGAGTGCTTGACGACTCTTCTGTCTGGCGCCACGCTGG
This sequence comes from Microtus ochrogaster, assembly GCF_000317375.1. Lineage (NCBI taxonomy): Eukaryota > Metazoa > Chordata > Mammalia > Rodentia > Cricetidae > Microtus > Microtus ochrogaster. The sequence continues at coordinate 2,109,258 of NC_022024.1, forward strand.
GCATCAGACCCACTGTCAAAAAACGCTGCGTATGAGGACCCCCGAGACAGTGTGTAATTGGACTACCTGGGGTTGACCTGCCGCCTCCTAGGCGTTGGCAAACAGTTTGTGCTAGTTGATCTTTTTTAGCCTCAGTTTCTTCACCAGTAAACCACAGGTCATAATAAAATCTAATTTATACTTTTGGATTAAAGATTAAATTAAAGCAGTATAATATGAAGCAAGCTTTGATTACAAGCCAGCAGTGATAGAATAAAGGAAGCTTCGAACACGTGTTAGCAATGATGATGATGTTGGCAATGATAGTCCTGGCAGCAACAGAGAACTACATGGCTTGTAAAAACTTTTTTTCTAATATAATGCAACTAGAAATGTTTCCTTAAGCTGCTAGTTTGCCTACTCCCTCCTCCGCCCCTTCCGTTTTGCATCCGGGTTAATCCTTATTATCGTTCTTACAGATTTAACTGCTCATTCTCCACATGTTAGTTAATAGTAAAATTTACGTCTTCTCACAGTTGAAATCTTTTCCCCATTGATTCACTGAAGATTTGTATATATGACTTTAAATGAAGTTATACTAATAAAGTCATTTTACATTGGTAGAGAATAAATATCTAAGTTTTATTGCACTACTATTTTTGAATGAAATACTTCCTCTCCCGTTTGCAGAGGCTGTATTCCAAGAACTTAGCTGCTGTAATGGTTTCTTTACTAGCACACAAATTCTATATTAATCTCTCAGCAGTTTTCTGAGTTAAGTGCATTTTTATGCTTGGCAGGATTAGGATACTCTAGGAAAATTAGTTTTCTTTTCTTATTGCTTTTCCTGTTTAATTTGTAACCAGCTGAAGCTCCAGCACCACAATATGACGGATGATTGATCCTAGTAAAATGGCAAAGGGAAGAGATAATTGGCAGGCTTTGGTTAAGCCGTGAAGGCTTCCAGTACCTTTCAAAAGCTTCAGAGAAAGCCTCGTAATTAAACATACATACAAGCAAACTTCTGTATGCGTGTGGAATTTAATTACTGACTAAGTGGCGGCAATGCCAAGGTTTCATTTTGATGGTGGGTGTGCAGTGTTAGTGAGGGAGCTTGGAGAACGGTTGAGCCCTTGCCACCACACCACCCCGTGAGCCAAGATGAAATTCTTATAGTTCTAAAACTACACCTGGGTCGCTCGAAACAGACATCAATGCAGGACATCCTGCTGCTTGGTATTGCAGGCATTCCTGAAAACTTAGCCCACATTGATATATTTTGGTAGTAAGAAGTATGGTTTTTTTTTTTATGATGACAGCATAGCGTGAGAATTATTTCCTAAAGATGCTAAAATCAGTTTTTATGACCATTTGGATACTACCCATGTTATTTATAGGAAAAGACTGGCCAAGTCTCTGAAATAATGAATTAGGCAGATAGAAAGAATTCTACTTTATCATTCAATCACTCACTGGAGTCCTCTGCAAGAGCATATTGAGTATCATCAAATGCACCATCTGACTGACCTTGCTGGGGTTAACATTTGTGACATTCAGAAAAGGTATTTCTGCTAGAGATATAACATGAAGGTCATGCCATTCTAATGGACCATAAACCACCAGTAACTTAAAACTCTAAAACCTTAGCCGGTCTAAAAGGATCAGCATTGACACGAGCCAGACATCCATGAATACTATGTATTACTGTATACATGTATATAATGTATATGCATAGATCATTGAAATTAGACATTTGTTGAATAGCATTTGTATAAACAATCTGAGCTAGGGATTAATGGGTAAGAACCAAAATGCACATTTCATTAAGAAAGGTGTCTTTGTTATCTTCTGCAAGGGCTGGTGCTTTCAGAGGAAAACATTTCAGGTGTTAAATCAACTAGCAAAGTGTTTAAACTTACCAAAGAATGACTGATTCCTGTCTCAAAACGGGTTAATTGCTACCAGATCACATATTGAAGAGGAGAAATGTCCTTTAAGAATCTTATAGCTTGTTTTTGCTTCAAAAGGAATCGGGGATGATTTCAGAGCGTCTTTCGGGAGAGGTGTTATAATGCGAAGTAATGTCATCGGATTTTTCACAGGAACCAGCCGCAGTGTGCAATGATGTGCTCAGGAAGGATGCTATAAATTACCGTGCCATTATCAACATCATCTTCCATCCATAAAACTAGAGGAAATACAGGAGCATCATAAAAATCCTGCTCTCAAGGGGGTTTTATACTCATGACAGTGCTCTGAAGGCAAACACAGGCTTTGTAAAGAGACTGTGAACTATTTTGCAGAGAAATCATAGAACTCAGAGACAAGCTGGCAAAATCATTGATAGGGCAAATGATATTGTAATGATGAGGCATTATTATCGACTACACAATAATGCCGGAGTAGAGCCATTCTCTGCGGGAGCAATATTTATTGAAGAAAAACATTGCAAATTTAGAATAGACAACTGCCATAAATAGGCATCCCCACTCTCCTCTCCCCCACCCCCCTCTCTCTCTTACACACACACACACACACACACCTCACATATTTGTGCCTGGCTCCCTTATGTTATTAGATACAGTGCTGTGACTTCCTGGAATGTTATCAGTTTAAACGTATGTGGAAGAAAGACAAATCAACGCTGGCTAGTTAAGCAGAAAAGGATTTCATTAAGAAAGGATTCTGGGCTGACCACAGAATTTTGAGGAGTCCTGGAGCCTGTGCCTTTCAGGATGGTTGAGTCTAAGCTTGCAGTCACCATCATGCACCGGAACTAGCCTGATAAGGAAGCTGCACCAGACTGGAAACCCTTATGCTACCTGCTCCTGGTTCTTGGATGCCTCTGCTGACACCATTGCCAGTAAGATGGGCTCTTCCCAAATCTTGCCTTGGCAGGATGCTGATTTCCAAACTAGAGAATCAGTAAGCTGTGGCTGATTGGGAACACCTTGCCCAGGTGCCCTTTTTCCAATTGCAAAGGACTCTGGAAGGTAGAGTTTTCTGGATTCTGCCCTTATTGAGCTTGCTTTATAAGGTTGAAGTTTTTCCAAATATGGAAGGTGCTGGGTAGCTTAAAAACATAACCTAACATGAGGTGGGATTCATTAAGAGAAAGCCAATGTCTTGGCATAGGATGATCTTGACCAAAAATGATAATGGTGGTAGTAGATATGGTAGCGATGGTTCCAGCATTAACTAAGTGCTTATTATGTGCTAACATATGTCATAGGTTTTTTTTTATTATTTTTTAAGTATTTTTAATAGTCAAGTGTTCTGAGATTTCGATCCAACCGTCAATTTTATTGGGGCAGCTTGGCTCAATGGGTGTGGTCTTCTCTGGGAGTATGTGATCAGAATGCCCCGAATAAAAGGCCAGGGAGGGGCAAAGGACCCTCTCTTGGACTACAGAGGGCTCACTGTCAGTGGCAGTGGTGACCTTCCCCAGACCTCCCTGATCACTCTTGGGAATGAGAGGATCAGCAGCTGAAGCAGCAGCAGGGTTGCAGCCCCGTTCTGTACTGTGAGTGTTCTTTATCTTCTGCACCTGTTTAATTAACCTGACTTAATCACAGAGATCCCTCCCTCTTTAGTCCTGTGAACAATGTCGTTATCTTTTTCATGAAAAAAACTGAAGCCCCAATTGTCCACACAGCTATGGAGTGGCTGTGCCGGAATTCACGTGAAGGTCTCCTGACACCGGGTCTCCTTTATCATTGTTGGAGAATCTTCTACATTTCTTGGTGATGCTTTTCCCCAGTCTCTCAGGGTGTCAGACGTGCATGACTCTCGTGTGTTAATGAAGAAAAAGGAAAGATACATGTGGAGAAAATGATCACAGTGCAGGAAAACTGCAACAGTGTCCTACCCTTCAGAAGGTCATGCTGTAGGTCCGGTGCTGATGCAAAGTCAGGAGCAACTTCCCAACCTGTTGTCTTGTTTAATCTTATCTCAGTGCTGAGACAATGGCCATGAATACCTTCATTTTGCACATAAAAATAGCCGCAAAAGGGTTATGTTTTATAGTCAAGGCCACACGGACCATAAACAGTAAAAGCTTTGAGAGCAAATCCCATATTCTCAAGCACTCCTGCTAAGATTTCCAGGAAAAGGCAATAGTTCAGCCTAGTAGGACAGAACTCCAAAGCCAAGTCTGCCAGAATGAATGCTATGCAGTCTTTGGAAAAGGGCTGCTTCCTTCTGAAGTGTGGCCTGGATCCCACCCCGCCTGCTGCTTGTTATGCACCCTAGAACCCATGTTACCTAAGCGTTCATGTTCTCCATGGTCTTTCCAAACCAGTCTCCATGTCCTTAATTTTCATGTCCACGGCTACGTTTAGCCAACTTCACGGGAGCTGCACTTTCTACACCCGGGATGAGGTGCATTTGGTAAAACTCAGACTTTATGGGGGGGGGGACACAATAAAAAATTAGAGCTAAATGCAGCAATTTATACTCATTCCAACATTTTAGAACTCTTACACTGTATCAAACTACATAACCTATAGTGAGGGCACCTAGCTGTCAAAGAGATTAAAATATTTTTTAAAGAGACTTGTGTCTGTGCATGACTTTGTCAGATATTCTTAGACCTTTTGTCCCTTGATTCACAGCCCGAGATGGAATCAAATGAATGTCTTTGCCTCTGTCCAGCAATCCCCATAATTTCTTTAAAAAATGCTCGTCTCTACCCTCAGTTTTAGAATTTGGCATATACGTGCTTATTTGTACTAATTCTCTCATGGAATGTTTACTTTGGTTTTAGGCTTATCAGCTTTGATCTCCAGCTGCAGGAATTTAGGATTTCTTTAAAGTGGTGGGTCTCAAATCAGATGATCTTACCCCAAGCAGGGAACATTTGGCAGTGTCTGGAGAGACAAACAGAAGGGTTCTGCTGGCATCTAGTGGGAGGAAGCCACAATGAGGCCGTGCACTCTGCAATGCACCAGGCAGTCTTCACCTGCAATGGGATTGTAGCTGGCACACAGTGGCGGTCGAGAGCGACACTTCAGGTGTGTCTCTGGATGCTTCCTTGTGCTGTGTGACTGTCATCAGACACATTTGTAGAATCTGAATTTGGTGCAACTGAAAAATAATGCCTTTTGCCTTTCTGAGCTCTGCCTGCCAAAGCTCAAAAGTCTTAAGCCCGTAGATCCAGGAAATACTGCACTTACCCTCCTTCTTTACAAACACTAAGAGCTACTGGACAGGGTATCGCATGCCTTTAATCCCAGCACTCCTGTGGCAGGGCCAGCAGATCTCTGAGTTTGAGGCCAGCCTGGTCTATTGAGTGAATTCCAGGACCTCTATGGCTACACAGAGAAACCCTGTCCCATAAAACAAAACAAAACAAAACAAAACAAACAAATACTCAGAGCCCCTGGTTCTGGATGGTTCTTTTGTATTTTATGGGTGTGTAAGTATCTTCAACAACGTACACCTATCTCTTGATTCCACTTCCCCTCATCATCCTTATCATTTATATTCGTCGATGGATATTGTCTTAGCCATGATCTGGAATAGTTTATGACCAGCCACAGGGTTTATATTCTCAAAGATCGTAAATTAAGGGCAGCTGCAGTGAAGACCTTGTTACTGCCTTCATTTGGAGAAACTCGTCTTCGCTTTTTGTTGGTAGCTTTGAACCTGCTTTCTTCCCTTGTGGAAATATTTTCCCAATCACTAGGTAATTAATCCTGCAAGGTGTTTTCACAAGTTCCCTTGGCCACAAACTGATTCCAGTCTCTTGAAGAACTGCAGTCCATCACCGAAGTGATACTGTCCCCAACAGAGACTACAGCTGTCTTTCTGCCCAGCTGTGGTGCTTGCTTGTATGGTCAGGGGTTGGTAAAATCCAAGCCCTGTTGGATTGCTACTAAGTATGGCTCATTATGCCAGGCTGCCAGCGAATACATGTGCAAAACAAATTCCCCTTGCTAAGCAGCCAAGATCCGCTCAGAAGCTGTGTGAGATGCACATAAAGAACCTCAGTGTGCAGTTAGGACGGGCTTCCACCAGAGCCAGGGTTTTGATGCTGCTGGAGCATCGCATTTGCAGAGCCCACTCTTCCCCCTCCCCCCAAACTGTCCATGGAAGCTCACATTACTAAACCAGACCTCTCAGGCCCATGCTCATTGTTAGATGAGCCGGTTATCTTCCAGGTGCCATGCCTGTGGAGAACTTGATAAACCAGTTAGTTGTCCCTGCTGGCCCATGTTTCACTGTCTTCATCTGAAGTTCTTGTGTGTAAGATTTCAGTCAGACACAGACGTTAGTTTTTCTTGACATTGATTTCATCTCTCTATTTTAAATGTGATCTTAGATTTCAGATTTCCCTCCTAATTGCTACCGTAAGGATGCAAATAAAACCTTATGTTTAGTTTCTCTCGATTTTACAACTTCTTAGGGTTAGATGACCACTTTCTCTTCCTTCCACCCTGAGTGATTCTGCTACCTTTGCTATTGGTGGGGTTGTAGGATAGAAATATTCTTGACTTTAGGGTCAAACATACATGAATTTGAATGAAATTTATGACCTTTTTTCTCCTTTGATAGTCTTTTTAACTTTATGGAATTTTTATTTTCTTGTTAGTACAAACAGAATAGTAATATCCACATTTGGGAAAGTGGGGTATTGTCTTAGTTAGGATCCCTGTTGCATGACCTAAAGAAGACTGGAAAGGTGTGGAGGTTTGAATGTCATTGGCCCCCATAATCTCAGAAGGAGTCTCACTATTAGGAGGTGTGGCCTTGTTGGAGGAGGTGTGGACTTGTTGGAGGAGGTGTGTCACTGTGGAGGTGGGCTTTGAGGTCTCAGATACTCAAGCCACACCCAGTGTCTCAGATCACTTTCTGTTGCCTGTGGGTCAAGATGTAGGTCTCTCAGACCCTTCGCCAGCACCATGTCTTCCCTCACACCAAGTCCCACCATAATGACTAAACCACTGAAAATGTAACCCCAATTAATTTTTTTTCTTTAAAAGAGTTGCCATGGGCACAGTGTCTCTTCACAACAATAGAAACACTACGATGGGGGGTGGGGGTTTGCATTTCCATGTAATAAACAGCCTATCACTGAGGAGCAGGGCAGGAACCTAAGGTAGGAGTTGATGGAAGGGTGCTGCCTACTGGCTTGATTTATTTTTATAAATATGTAGCACAGGACCATCAGCCCAAGAGTATCACCTGCAGCAATGGACTGTGCCCTCTTCCATCACGGTCGAAGGCTTGCATACAGCCTGGTCTTATGGAGGCTCTTTCTCACTCCGTGTGTCTTCCCCTCAGATGAGTGTAGTTTCTGTCAAGCTGACATAAATTCTAGCCAGCATGGATGGTCCCAGTGTTTCTTCTCCCTCCTCAGTGGCATCTTCTCCATCGCTCAGTGGCAATTCTGTAAGGAACCTGCGTGGCTCTTCTATTTCAGCAGGCGGCTTCACAGTTACCATTGGCCCCCTCTCCCTTCCTTCATTTCCTGGTTTTCTGACCTGTAACAGCATACATTTCTGTGCATCTTCTGTTAAGGTATGCTTCATGCAAACATTTAACTAGCCCCATAGTTTATCATTTATCTTTGCCTAAATTCAAATAAATCACAGGTTGGATTTTTAATCACTCTTTTTTGGCATTCTGTTCAACGGAGATGATGCAGATCCCATTGTCATCCCATCTCCTCCTCAACTCCTGTGCTTATGTTTACATATAGGGATACAGGAAAAAGGACCATCTTCTTCCTTATGTATGAAGATGGAAATTCAGTATGGCTTGATGCCAAACTATTTTCTGCATGTGTACTTACAGAAGGTTGTCTGATTAGTTCTGACTTATTTTCATGAACATTCATTGAGAACCTGTTACACGTGAAGCCATATATTAAGTGCCTTAGCAGTCACTAACTTATGGTGGGTGCTACAAGAAGTTATGTAATAATAATCAGGTGTTTCCTTGAAACAATATGGGAATTTATGGTGGGTTTCATTTTAATCAAAATATCCTGTCTAAAAGGACTATGCCTTTTTTAAATAGATAGCACTATTGACCATAATTTTTCTAAGTACGTGGTTTAGTAATTTAATTGGCATATATAAAATGTAGTTGTATATGCATAAGATATAAATGATAAAGTAACACTGTGTGTGCAACAGCCAGTTTGAGAAGCAGACCTCAGACATTTGAAAGCCTCCATGTGTCCCTTCCCTGTGCAGTGTCCTTTCTTGTATAGAGACGACAGATAATGGGTCAAATTTCATGCATTTAGAACATTTCAATGAGTGCAATGATGCTAAGTCAGAATTCCCTGCTTTCCTGGCATGGCGTCACTTCAGTCAAGAGTTGACCATTTGGGCCAAGGGAGGACAGATTTTAGCCATCTGTTTTTTCCCCAGAGTATGAAATGATTGCCATTTTATTTAAAAATCATTTTGGGGTGATGGTTTCTCTTATTTCTTATAGATTTCAGATCAATTGTTTACAGTCCCTTCTGTCCATTTCATTCTGATCCAAGTGCTGGCACAAAAGCAGCCAGGTTGAAAAGACTCATGGAAGCCCCAGGTCCAGAAGTGGCTGAGAAAAACCTGGCAAAGGGATCTTTACTTCCCTGTTCTCTTGTTGCTTTATACAAACATCTCAGAACAAGTCATGCAATTTATTTAAGTTTCCTTTCTTGAAAAAGGGAGACCAGTATTTTTTAAAGAGATTAAAATTAGAGAGATGGGAAGGTTAGGTTTGAGGAAAAAACAAACAGGCAAATTGCTGAAGGAAGATGAACATCTTGGAACTCAGAAAGGTGAGCATCTGGAGACTCAGGAAGATGAATAATCAGGAACCCAGGGAGATGAACAGCAGACTCAGGAAGATGAACTCCCAGGAACCAAGGAAGACAAACACCTAGGAACTCAGGAAGATGAGCATCTGGGACCTCAGGAAGATGAGCACCCAGGAACTCAGGAAGATAAACACCTAGGAACCAAGGAAGACGGACACGTAGAAACTAAGAAAGATGAGCACCCATGGAACTCAGAAAGATGAGATGTGTAGAACTTTGCTTTAAGACTTAAGGGCCTGGACAGTTGGCTCAGAAGTTAAGAGAGATGCATACAGCAGGCAAGAGTGAGTTGCTCTTACAGAGAACTTGAACTTGGCTCCTATGCTTGGGCAGCTTACAAACACTGTGACTCCAGCTCCAGGGCATTCAATACCTATGGCTTCTTGGGCTTCTGCATTCATGTGCACGTAGCACACACACAGACTCACACAATACACATCATTAAAATAAGTCACTTTTAAAAACTTTCCCTGTTAGAGAAAAAGATTATTGTCTCACATTCAGAGTACAACAAGGAGAAGGGGAGCCACATTATGATGGATGGATGGATGGATGGATGGATGGATGGATGGATGGATGGATGGATGGATGGGCTGATGAATGCATGGAAGGATGAATGCATGGATGAATGGGTAGGTTGATGGATGGATAGATGCATGCATGGATGGATGCATGGGTGGATGGATGCATAAGTGGATGTATGTATACATTTATGGGTGGGTAGGTTGATGGATGGATGGATGGATGGATGGATGGATGGATGGATGGATGGATGGATGGCTGGCTGGCTGTAATCAAATAGTGTGCTACTGACTTGCAAAAACTGAATGTGTGAGATTAAGGCTGTCCTTTTGCATAAAAATGCCTTTATGTCTATAAAAAATTAGAGCAAGATTTAGCTGATCTACAGAGTCCATCTTATTATCTTCCTACTTTAATAATATTTTTTTCTTTATAAAGGAGAAAGTTAAAATTTGAGAAAAATAGCATTTTATTTTTGGAAACTGTTTCTTCTCTTATCAGAAATTTTGTTTAAATAAATCTCAATTCAGTGTGAAGCTATACACATTCCAGAATGTATCCTCAACACTGTCTGTCAGTGAGGTGAAAACAGAGTTAGGAGCAATGTAAGCTTTTCATACTGGGCAAGGAGCACCGGACTTCCAACATGCGTCTTGGAGGTAAGACAGTGAAGGCCAAATTTGCAAGTGGCTGTTGGGTCTGTAACGTTTAGTTTCCTAATCCAGATGTTTAATTATTCTCTTACTCATTGAACACAGCAGATCATTACTTTTAATTGGAAAATTAACTGTAGGTCTGGGATAGCTACGCTCAATACGGTTTCTTAGCCACTAACTTTTTAAGGGAGCGTTTAAATTTTTTGCACTCTAGGTCAAATTGCATTGCAGTCAATTTTGTTAGGAAAGAGTTCTCCATTGCTATACGACGGTAACAGTTCCTGCAAACAAACTGAGAATGTGAAGGTATATACCACTGATCAAAGATTAAAACTACCAAAGTTTTTGAAGCAGAAATAATTTTATGAATTTTATACAGAGTAACAAGGAACTTGATAAAGACTGGCACTTTCCAAAACACTGAAGATGGGCCTTGAGAAATCACTGTATGAAGTTGGTTCATGTGACTGAAAACTGTTGTCAGTGGCACTCAAAAGCATTTATGATCAGGTGAACATAGTAAGCGTAATGATTTGGAAAGCAGTATCTGGTGTGTAGGAGTTTATAGACTGCAGAGATGGTTTGTGCACACCACACACACACACACACACACACACACACACACACTATACCATATGCTATTCTGTGATTGGGTTGGCGATACAAGGGAACCGGGCTGGTATTGCAGGAGGTGCCTGCTGCCTCTAACGACTGCGGGGTGGTTCTGGTAAATGGATGAGAATTTATCCAGTGTCAGAGGTTGTGTCTCTACAGAGGAGAGCAGAGAACACAGACATTTTTCACCCTCCCTGTCCATCTTCAGACTTCCGTACTTAGCACTTGCATCCTCTTCCTGCTGCTGCTGCTGCATGTGGCCCCTTAGCTGTCTCTCATGCTCCCATGCACTTATCCTCTCCTCCTGTGCTGCTGCCTTTGCATCTGCATCCCTGCCAGGAACGTGGTCCTCGGGGTCACTGCTTCCTCCCCGCCGCTGTCAGGTGTCATCTCATCAACAATGGTTGCCCTGACGACTTAGATTCACCCCCTTATCCTTACTTTTTTTTCCTTCTTATAAATTCTTAATTTGTGATATTTACTGATTGGTTGTCTCACCTTTCTAGAAATCAGCTTGCCAGAACAGGGACTTGATTATCTTCAACTCTGATATTAGCACCCAGAATGGTGCTTGATTCATAATCAATTTTCATAAATGTTTGCCTAGTGAATGCACATGGGAACGGGTGATAGGCATGGAGGCTCAAACACGAGAAGGAAATTAAAGAACGCCAACTTGATTTTGTTAGAAAATTAATGAGAAGAATAAAGTCAGCTGCAGTTTGTTTGGCTCAAGTGGGTAGGACCAGAGTTTAGTTTGGGGTTTGAGTAAATAGAATAAAATCCTCCTCCTCTTTCCAGACCTGCTCAGGTAGACTCTCGCACCCAGCACCCTTGTCCAGCCACACTGCCCCCTTGTTCCCATAAGGCTTTTCTGTCTTGCCACTCCATTCTGCATTCTAATCTTCAGCATTAATGTGTTGCAAAAATTAGTTCAGAAACTTCTGCCTGAGCTCTTGTGAAACTGCAGCGCCTGGGTCTTCTTAGGGTGGTGCTTCTCCCACTGTGGGTCGTGACCCCTGGGACCAAAAGACCCTTTCACAGGGGTCACCCAAGATCTTCAGAGAACATGCATACTTACTTACATTATGATTCATAACAGTAGCAAAATTATAGTCATGAAGTAGCAACACAAATAATTTTATGGTTGGGGGTCATAATAACATGGGGGCTGTATTAAAGGCATTAGGAAGGTTGAGAACCACTGTCGTCTGCAGGATGCGGAATGTCGGCAGGATGCGGACCGGCAAGGCCACACTGCCCTATCCAGTTCTGCAGGATGCAGAATGGCAAGGCCACACTGCCCTATCCAGTCCTATCTATGCAGTCTGGATTGTAGAATCTCCTTCACCACAGATAAAGCTTCAGCCTCCCTCAGCTCTTGGAATTTTTAAAAAGAGAAACCTTTCTTTCCCGGGAGGGCAAGGCCTAGAGAGGGAGGGGACTTGACAGTCTCAGAGAAAGGTCTTTTTTCCCAGACCACTGAGAGATCCCACAAGCCCTGGGGCCTTCCCCTCCCCCTTGCTCAGCTGCCATTTCCTTCCACGTGGCTTTCCTGTCACTTTGTTGGCCCATACGTATTCCCACTCATGAAAGTGTGGGAGCCAGTTGCTCCTTTTGGAGTAAGCCACTATAGCTTACATAATTAATACACCCCAGAAAGCTGTTTAAATTAATTATAAACTTGGCCCCCAAGATGGAATCCCTACAAGGAAGTGCTTAAGGTATTTTCAGACTCTGGAAGTCCCAGGGTCTTTTTCCCCCTCACCATTAGGATGTTGCAGTCCATGGCAATGCACTTAATGCCCCTCTAAAGTACCTGTAAGATACATTATTGATCCATGTGTTCTTCCTGCCTTCCACTCCTGGATCTCAGGATGTCTCTGCACAGCCGCTCTGCGGCCATTTCTGGGAATGCTGGCGAGGCCCTGAGCTCTTCCATGGCAAGAGGCTGGGAAGGCCTTGGTGACTTATCTTCCCTTCACTTCCTAGTCCGAGTCATTGCTAAGGACCACATCTGCTTAACTTCCCTAGAAATTGAAGGCTGTTTAAGACCCGAAGGAATCACGCTTGGAACTGGATGGAGTACTGTTTAGGGAAACCAATGAATCATTTCAGAATCTTGCCATGGCCAGGGTACCCCAGTGGCTTTGTCCCGCGACACCAGCAAGGAGGACGTACATACACCTGTTTTTCTCCCATTTACTGTTCTTGTTACCCGGGATGAAGAATTTTGGCCAGTTTTGTGATTCAGAGATAATTTATGTTTACAAATGAACAGGATGAGGTATTTACACATTCTGTTTGTTTATTGTTCAATCGTTTGTGTAGGTTTTCTATAAAATAGAATGTCCTGATATTTTATTAATGAAGACACATGAAAGCTCATGTCATCCACAGAATATTTTCTTTTTTGAAGCAGAAACAGCTCTTTGTTCTTTCTTCTCTTGTGGGACCTCAGCCTCGAGTCCTGAGCCAAAGTGCTTATCTGTGTAAAATGATTCTACTTTCTTAGGCAAGAGAGAATGCAAGCCATAAAAAGTTTCCTTTTTCCTAACAGCCCATTAAACGACCCCCAAGCCTTAGTGTGTGAAAAATCTGAAAAGCTGCAGAAATTTTCCTTTTATATTTCCCAGAGGGCATCTAGTGGTTTCCTCTGCACAGCAGCAGCTGGCCAGCAGGTGGCGGTGCAGGGTCACCAGATGGCAGATTTCTTTTGGATCTGTAGCTGGCTGCATTTCTTGCATGCACATTCTATAAAATTAATTTTTAAAGTTAGCCTACAAATGAATGGGTTTTGTTATGGCATTTTTGTATCTCTGTGTCACTATTTTGTTCTGATTTACTAAGTCTGTCATGCGTGTTAACGAACTGCTAATATTACAGTAGAGAAACTGATGCTTCTTTTGGAGACATGAAGCATTTCTCTTGGTGGTTTGTCCATCTGCATGATATGCCAGAGTGTCATGTATTATTACCATCCTAGAAGTATAGCGGTGTAATGATGGCTCCTTAAGGACCCTTTTATTTTTGTGCCTATTAGTCCTATTAGTGGTAGAGCTCGCTTAATAGCCCGTCCTAATAACACAAAACATATTAGCAAAACATCTCCACACGAGTTTTCTCATGAGCACCCCTGCCCTGTATGTTTATGCTGAGGAAAGAACATGGGTAGGCACTGTTTGAAGTTTCCCAAAACCAGCCAAACCACTCACCAATGCCACTTTATGTAAGATTGCAATGACACTAGGTTACTCAGTGTCTTGGGGCCCACCCCAGACTCTACTTATCAGGACATGCACTGTAATAACTGTCAGCAGCCACCTTTTTGGGGTGACTTCTGCCATGGTCCTTCCATGGTGGGTTCGTACATTCCAGCATAGGGGTGTGAGGATCAGAAATGTTAGGTAGGAAACAGAGATTTAAAAAAACAAAAACAAGAACAAGGCAGTACTGGGGGGAACTCAGTGAATATTAAATGCCAAATTTCTGAGTTCTGAGTTTGCTTCTGCTTAATTTCCCATACACTTTTATATCCCGATACAAAAGGGGGGAAGAAGGCACAAGGCTGCTTCAACATGATACGGAGGACAACCAGAACAGTTACTTGCTCCCATACATGAGACATCAAGCCATTAATTCCTGAGAAAAGCATTTGGTGTCTGGGGCAGTGAAAACATCCTAGATCAAGTATCCTACTGGCAGCCACTCCCTAAGTCAAACCTCCCATTTCAAAAGAAGAAGCAGAAGTATGCATGAATCCCCTGACCAAAAAGGTCAGGGGGGAAGGGAACTACCTCTGTGGGCTGTCTTAACGTCCAAAACACCAGGCTGTTTTCAAAGTTGTCAACAACTTTGAAAGAACAAAACATACACTCAAACTCTCTGACCTTCAGACAAGGTGGAATAGGCTCACGCTGTTGTTCCCACAAGTAAGATTCTCATGTGGTTAATGCACATATGGACCTAAGGATCAGTGGTCAGAAATCAGCTTTCCTTCTTCAATTTCAGGCAGATTTGAGAGCCTAGAATAGGTCAAGCAGTGTGCCCACCTATGTCTTGGGTTACAAAGATATAAAAATGAGAACACCACCTGTCAGGGTGCTTAGAGGCAGAGGGGAGGGGAGGGCAGCATAGATTTGGCAAGGCAGGTGCAGACAGAGGGGTCATACCCAAGGGCATATGTGTGCTCTGATGCATTGTGCAAAACCACCCGGAAGACAAAGGCTTACAAACTCATTTACATCACTACAAGGGATGATGCCATACTTCAACACACCTGTGTCAGCCTTCTGGGCCTAAGCTTGTCATATGTGGCCTCGAAGAAGCTGGGGCTCTCCCATGATCTGTGCTCAGAAATGCTGGTGCAACCCTTTATTTCTCCAAGGAAAGTTTTCTGAGGTTTTGTTTCTGTTGTATTGTTGTTTAGAGTTCACAGAGTGTGTGTGTCTGGAAGCAGGACAGACCGAACACTGAAGTTTGGATAAATGACTCAGAATCAGAGATGTGCATAGTGGCCAGAAATGAGCATGCTTTGGTGGGAATGAAGGGAATGAAGGGTCCTGCACCAGTGCTATAACAATTAAATTACCTGTGCGTCCGTCACGGCATAGAATAGTGCTGGGAATATTCAGTCTTTTAAACTTTGTTTTGCTATTTCCAGGCAATTTGATGTGTTTAGTATTCTAGGATATTTTAAAAATGGCTTTCCTTCCAGTGAAGGTTACAGCATAGATGGAAGAGGAGCTCATAAAACCCCCCTTCTGGCGATCAGTGTTGGCTCCTGAAGGCTGCTAGCTAGAGTTAGTTTTCTTCACAGAAGTGGGTGCTAGGGGATAATCCTGTGCCCATGGAAAATGGACATGGGCATAACTTATTAACATAGGGTCATCTCAGTTTTAAATAGTTGAACCCTAACAACAAAACTTCCCTATTGTCAGCAACAAAGGAGACATGCAAATTTCAAAACCAATGGATCTTTTTTTTTCTACAGTTTCCTCCATTCCAGTACAAACATCCCTCATACCTAACCCCTAAGACCACAGACTCATCTTTTATTCTTAATCCTTTGAATTAATAATATTCCTTTGTAGAATACAGAATTTTCTTTATATGAAAAGAAGCAGAGGTGGAAATAGAGGTTCCATGGCTTGTGTTTAGTCTTAAAGCACTTTCAAGGAATGAACCTGTGACCATTTCATTTTATACTCATATTTCCCCACTGGAGAACGAAATGCTTGCCAGAATAACAGTAAACACAGATAGCCAGTATCTCCATTAGTGGGCAGCTTTAGTAGCTACAGTCTTCATGAGATCCTCCATACCCTCACCACCAACAAATAAAGCCAGGAAAACCTAAGTCAGTCTGAGGAGCTGGTATTTTAAAGAACAGTTTTGGAGTACTTCATATAGTAGATTCATTTCCATCTTAATGTCTTAGACAGGTGTGTCTTAGAGTTAGGAAACACACGGGGATGAAGAGGAGCGATGAGAATGCAGGGCATCATGGAGTCTGCCGGGCTTGTTTAGATAAGAACACAGGGAGCAGCCCCCTACTAACTGCATCATTTAACTTCACAGAACATCCATCCCTTTAACATACTGAATCTCTTCATAATGCTAGAAGCAAAGAAAAAAATGCATGGTTCACCCCTCTCCTGAGAGTGTTTCCAAACAGACCTGATGCTCCAGCAAGACTGAGATCCGCGGAGCCTCATGAAGGAATACTCCTGTCTTCCTTCCACACTGATGTCCCTTCTCCCCAGGGGAACTACTGACCCTTGCATGCTCTGCGTACTCCGGGGACTTAAAACTTGTCCTTTAGGGCCAGCTCAAGACTCAGATCTTCACCAGCTGACCTCTGCTCTTCTGCTGTCTGTGATGGGTGCCTCTTCTCGTATTGTTCTGTGTTGAATTTACATGACCATATGTTCCATGGCCACCTCAGGGCCAAATGAACTCCTTTAAGTCAGGAGCCATGTTGTGTTTACTAGTAAACCTTCATTGTCTAGTTCTTGGATGGAAAGCCAAGGCATACAGCACTTCACTGTTCATTTCTGTATCTGAGTCAGATATTCACATCAGTCCTGTGCTATTTCTGTCCAAAACTAACCATGACCCCCACGGTGCTTCTGAACACGATATTTCAGACAACTTGGGACAAATGCATCATGATTTAAACATTCCTTTCAAATCCTGGCTGCCGCTGCTCAGGAAAACACCTGTGGCCTTTATGGTTTTTAACCTGAGAATGGTTTTCATTTATACCATTGAGTGAAAATCACATTAAAATCCATATTTTAGACTTTGTTTTTTTTCTATTGGAATTGATTTTTAAAACTGTAAAGTTTCCTAACACTTTAACACTGAATTTCTATCTTGTTTGATGTATAGCCTTTTATTATTTTGGGAAAAAGTGATTTTAAATAACTCACAAGATGTTAAATCTTTTGTCTGCTTGAGGGTATTAGGAGCCTACATGAAGAGAATAAAATATTTAGCGATTCACACACTCACTGGGACAATGGGTAGCTCATGAAACTAGTTTGCCCCAAAACCCACTCTGAGGAATGAATGAGGCTATAGCAAGTTTCAGGTCATTTTGTTCATGCCTCCAGCATACTGTTCTTCATATATTTCTGGTTGGTTATTAACACTGGAGAGCAATGAGGAATACGGTCTTTTCTTTTTGCTCATAGAATGATGAGATAATCTACATGACATCTTCCAATTAGAGACATGTGGAAATGACAGCTTTCTCTAATTTCTTGTAAATGCTTTGACCTATGAATGCAGATATAGTATTAATTATGTTTTACACTTCTGAAGCAAAGGAGACACGAATCAACTGGCTTGGATTCATGAGCCTCAAGTCCGACATTCACAAACTCCATAAAAGTTTGTGCATTCTCTTCATGAGTTGCAGTTTTCTCACCCATGGGCTGGGAATATGGTGTGCACCCCTGCAGCAGGGTTACAGGTGTGCACCCCTGCAGCAGGGTTACAGACACAGAACAAATGCTCAATAAATTATCCATACATGGATTCTCTCTTGCTTAGTTTTCTGCCTTTTGCCTGTCAACACACAGAGAGTAAAATGATTTATCATTGTTTTTGCATCCTAAGAGAGACAGGCTTTTAAATAATTTTGTGACTGAGAAAATAACCTACATTTCAGTGTCTATTTTTTAAGGTCATTGTGTGTAAGCTTAAACATATTCATTGACAAGAAGCAATTCTATTCATGGTTGTTAAATTCTATCCTATACAATTGAACAACAGATAAGTAAATTGGCTGCAACCCGCTCCTGGTGACAAGGTCTTTACACATAAATTTGTTGATTTTTTGTTATGACCAGACATGTTAGTGTTGTTGGTTTAAGAGTTAATGGGAGGTGTATGGTTCACTTGAGGGTTTACCTTGGGTTGGTGATTTGCAGACGTGAGAAAAAGATCGTTAAATATTTCATCTTTCTGTGGATGCATTGTTAGAGCTGTTGAGGGAAGCACAGATTCTTTGAAATGGAGTTGACATTTGCAAAGACGTAAAACTTGTGTGTAGCAGCTTTAATTATTACTTAAAAGCAGAGTTATTAAATTCATCCTGTCAGCCACTTGAGCTTTTGATTATGTAAGGAGGATAAAACCTGATAAATTTCAAAAATGAAGTTCAGTCAAACAGTTTGCACTGTCAGGCGCTCTGTAATTCATTTGGGGGACGACTTCTACATTTGTTCCAGGAACAAAGCCAAATATTGGATGTGTCAATTGCAGCTGACAGGTAGGAACAAAGGGGGAAAATCGTGCCCAATGTGAGGAAGACTCGAAGATGTTTACAGGACTTGGAGCATCTTCAAAGTCCCCAAGCTCCTCAGCAACCAAGAGATCCTGAGCCTCCTTTTCCTGTCCTTCCTATGAAGAATCCTCTTGTGCTGGCTTGGGAACTCTCCTAGTCACAACACCC
>NC_022024.1:2127913-2134130 GCF_000317375.1 Microtus ochrogaster
TGAACTCTAAGCTGAGGGTATCCTGGTGCCCTTCACGGTCCCTGCTATCTAGGGAAGCTGTGATGAGAGATGGTGTCTGAGAGTAAGGTGTGTTAGTCTGGTGTGGCCTGTTTTCTCACGTTTACACTGGCAGTAGATGGAGATCGGCCTGTGTTAGGTTTGCAAGTCTATTCTCCCAAGGCAAATATACTGATAGTACTAATGATTTGCAATATTTAACAGTAAAACTGTTTTACTTGCAGTGACTCCAGGCTTTGAATTATAAATGGAATCATTTTATAACTTTGGGCATTAGGAGAAATTCATGGGAATTGGCCCAGATTGCTCATTAATAATGCAACAAGTAAACGTTTCTAAATAATTAGAGTTGATATCTCTATTTAATTGGCATTTGAAAAATAAGTTCTATTTATCAAAATATACATCTATCAAACATATTAATTTATACTGCAAAGTAATTCAGTATCTTTTGAGGATGTAATATCATATATGTCACACATATATTGTGTGTATGATCATTTTTGTTCTTGTTTGGAGTAATTTATAAGGTCACCTAAACAATAGCATATTAAGAGATTATTCTTTAATATAGTTTGTTGTAAATGGCATTTTATTTCATTGACATCAGATTTAAACATTTTAACTTTGTGTGTGTCTGTGTGTGTGTGTCTGTGTGTGTGTGTGTGTGTGTGTGTCTGTGTGTGTGTGTGTCTGTGTGTGTGTGGAGGCAGGAGGACAACTTCATAGAGTTTACTCTCCCCTTCCATTTTGGGATTGGAATTGAACTGAGTCCCTGGGCTTCCACAAGTGCCTTTATCATGGAACCAGCTCACTAATCCGGGTTTAACATTTTGAGAGGGCTAACTAGGTACCCCAGGCAAACCTTGGTCTCTCCTGATTTAAGCCAATCATACATACTTTTGTAAAGGTGATGAATTTCCCTTGGGGGTAATATCTTGGGTACAGCTAACGCGAAATATGATTCCCATGACCCAGTATTTCTGAGTAGTTTCTAGATAAACTTCAAATAAGCAAAATATGATTGAAATTTTTGTTTGAAAAAAGTTGTTCCATCTATTTATATATTGTCAATGCAATGAACAACAGAGAAAGCTTACAGTAAGGAAGAAAATCCATAGAAAGGAACAGCATTTCAGAGATGGAGAAGTCAGAACCCAAGACCCCGAGAGCCATAAGCTGTCAGAGATAAGGAAGGGTGTGTTATGAAGCTTTTGTCTTGAGAAATATGGACTCTAGAATAGAAAAGGAAACTTCTTACATCAGCCCGTTTCACACATGAAGAAGTCTGAGTGAAGCCGGCTAATCCCAGGTCAATAAATGGCTCCTGTCCTGGTTCACGCATCATCTTGTAATTTCTATGACATTGTCTTCACTTTCCTGAAAGTCCTCAGTGTTAAAGTGTCACAAATCAGGCATGAGGCTTGCACAGTGATGACTTGGTTAGTTGTCTACAGTATTCAAACGCCCCAAAATACCAAGTGTAATTATAACAATCGTCCATTTGGCTTGGGGCTGCTGAGATGGGGATGTCAGCTGCTTTCATGAAAACACCCACTTCCCTGCACTGGCCTTTCGTTAAGCATGTAATGACGTTCCTGCTTTTAGAGGACAGCATCCTGTTTCTCCTTCCAGATGTCTGTGTAGGCACTGAAGAACTTATGAGGGAGTTGTTCTTTCAACACTGAAGCCCTTTAAAGGGAAAAGCTAATGGTTGTGACTAATTTATCTCATGGACTCTCTTCCTGAATTTCCTGGATTTCAGCTTGCCCTTCATTCTTAAAAGAAAGAGAAGCCATTGAGATGGAGAGGAGAGGGAGGGCAGGGGAGGGGAGGGGACACTGATGCAGAACTTATTGTCTGAGGGACTCACCTCACAATGCAGTGAGGCCAGAACAAATAAGCAAATCCACGGCTCCTCTCAGGTATCAAGCTGGCCATCTTCCCTATGTTAGTAAATGCTAAGTAAATCAAGACGCAAAACTGTTAAATATGGAAGGGAGAAGAATTGCAAATTAAATAAGCCCAAAGGGGAAGATAGCATTATCAGAAGAGAAGTTACATTTATTTCTTATTAATAAGAAGAGCATATCGTCTATGTATAATAAGAATATTTATGTTAGGCAAGCATATTATATAAGTATATTTAGATATTCTGTATATTGACATGTGTCAGATACTTATTTGGAAATTAATGTATTTTAAAGGTGTATTTTGAATTTCTCAGTATGTGGTCTGGGTCTTAAGAGTTTGGTTCTGGATGCAGCATTGTTCAGTGTCAGGTTCCTGTTGGTTCCTGTAAACTAGTATGGCACTTGAATCCCAGTTGATAGAACTGTTTGGGAAGGATTGGGGCTGTGGCATTGTTGAAGGAGATGTGTCACTGATTCTTGGTTTCAAAAGCCTATCCTATTTCCTGTTAGCTCTCTCTGCCTTGTGCTTGTGGATCAGATATGAGCTCTCCGCTCCTGCTCCAGTGATAGCCTTGCCTGCCTGATGCCGTACTCCACACCATGATGGTCATGAACTCTACAACCTTCTACAACTGTGAGCCCCCATATCAAATCCTTTCTTGTGTAAGGTGACTTGCTTATGTGTTTCATCAAAGCAATAGAATAGTAACTAAGCCAAGGTGAATTGTGCCTTCTTCACAGAACAGATTGGATTCGAGAGAAACGAGGCATGTGAAAGTCATGGATAGGATGGATTAGGAAGATCCAGAAGCTGAAAATGTGAAGCTGTTTGTGGAGATGGTTTGTCCAGCGAAATCCCCTGGTGTAGAAAGCCGATGCAGCTTCCTCGGCACGAACTGTGGGAATTGATGGAGTTGGCAATGGGGCTGGGATTCTGGGAGCTGGTCTCTGTCCTCTAGGGTTACTTTAAAACTTGAGAGGTAGTTCATAATGAAGATGGAGTACCAGTTGGATGTATCCAACATGCCAATGGAAAATTGTTGATAACAAAGGGCAATGGTTGGATTGTTTATTTAGACTTCAAAGGTTTGGTTAGATACACTGAAATGGAGGCAAGTTGTTTGGTTAATTCTTTGCTCTGACCAGATGATATTTCATCCAGAAAGTCTCCTGTGACCCTTCGCTTCTGATTAATTTTTCCTCGTGTGCTATCACGGTACCTCCTACACTTCTGCGGACAGTGCCACGCTGCGGGGAAATCACTGGAGGCTTGTTTAGCCCCTGTACTGCGAATGCCTACAGACTGCGCCACTTTCCGCCCTTGCTGCTCACTGTTACACCCTGAGGCCAGGGCCCAGTCTGCCAGTGCCCAGTGCCTACCCAGCCGCTGACTCTCTGGCTGGCTGCAATGGTGGATTCGTGGTTTATAAAAGAACTTTGTTTTCAACGTGGCTTCATGTGTCTTTGCACAAGGCCTCATTAATATTGATTTAATATGACGCTGGCGTACTTGCTTTTGAAAGTCATATGTGGTGTGATTCATATCACTTATGACTGTTTTTCCTTCTAGCAACATAAATCAAAATTTCCAGGTTAATGAGTAAAAATTGTGGTAAATCTGAGTTCAAGTAAACTCCCTTTGCTGCCTGTTAAACAGATGCCTCTAAAACAATGATAACTCATCAAAAAAGGAATTGAAAGGTATTAGTAGTCTACTTCTGGAATTTAAATGTCATAGGATAATTTCATCTCGATGCTGGTCTTTAGCATGCCGTCAGTGAGAGTTTGGAGGGGTGAATGGGTCTGCTGTGTGTGCTGGCATACTCTAAAGTAAAACAGGGCTGAGTGGCTTTAGCTCTGGGAACACAGTTTATTAATAAAACATTTTCATTACAAGGCTCAATAATCAAATTAAGTTGTCAATAAATTGAAATAAATTCAACTACTTTATGTCAGCCTTCACAATGATGCAGATAAGTATTATAATGGATAGCAACATTAAGTAAAGCAAGTAGTATTCTATACTTTGCCACATAAATTAAATCGTGTGACAAACTGCTACCAGATGCTCGTGAGGGGTCTTGCAACTGCTGTTTTCTCCATAGCAAGCACCTCTTCCTGAAAGGAGAAAACAAAAAGGAATCCCAACAGTGGTGGTGTGTGCCTTCAATCCCAGCACTCAGGAAGCAGAGACAGAGGTGGATCTGTGAGACTTTATCTCAAAAAGAAAAAAAAATCTATCCATCTACTATCTCTATGTTATTAATATGTATGTTGCATTGTGTGTGTGTGTGTGTGTGTGTGTGAGAGAGAGAGAGAGAGAGAGAGAGAGAGAGAGAGAGAGGGAGAAAGATCTAAGGCACGTGGAATGAGGAAGTAAGGAACAGTGCAGGCTGAGTAGTAATGAGCTAGGTTATTCAGGGTTTTCTAGAGCAGGTTTGGAGACTTTATTATCTCTCTGTTAAGGAAACAGGAACTCCCCAATGGGTTTCAGATGTGGGTCAAGGCATTAGATTAGAGCAGCAATTCTCAACCCATGGGTCTCAGCCCTCTGACGACGAAATACCAGATATCCTGCATATCAGATATTTACATTATGACTTATAACAGTAGCAAAATTACAGTTATAAAGCAGCAATGAAGCCATTGTATGGTTGGGGTCACTGAAGAACGAGGAACTATATAGTAAAGGGTCCCAGCGGTAGGAAGGTTGAGAACCACTGTGTTGGAGGCAGAAGGGAGCGGCTGCTGGTGAACGTTTGGGAGGCAGCTGACATCACCAGCCAAACTGGAGTAGGGACCATAGTTTTTAAAATATTATCTTGACTCAAGTTTGCATACTTGGATAGAGCTGCCCAGGCCCTTTGGGGCGTGGCTGATGACAGTCACACTGCCATCCTTCTCCCTCTTGTTCGTACAGTGTGGACCACTATCCACCTACCCAGTCCTACCCAGTAATGACAGGAAAATAGCCCAAAGGCCCCAAATTCATGGGGTCATTCAAAGTAGCCAATCCTAAGCTTCCTTCATTCCTTCCTGTGGAAAGCATAGTCATGACTCTTGGCCCGTGGTTCTTGGATCTTCCCTACTGGGTTCTTTCCTCTACTACCTCTGAAGGAGTCTGATGACTCTTCACATGGTCCTATCTCATGAAACAGAGCCCCTCTCTTGGTTTCCATGGGAATAAACCCTGATCTACGAAGAGTGCCTGTTTATTCACACAAGGGAGTGAATTTGGATGTGTACACATACTTGTGATATCAGCACCATGGCCAAGGTAATAAACATGCCCATCACCAGTAAGACAAATTGGTTTTCCAATGATAGTCACCTGCTGATCTGTTGGCAATATCATGTCTAAATAATTTAATCACCAGAGAGAAGATGCTTCTGAAGGCCCTTCGTAGGAAATACTTCTCACAGGGGGGCAGGCAAAGCTTTTCCTTCAGGTGAGATAAGTAGTGAACAGACTTGAAAGAAAATAACACACACGGGGAGTGGCACTATTAGGAGGTGTGGCTTTGTTGGGGTGGGAGTGGCCTTGATGCAGGAAATGTGTTACTGTGGGGTGGGCACTGAGGTCTTACCTGCTCAAGCCAGGCCTCCTGTGGCGGTGTCCCTTGCTGCCTGTAGATCCAGATGTAGAACCTTAGCTGCCTCCTCAGCACCATGTTTGCCTGCGTGTTGCCATGCTTCCCGCCATGACAATAGTGGACTAACCCTCTGAACTGTAAGCTAGCCACAAATAAATGTTTTCCTTTACAGGACTTGCTGTAGCCATGGTGTCTCTTCAAAGCAATAGAAACCCTAAATAAGGCAGCATCCATTGGCCGTGGGTGCTGCGTATTTTCTTGATGAAGAGTCAAGTTTTAAGAGAAGCTCACCAGCTAACAAGGTAGAGGGTGAGAGTAAGCAGGAGCAGGTTCCATTCACCTGGCTTCCCACGCCACTGGCTCCAGCAGGACTGCTAGGGCCCAATCAAGTGTAAGTAGTCCTCTGGGCACGTCATTAACAGAGCTTAAGAGAGTCCCTCTTGTTCAGACTTTCCTGTCATCTAAAGTAGATTCTCCTGCAGAACAAATAGTCTTTCCAAACTAGTGATTAAACTCAGTGAGAACAGAGGGTTTTAATGTTTGAGGCCTCCAAGAAGATTAACCAAATAGTATTATGTTAATTTTAATTCAGCCAGCTACTGAAGATTTTTCGTAAGTATATCATGAGCTCAAATCACACAACCTAGTCGCCTGTCCTGTGGAATCAGAATTTTGTTGGAATGGCTAACCCTA
>NC_022024.1:2134652-2139217 GCF_000317375.1 Microtus ochrogaster
TTAAGGTCAGGAAGTATATATGGTGGGGTGGCCCTGGATTTGTCCTTTGACACTTTTGCTTGTGTTACGTCTTTCTTCCTTTTTAATTAAAAAAAAAAAACAACAACGCCATCTTAACCATCTTAAAATGTTCTTCTATTCAGCACCTAATCTGTCAGCTCTCTTCATATAATGGAAGCTCATTCCTCATTAAACAACCCCACATCCCTGTCTCCCTTCCCAGTTCCTCTGATTTCTGTCTGTGAGTTTCCTTGATCTGCACCTCTTGTGTGAATGGCCTCATGTGGAAATTCATCTTCTGAACTAGGATGACATGTCTTGTTTCAGAACTATGTATATGTATGTATGTATGTATGTATGTATGTATGTATGTATGTATGTATGTATATCTCAGCCGTGTGCTCACTGCCACTAGAACACACACTGCCAGCATGGGCAAGCAGAGAGACAGACAAGAAGGGAGGGAGAGGAGAAGCAGCATCCGTCTGTCTTAGGGAGCAATCGTCACTAGAGTTCTACACCACGCAGAGAGCATCCATTGTGAGCCCGCTCTTTAACTGACAGTTTTCATTCCCTTTGGCTTCCCACCCCTCCTGGAGGATTTCTTTTATATTCCTGAGGACTCTTCTCTACCACAGTTTACAGTTATAAATACAGATGCACAGTAAAATTTTGAGTTTCAAGGAAGCTAACCATTTTTAAAGGAAGTAAATCTCAGTGTTTGGGAGCCGCTTATATTAAACCAATAACTCTTGTATGAAATTCTAATTGTAATTAGTGTCCTGGACTTCACATGGAAGCTTTTTTTTTAATTTTGAAAAGTATGTCTTCTATATTTTATCCATGCCTGTTCTTTTGTTTAAAGAAAACTGTGATTAGATTGGCTGTGTTCAGTGGTTTCTTGCTGTGCTTACTGACAAGGTGGAGGACAGCCGGAGCTACATAGAGACCCTGACTCAAAACAAAACAACAACAAAAAATACATTGTGAAATTTACAGGGAAATGGAGAGAAGTCGAACAGATTATACTGAGGTGGCCCAGGCTCAGAAAGACAAACGCTGAATGACCTTTCTCGGAGGTGGGTCATAGCCTCTAAATGCTGCTTACATTTATTGATTCTGGGACGATTGCATATGGGGCCAGGGAACCAGAAGGGAGCCCAGGAGAGGGAAGCAAAGACTTTGGGGGTGTGATAGAGATTTGGGATTTGAAAGTGGAAAAGGTAATGTCAGGGATGAAAGGGCTTAATGGGGCAGTTCATCAGGGAGAGGGGCTGGGCATGAAGGAGAGGCAACTAAAGCTAAATATATTTTTTAATATCAAAAAACCATGACTGAATGGGTTTTTGTTTTGTTTTTTCAGAAATGCATGGGGTAGGTGTTTGTGTTTGAGGTCGCATGTTCTCAGGTGTTGTTGGGGTTTCTGTCCTGCCGGGTTCCCACAATCGTTAAGTCCCAAAGAAATCACACAGAGGTCTATATTCCTTATAAACTGATTGACCCACTAGCTCAGGCTTCTTAGTAACTCTTATAATTTATATTAGCCTATTAGTCTTGTCTATGTTAGTCACGTGGCTCTGTACCTTATTCGGCACACATCTTGCTTCTTCTGTGGCTGGGTCAGGACTGCAGAATAGGACTTCCTTCTTCCCAGAATTACCTGTTCTCATTGATCCGCCGCTACTTCCTGTCTGGTTGTCCCACCTATACTGCCTTCCTGGCTACTGGCCAATCAGCATTTATTTAAAATATAATTGGCAGACTACAGACCATTGTCCCACACTCGGGAGTGAAGGACAAGAGGGTACCAAGATCCTGAACCTCTTCTGCCGGTCACCCCCACCCCTGGGTCTAATTCAAGGCTCAAGGATCTTGTTCCAGCCAGGTTTCTCTTTGGTACCAGCTCGGTAGCTTTCATTCTAAACCAACTTTAGCAGTCCAAGAAATCTTAGGCATCTCTGAGTTAATGCTATGCCCTGGTATGAGTTGAATTCATTTTACAAGGTGAATAATAACATTACTGGCAAGAAAAATGTCAACCATTCAGATAGGAAAAATTTTACATATTGCTCATTAACAGTGCAGCCCTTCCTGCCATTGCTGAGGGCGGCGTGCCTTCCCTGATCCTGTCTAGGTCATTAACCCCACCTCTCACATTGGGCCTTGGTTACACCTCCAGATTAACCTTCGATGCTGCGCTTGCACACTCTTGCTAGTAATAAATGCCACCACCCCAAATTTGAAGCTAATTATCGCTCCTAAATAAGAACACCCTTCATCCCTTTCTATTGGAAATGATGACTCTAGAGATTGAGAGTCCTTCATGTTTGCTTCAGCGGGCAATCAATATCAACAGCCTTTTATTATTATCATTGCTGCTGTTATTATTTTAAATGTCCCAATAGTAAAAATTTTATTTCACTAGAGACTGAGCAGCCTTTAGCCTCTGTGCTGGGGTAACTACAACCTGAGCTATTTATGGGCTTGAATGGGAAAGAGCGTGCAAGATCAAAACCTGCAGATAAAAAAAAAATGTCTAAATTAAAGTAATTTGCTATTTCGGTCATAGACTAAGTTGTGTGAGTTTTTCAGTCCTCTGGATTACATTTGTCACCTGCTGATGGACATTCTTGGCCACACAGAAATGGTTTGTAATGGAGGAAGGAGAGAGCGGATTGGGATAGAGTGACAATGGGTGGGAGTCCGCGTGGCTCTCTGTTAATCTGAAGCACTTGGTGTGGAGAGTTCCTTACATGGACTAAATGCAGGTCAGACACTGGGCTTGTCCCCTCGTGCTGTCTAGCCAGGGGAGATGCGCTCTCTCATGAATAAGCCCCTCTGCAGGCCTTTGTCGCTAGCTAGCCTCTCAAGATCCCATCATGCTATGACTTCCTTTTTCCTCCGAAGCCCGTGTGTTCCCTCTGGGGCTACCTCCCTTCATTTCTCCTCCGCTGCTGAATCTAGCAGCTAATTGAGTTGAGCACTTCAGGTGTTTCGTGCTTGTTCATCTCCTTTTCATACATATATTCATAGACTGAGGCATTACTGTGTAGATGCTGTTGTATATTTAAAATAAATTCACAGATGAGTATTACATGCAATTAAGTTGAAGAATTATTTCTTTGAAAACCTTCATCTCACGGAACTGAATCTATGACAGGTTTTGACCTCATACCCAGACAAAACCCAGGGTCTATGTGCAACTCGCAGCCTTGCCCCTGACAGACCCATTAGGGCCACTGATTTGACAGTTTTGCCTGGCCAACAATCCCCAGTGTCCATTACTCAGGAACAGCAAATGGGCTGATTCCTGTATTTCAGCAAATGGAAGTTCTACTTTTTTCTAAGTTTCTTTCTGTAATGTTCCCCTAGATACGAGTCAGTTGAGGATTAAATCCAAATGAGTGTCATTTCCTTTCTCGGCAATAGTCATATTACAGTAATTCTCATTGTGGCAGCAGGCTCTGAGTGCCTCTTCACTGTGCGCTGTAAACCATTCCGATCTGCAGTAGCTCTCCGTGTTTTTGACGGAGGCATTGATTGCTTCTGCCTCCACTGGCACGCCCTTTAAAATGCTCGCTCTCTGCTAAGTTTAAAATTGGCTTTATGCATTTGGGATGGCCCTTCTCTCTGACCCCAGTATTGTACCCTGGCAGTTCTGTGATCCTTAAGCTTCGTTTGGTCATCCTGTTTTCTTCAGCAGCTTCTCTGTGGCTAACCTTGTGTTTTCTCATTAGCCCAGTCCTCACTGTTACCAGACCAGAATCACCTGTCTTGTTCACCTGTTTTTATCAATCCAAATCAAAGACACCCCACTTCCTTATCTGGGGAGGCTCTACCCATGTCCTGTCCTCAGCTGTCACTTCACCCCATTCCTTTACCCCAAGCATTCCCAATCAAATTCCTTGGCTCTATTGTGTCTGAGTTGATTTGTTTCTGTGTTGAGTGGATGCCGGTCTCTGCCTCAGGCAGGATGCTTGTCTAATCATACTTGTGTGTCTTCTGTGTCCTCTCAAGGCAGGCAGAGTCCTGTCTCATTAGTGCAATGCTGATGTCTCAGCCTCGTCCATCTGCTAACTCTTTTACCTATTACCCATAAGTCTTTGTACTCAGAATCATTTGAAGCATTTCAAACGTTTTTAGAATGGGTGCTATGTGCTCACCTAGCAAGCATGAAGCCCTGACTTTGAGCTCTAGTACTGCATAAAACCAGGCATGGTAGCCAATGCCATATCCCAGCTTGCACCACTGAGAGGGACACAGGGAGATCAGGAGCTCACAGCCATCCTAAGTTACTTAGGTAGTTTGAGGGTGGGATACATAAAAACCTGTCTGAAAGAAAAGGGAGGGGCATGCTCTAACCAGCATAGAAGTGTAACACATATTCCATCCAGGTCTGGGGCCAGATGTTTCCAGGTTCTAGCCCTTTTAGTCAAAGAAATAAAAATAAGGGAGAATTCTTTTGAATTCAAAAGCAGTAAGGTAGTTTTATGTGGCTAGGTATGGTACACAGTCAAGAGGGATACACTGTCAGTACTGACTCTGGGCACACATTCAAGAGGGAT